>NW_005356674.1:174223-187949 GCF_000412655.1 Myotis brandtii
TATATATTTTATTGATTTCAGAGAGAAAGGGAGGAGAGATAGAAGCATCAATGATAAAGAGAGTCATTGAGCAGCTGCCTCTTGCACGCCCCCTACTGGGGACCAAGCTCGCAACCTGGGCAAGTGCCCTTGACCAGAATCGAACCCGGGACCCTTCAGTCCACAGGCTGACACTCTATCCACTGAGCCAAACCAGCTAGGGCCAGTGGAGACCTTTGGATACAGCTGAAGGTGAAGAAAAAAGAGGGATTATGTGTTTTTTTTCTTACTGTATGGTAGTTGAGCCTGCTTGCAAGCTCATGGGAATGATCCTTTAGTGAGGGGTCATGGAAAAGGGTACCATTACAGGTCTTGTGAAAGACTCCCCTTGATAGAAGGACTCACCTCCCACAGAAGGGGAGGGAAAGGGAGGGACGTGGAGGGGAGGGGAGGGAGCTGTCTTCTGATGGCTTCTGTTTTTACAATAAAGAATGGGGTGGGGTCATCAAGAGGACTAGAGGCTAAAGGTGGTCTGAGAACATAGGAGAAAGTGGGAGTCAGGACACTTATGCCTACACATTGAATTACCCATGCCACAATCCAAAGTGGAACACGGGCCAGCACCCTGCTAGGATCTCAACCAGGGGAGACTTTCCTGTGTCATCTGCTGAGTGCACTATGGTTGAGTATGCCTGGGTCTGTCCCCAACCCCCCATACCCCCATGGACTGTGAGCTTCTCAGAAGAAGATATGGGAATACACCTTTCTTCCCTACCTACTCCTCTTCATTTGCAGCAATCTCTTCACTGGTCCTGCAACTGCACCTTAAAGTTCACCCCTCCAGGAGGCCAGAACTGTATTCTGTATCCTAACCAATGAATCCTTCCCTACGGATGCTCCATAGAGCTTGCAGGCTCCTCCTGCCATATTAGTGCTCCCAAGAAAAGGAAGCTTCCAGAAGGCAGGACTCTGTCCTCTTAGTCACGCCTGGAGCTTCCTGTTACCAGTCCCAACCGCCATGGGGGCTGACTGCAGTGCCTGACTATGGGAGTGGCTCAGTAAAGGACTGCAAGATGAACCCACATCCCAAACTAGGCTCAAAAACATTCATAAAATGGGAGTTCTGAGACAATTCCAGAATCCATCCTTATCTTTAAAATGCAAAAAGATAATGAAAATCTTTTCTGAGGCCTATTAGCAAAATTAGAGCACTAAAGGGACTTTTGATCTTTCTTTATCCACCTTTTACATAAAATCTAGGTTTAAAAGCCTTAAAAATGTCTGGTCAGCATCTAGTAGGCTGGTCAAAGGGGCTTCAGAGAATATTTAACATACCTCAAAAGCCTGTTCTAACCTAAAAACACAATTTTGCCTGACTCCATATGAAAATTTGTCATTTACATATATTAGAATCCTGATAAAAACCCTATATTTTGGGTTTTTAAATTTTGTCTGATATGTAAGAACCTTATATAAGAGTCTATTGATAGGGTTATATTTTTAATTCACGATCAAGTTGGCAGGGATGTGATTTTAGAAAGACAACAATTGCTAAACTCTGTCCACAAATAGGTATATCTTTTAGTGCATTCATTCATTCATTCATTCATAATGTTAATTAAGTCACGTATGCTGTATCAGTCATCATCTATCATAGACAGAAGAGAGTAAATATTTTCTCAAGTGTTTGGCATTGACTCTGGAGGCAATGAGGAGCCATGGGAGGGTCTGAAATAGGACACAGGCCCAGTTGACATTTTGTCAGAGATGGGATTGTGCTTTGGAATTAGGCTATGGTCCCCTTATGTGCTACTACAGGCCCGGTGCACAAAATTCATGCACTCAGGGGGGTGGGGGGTTCCTCAACCTGGATTGCAAGAGGGCCAGGCCCGGCTGAGAGACGCCACCGGTGCAGTTTTGGGGCCGGGAAGGAACACGGGAGGTTAGCCAACCAGGGAGGGACTATGGGAGGGCTCCAGGGCCCGTCTCGCTCAGTCCAGATGGGCCGGACCCCAGCAGCAAGCTAAACTACCAGTCAGAGTGTCTGTCCCCTGGTGGTCATTGCACATCATTGTGAGTGGTTGAGCGGTCTTAGCATATTATTAGCATATTACGCTTTGATTGGTTGAACAGCCGACCGGCTGACCGGACACTTAGTATATTAGGCTTTTATTATATAGGATTCCTTCAGCTTCAGTGTTTGGCTAGTTGTAAACATAAATTAACTAGGTACCTCAGTTTCCAAAAAATAAAATTGAATGAATGCCAACAAACTTCAAAACTAGACTCTGAACATAGCTGTCTGGGTTGAAATCCCTATACCTCTGTGTGACCTTGGATAAGTAACTAAGCTGTCTGTGCCTCAGTGTCCCCAACTATGTGATGAGCATGATACCACAGCTCACCACATTACAGTTCTGAAGATTAAAGGATGGAATACAGGTAAGGCCTTGGAACCAGGCCTGGCACACAGTAAATAATCCTATTGCCTCTATTGGGCCCTGTATTGGGTCCTATGGACACAAAGAGAAGTCACCATGGTCCCTCTCCCCACGGAGCAATCAGTGGAGATCCCAGAGGATTTCAGCACCGTGTGATCAGGGATGCCACTGTAGCATGACCCAGGTGAAAAGGAACAAGGCCCTGGGGTTGGGGAGAAGAGGAGTCTGCAGAGGCTGCCAGGGACAAGGAGGCGGTATGCAGGATGGATAGAAAGAATCCAGCTCATTCAAGGGGAATGTCACGCCTGTTCGGAAGCAGCTGGATCTCCCCCCATTTATAGACTAATTCATTAGTGTCCAAGCCTGGTTCACAGTCATTTTCATAGCATTCCCTCGGGAGGTGTTAATGGGACCTTCCACGCCTTCGATGGTGGCATCGCAAGAGCTAATTAGCCAGTGGTGTTGGCGGGAGGCTAACTGGAGCATGGAAAGAAAAAGGAAAATCAAAACAATCGATTCACATTTCCTCAATTCAATATACAAACCTCAGAAATTCTGGCCCGGACTTGGGAGGCTGAAGGCCACTGAAATACTCAGGGGATCACAGTGTCCCAATCAGTTGTGCTTTTTCTTAGCCATCACTGAAGACTTCCCAAGACATCGGGAAATGGTGCTCAGTGATTGAAAGAGAATATTTCCCGAAAGAGCTGGGTGTCTGAGAGATTCGGAGGCAGTTGGTGCGATCGTCACTTCTGTCTTGGGCAGAAAAGGGGAGAGCAAGGCGAGTGAGCTGGCTGGACACTGATCTCCACATATGCCCGAAAGCACGGACCTTTTCCCTCTACCTCTTCCTTCCTTTCTCTCTCCCTCCTTCCTTTGTTCTTTTCTTCCTTCCTTCTGAGTTTCTTTCCACCCTCCTTCCTTACTTTCCTCAAACGTTTACTTCTATTTTGTTTTTGTGGTACGTGTTAATAACTAAATATTTAAAGATTACAATAGGTATTATAAAAAACCCCCACTATAAACAGAGACCCTTTAAAATGCAGCTGCAATCCCACAGGAACTGCCCTGCATGTCTTACTCCTCAAGCCTCTAGAGAGTTAGAACTGGGCCAGATAACCTTTGCACGGGGTCTAAATCTCACTGCATCCCAAGCAACTGTTTTTGAAAGATAACAATAAAGCAGATATTATAATTACTGGGGTGAAAATTAAAAACATTCTTTAGAATGAACATCACTATTATTGGCTTATCTGCATCAATAGAAATGCCTTCCTTCTATTGCTGTAAATGCTCCCCTTCGCTTTCTCATGAACACCCCTCGCCTTCGCCTCCTAATCAGAACATGACTTGGGTTGCTGTCTGATAATTGCTTCCTGAACAGCTGTTCGTTTGGATCTCGAATAAACGCTTGTTGCCTCACACTTTGGTCTTTTGTTTTTAGGTTAACAGTATATATTAGTAGAAATAACAGTAAATAGAAATATACTTAACAGTATATACATCTGAAACACAAGTTGCTCACATCCATCTCTGATGCGCCTGTTTGATGTTCTGATTGTTTTCCAAACTAAGGTTATGCCTTGTCTATTGGGAAGAGGAAATGATTAGAGCTCAGTTGCTTGGGTTAAAAATTTGAGCTACAATCGCCTTAATGATTACAAGGTAGAACCCTCTCCCAGTTGAAACCCATTATGAACGATGAGCATCTGAGTCCTCCAAGGTTGGGAAGTGCTGCTTGGCTCCTGGGTCCCCCTCCCTGCTCCTGTGCATCTGGCAGGCTCTGCAATGGAGAGCTGAGTTCGAGAGGCACAGGTACAGTGAATGGAACACCGATTTGGGGATCAGATAGACCTGTGTTTGAATTCTGGCTCCGCTCACCACTCACAAGCTGCGTGATCCTCTGAATTTGCCAAATGGGAATTTAATACCTACATCACTGAGCTGTTTGAGAGAATTACATAAATTGACATAGAAATTATTTCCTTTTCCTTAAGAACATAAATTGTGTTTTCTCAACTTCCACTGTTGTTATGGTTTCTCTTTACATTATTAACTGGATAGCCTCTTTTTTCTTTACCAACTTCAGTGAGCTATAATTGTAGCACAAGAAACTGCACACATGTAACCTGATGTTTAGATCAGTTCTGATGTGTGTTTATTGTGAAACCATCATTCCATTGGAGTGATGGCTACACAATAAACACACATCAAAAACATTTCCTCATGCCCCTTTCAACCCACCAATCCACTCTCCCTGTGCCTGTCCCCAGGCAACCACTGATCCGCTTTCCATCTTCCGAGGTTATTTTTCATTTCCTAGAATTTCATATACATGGGATCATACAGGATGTCTTTTTTTTTTATTTTTTGTCTAGCTTTTTTCACTCAGCATAATGATTTTGAGATTCATCCATGTTGTTGGGTATATCAATAATTTACTGCTTTGTATTGCTGAGTAATCTTTCAAAAACTGCACTTTTTAAGCTGTAACGGGGCATGCCTTAATAAATCATATGACATCCTGAAAAGTCAGGATGGCAGAAAGATCCCATTATCTCTAACTCTCAGGAACCTCTGCTTACTATTATCTCCTACTTAAATATATGATGCCCACTCCTCAGCTGGGCGGTTAAGGCCCTTCATTATCTGCTCCTTAGATTGAGTCAATCTCTTTCCCTTCTGACCAGTCTGAATCCTCATTCCAGTCATGCTGGGCCCTCCCTCTCACCCACACTTTCCAAGATCTCTCCAGGGTCCATGGCTAATCCATGGCTGTGTATACAGTCTCTCACCTCCTCGCCTCTAAAAAGTCTACCCATACAGATGGCCCAGTGCCCGCCCTATCTCCTCAGGAACCCCGCTGCTTCTCCGGCTGCCGTTCAGCCTCTCTTAGGGGCATATGTGTCTCACAACTCAGCCTGTACAGCCCAGCAAACCCCCCTTCCCTTTAGCAAACACCTCCAATTGCCAGGTCCCTGCCAGGCTCTGAGCTGAGCACAGGACTAGAGAGAGAGGCCAGACATGGTCCCTGTCCTGAGGGTCACAGTCCCAGGCTGGGCAGGGAGGTTGACAGGAGCACTGTCCTGCACATTCGTAGCCAGAAAGTAGAGTGAGAGTGAGGGGACAAGCGTATGTCTGTCTGTCTGTCTGTGATTTGGAATTGGGGATGGACACTGTCAAACCCTTCTTTCCTCCCCGATTTGTCAGGGCCATCCCTGGAGCAAGGACCAAGCTTTCTGCACCTCCTGCCAGGCCCTCCCTAGCAAACATATCTAGACAGGCAGCACAGAGGACAATCAATACATATTTAATTGATTTGTGAAGGAGAAATGGTCCAAAGAGTCTCCCAGCTCTCCTTGAAAACACCGAACCTAACAACAAAAGAAACCCACAGACAGGTATGACTCAAAGCCCCCAGAAACAGCCCATCCCTGTTCATTCCACAGGCTCCCAGCACTGCCACCCTAGAATCGGGACCTGGACTGAGGCTGACTTCCTTACTCTGCTACCGTTCTGGATCCTGCTCGGAGGTTGGGGAGAAAACTAAGCCCCTGTTGCTCCAGCAGCCCCCTGGACTCTCTGCTGAAGGAGAAGCTGTTCATCCGAAAGCCGGCACTAAAATTTCACAGGCATTACAACACCCCAACTCCAAGCACTCTGGGAGGCAAGCAGGACTGTGCCTGAGCTTCCGTTTTGGCAGGTGAAGTCACTGAGGTAAAGGTGGCAAAGGTCTTTTCTCCATTTTCCTGGGACTGTTCTGGTTTTAACTCTGAAGGCCTCCTGATCCAGAATATCCAACCCCCCAGAGGCCCAGGCAAACCCAGACAGTTGGTCACTTTGGCTCCAACTCATATCCTCTGGCCCACCTTTTACTTTAGCCCAGGGGTTCGGAAAATGTGATCACCAGCCAGTGGCATGGAAGTAAAAAGCCCTAGGGGTGGCCACCAGCAATCTGCATTTTAACAAGTCCCTGGGAGCTCCTGGTGCTCATTCAGATTTGAGAGGCATTGTTCTAGCCATGTCTGTTGCAAACAGCCTCACAAGGACTGGCCACCCCCTCCTGCCTCAGACCCCCAGAGCTCCCACTTGGCACTTGTGTAAGCGGCATCAGGGTGGGAGTGGGGGGCTGCAGGAACCGCCTGCAACCACACAGGCTGATGGGCAGGGTAGGGTACAACACCCCCTGAGGCAACAGGAGTTACATCCTGTGGCTGATACCCTCTTCCACTCCTTGGACCAGAAACTTGAAAGCACAGTCTATACATAATTAATAATAAAAATTAATTAAAATGAAATAAATGTAAAACAACCATCCCTCAGTCTCATGAGCCACATGTCCATCGCCCACCAGTCCCATGTGGCTGGTGGATACAATAGTGGACATTCTCAGTGCACAACGTTCTATTGGACAGGCCTATTCTACACGGCTCCTCAGATGGGCCCAGGAAGCTGGCCCCAGTTGCCCACAGTGATGACCAACTGGAGAATGTCCCTCTGTAAGGGCTTTTCTTCCTTTCCTGCCTCACTCCACCAGACCCCCGATTTTGTCCTCTGGAACCACGCAGGCCTTTGTCTGAGGCTCAGCTGTCCAGGGGCAGAGGTAGCAGGCCAGCCTAGGGTGTTACCACCAGGACAAAGTCTGTCCTGACTCCCAGCCCTGCCTCTGGTCCCCACTTCTGTCCACAACCATCCTGGTGTCCGGCTGAGCAGCTGCACGTGCGCAGGCTCTGCCGCCAGCCCTGCAAACACAAGCTGTGGACAGAGAGGTCTTGACACTGAGAAATGTGAGGGGAAGATTACTGGAGAACAAAGCCTTGGGATGGGCAGAGGTTTGCATTGACTTTGAGGAGGGATTTGCTAGAGCTTTGCTTTCCACAGAATGTAGGCACCTGGGACTGGGTACATCCGGAAGCAATGGCTCCTAAGCTAGCACATTCATAGCCTTGATTTGAGACCTTGACCCCACAACCTCATGCATTTTGCGCATAATGCAATTTCCTTAAAAAACAATCACTCTCACATCTTCTTTAGGACTCCATCAATATTATATATGTGGACCAGCCCTGCAGTTGGCTATTTTACCCTAAAGACTGGTTAAGGGTGATGGTGTCTTGATGGCTTTTCAATTCTGTTCAATTTGACAAGCATTCATTGAGTAATTTTGCTGGGCCTCTTATGGTGCTTTTTAGCCCAGCAATATATTAGAAGTTCAATTTATTCTTTCATTTTAAAAAATCTAATAGCATTTAGCTTTTAAAATATACATAATTCTTCATTTTGACCTAAACCTACCTGGTTTTCATATGTCATTAATGCATCTTTGAAGTAAAGGCTTGATTTCAATAATAAATATCTTGCTGCTTTCTCTTTAAAAAAAAAAGGAGATGTTCTTTTGGATGACAATTTTATTTGATCAATAATTGCATCAATTCCTGCCAAAAGTGCATACTAGCTGCCCAAGGTGAAATTTACCAGCTTCCAATTTTTAATTAGCCTGTATCTCCCTTACAGTTGAAGCTTCTAATAGAAAATTAGAGCAAAGTAACTCACTGAAGAAAGGCAACTCATGCAGAAAATGCCAATATCAATTTCCTAAACAAGTCATAACTTAAATGCCACCTACCTAGCTCCTGGCCCCAAGCCTTAAAGAGAGAAGCAATAAAAGAAAGAGATTGGGCAGAGGACATTATCAATTAATGAGATGAGTTAAAAGGAAAAAAGAAAACATTAAATAAATTGGAAAAACAAACTTCAATGGAGGCTCGCTGTTTTCAGTCTGACTTTCCTGTTTGAACTCATCCCATCGTCTTTGCCTGTAACTGAGTGAGTGACTCAGAGCAAAGAGCAGATGCTGCTGAGGCTGGGAGGGGGGTATGCCCAGAACCAGGCAGAGGAAGGAGGGGTGCCTGTCTGGCCCTGCTGAGGTGTGGGGGACTCATGCCCATCACCTAACCCCTCTCAAAGTCCTTATTCCTCCTCCAAAAAACGAGGGTAATGCGATTAGCCCCACGGACCTATTCATGTTTTCTCAGGTACTAGCTGACTTGAAGCTGATGTAATCAGGGTGAGCTTAAAGTTTTTTGTTTGGCTTTATCTTTCATTTCTGAAAGTTCTTCAAAGCCCATGAGCTCACTGAGGGCAGGGACACGCTCTTTCCTGGTCCCTCTTGCTGCACTTGCCACATTATTGGAATGGAATAAATATTTGTTAAAATGAAAATAATTTGTTCCTGTTATCTTCCAGTAATCAAGGCACCCATATGCATTTATTCAAGAGTTAACTCAAAAGCATTTGTAGAAAATACAAAAGAAATGAAAAACAAAACAAAAGAGAAACAGCTTCATAGATACAGAGAATAGGCTGATGGTTGGCAGGTGGGGGTGAGGAGGTGGATGAAAAGGTAAAGGGGAAATAAGAGGTACACACTTCCAGTTATAATTATATAAGTCAGAGGAGTGTAATACACAGCTCAGGGGATATAGTCAATAACCTCATATAACTTTGTACAGTGACTGATGGTTACTAGACTCATTGTGGTGATCACATCATAAGGTATAAATGTTGAATCATTAATGTTGTACACCTGAAACTAATACAATATTGTATGTCAACTATACTTGAATTAAAAATAAAAAAACACATATAAAGAGTTATTGCTCTATACGAAGTGCTCTTTCGATGAGAATTTAAGTAATTAATGATGCTGCCCAAGACCTTGTAAAGCCATCTGCTACACACACAGACCCACATGGACTCACACTCACACATCGTCCTTGAGCCTTGAAAGGTGCCTTAGCAAAATTCTAACCCATGACCACCATGCTCTCCCTGGCATCCAGGACAGATATTGCTGGCCAATTATGCCAAATCATGTCACTCTTCCTACTGAGCCTGGAGTTCTTCTCAATACAGTCTCCTAGGAAGACTCTACCAATTCCTCAGACTTGCCTTTTAAGAATAAAAGTTATTTACTGCCCAGAACAAGTTTAGTGTACCGAAGTCCTTGTTTTGCAAAGGCTGGCTGTCCCCAGATATGCTAGGTCACCTGTACCAATCCTCCAAGTTCCCCTGAAGCAGCCTTGGCTCTCCCGTTCCCACTGCACAGTGTCCCTCACCTGCCACCCCAGGTATGTCCCTGCAGGTGAAGTCTACACCAGCTGGCCTGCCCAGCCGCAGCCCCGTGTGGCATCGTGGCATCATGGCACACTGGAAGACGCTCCAGTTCTACCTGCAAGACCACGGACCAGAAATGCAAGTCTCTACCGAGCTGCTCTGAATCTGTCCAAGCACAGGCTCATTTACAATGCACAGCAGAACACTCTGAACATTCTCTTTATCTTTCTCAGTTCCTCACCGGCATGGGAGCTGCTTCCCAATTACTTTATTCACTCTCTCAATGCAGAAGTTCTCCTCAAATTCCCCTCCCTGCCTCCTGCTGCCCTCTCTCCTAGTACCATCAGGATGTGTCCTACTCTCTCCCACCAGTAATTGTATGCCTTTTTCAATGCAAATAAAACCAGCCAGACTTTCTTCCCCTCACTTCTCTGTTTTCCCATTACCATGATTCTGCCCAAAAAGGATCCAGGACCTGACATGGCAGAGTCAGTGTCCCACTTATGGATAAAGGAAGGTGGGGGTGGGGAGGGAGGAGGAAGAGACATGAATATTGAAATGGTAATATTTACCCTTTTTGCACACATATTACTATGCAAGATTCAGGAATCTCAGGGTGTAGCCTACTTTGGACATTTCTGCTTCTATGCTAAAACTTCCTTGCAGTAAGCATGAATATCGAAATGGTAATATTTACCTTTTTTGCACACATATCATTACGCAAGATTCAGGAATCTCAGGGTGTAGCCTACTTTGAACATTTCTGCTTCTATGCTAAAACTTCCTTGTAGTAAGAGAGGATGTGGATATTTTGGTTTGATACCCATACCATTGACCAAGCACTGTTCTCTGGCCCAGGCCCTGTGCTGAGGCAGGCACAGAGTGAACAAAGTGGGGACCCAGACTGGGATCACAGACTGCAGGGGGTGCTGACAAGAGGGCAAAGCAAGCCTGGGGCTGGGTTCCCTGCCAGGTGATGGCCCATCCATCATACTCCTGCAAAGTCCTGCTCACCTCTGGGGCATGGATGGGTGTAGATCCACAGTGTGAGGAAGAGAGGCCCGATGATCATCAACTCAAGGGTATTTGAATGAGCAAAAGGTGAAACGATTGCCCCTTTTCCCTTTGTTTATTTGGCAACAATTTTACTGAGCACATACTCGGCGCCTGGCATCTTCTAGCTGCTGGGGACACGGGGACAAGTAAGGCAGGCCGCTGCCTTGAGAGGCTCATGTCCACCGCAGTTAGGCAGATGTCACCTGCTTTTCTAAATTCACCAGGTCAGGGCCGGGGCAGAGACAGGCTGCACTGCTGCGGTGACCGAGAAGGCGGTCACTTCTAAGCGGGAACTTGGCAGAGCAAATCGGGGTTTTCTGAGAGCACAGCCATCTGCCCGTACCCATCAGAGACAGTTCCTCCTCCTCCATTTAGCTCCTTGCTCACCTCCTGGAATGCACTCTGGGCCACCGCTTCTCAATGAACCCAGGCCTATGGCAACTTCAACTCATGGGCATGAGCCTGGTCACCCAGCAGTGACCTGATCATGGTCCAAGTGCCCACAGTCTAGTGCTGAGCCCACGGCAGCCAGTGGGAGCTCTGCCTGCAGCCCTGGGCTTGTCCCTGTCTCCCCCTCACCTACCCCCACCCCGCCCAACACAGAGCTCCCCAGGCATCTGAATAGGGGAGCCTTGCAGGGGATGAGTTCAGGGCACCCCAAACACCATCGGAATGAGCCTCAGAGACATAATGTTGAGGGAGGAAAGAGCCAGACACAAGTGTCCCTGCTGCATGATTCTATTTATACGGAGGCCTGAAATGGGCAAAGCTGATCAATGTGATAGAAATCAGAAGAGTGGTTACGGGAAGGGGGAAGGCGAAGGCAGGAGGGCTGGAAGGAACAGGAGGGTGCTTTCTGGATGCTGGGAATGTTTCATGCCTTTATCTGTAGAGTAGCTACATGCTTGCTTATATATGCACAAAATAATCCTGTGCCTGTAGGTTAGTGACCTTTACTCTACATAAATTATACCTCTATTAAAAAAACAAACATCTCTGTGGGCTTCAGCGAAGAGTTCATTGTAAATGTGCACAGGTACTTTGGCTGGAGTCAGCTGAGGTTCCTGGCACTCCTCTGTACCCGCTGTGCTGGGGCCCAGGGACAGAAAGGATGAGACAGTGCTGCTCCTTCAGCTCACAGTCTGGCCAGGAGACAGCTCTGCACTCAGACCTGGGAAAGGAGGCAGCTGGAGGAGGTGGGGAGACAGCAGCAGCCCAAGTCCTGGAAGGGTGAGCAGCCATTGGCCTGGGAAAGACAAAAGAGCAGCCATTGGCCTGGGAAAGATGAAAGGGCAGGGCTTGGAGGGCAAGGAGGCAGCTGGAGAGAAGCAGCTGGGAGTGTGGGGGGAGGATCAGACAGTGGGGTGCAGGAGAGCAGGAGAGCAAGGCTTGGTGGGGAGGAGGGCAGGGAAGAGGTGGGGCCAGATCTCAGAATAAGGTCCTGAGTACCTGGGCCTGCCCCCACTTATCTCACCTCATTATTCAGGCCACAAGTCTCCAGGGATCCAGAGAATGACTTACCATAATCTAATTTACAGCCTCAGACCTGAATACCAAGCAAATGAAGGAGCTCAGAGAAGGGCCATCTTAGATGCCCTGATCATGCTGCCTCCTTATTTCGGCAGGCTGCAGACAGGGCGGCGGGGCCGGCTTTCCAGCACCACGTGCCTGGCACCTGACATCTGGCCAGTGCAGTGAGCACTTGGAGGGGAAACCATAGGCTGCTTGCTTACGATGCACGTTAATCCTGCCTCTGAAAGCACCGCTGTCATGGCCAACAAAGAATTATTATTTGTCTACACGTATTGTTTATTTCCTCTTTCAATAAAGCCTCTCGGAACACGACATTCCTTCATTTCCATTTCTATCAATTGCAGTGTCTTTGAGCTGAATAATAAGGCTGTGCAATCAATAGTAATGATGGAACCACTGAACACAAACGATATCTCCTCCACCATCTCTCCCCCAGCATCTATCTGCTTCAGGAAGTGGCCAAGTATATTATATATATTTTTTAAAGTGCACAAGTTGGGGAAATAAATCTGCAAATAATTATTTTTAGAAATTAATCGGTGGTATAATTCAATTATGCAGCATGCAATGTAGAAAAGTTCTCTTAATTACAAGAGAATGAAATAGAACTTTCTTCAGCCTCAACCATGTCATTTTTCAAGGTGAGCTATTACCAAATTCTAGAATGGCTTTCAACAGCCTCTCTCTGCAGCAGCTGTCCGCAGAGCTGCTCAGAAGGAATCGGTCTTGGGCGGATGCCATTGGAGATGGCTGGAGGATAAACAGGTAACTGGAGGCTGCGGGTGACGGCAAGGAGCACGAGCTTTGAGGCTGGACACACCTGGCTGCCAAGACCAAGCCAGTGACCTTGGGAGAAGCAACTTAACTTCTCAGACCTGCAACTTGCCTCCTCATCCTTACCTGGCAGAGTTCCAGGGACAATGAAACCATTTGACATACCCCAAGTCCTAGTAGCTGGCCTTACTGATGCTTCGACCCACATCCCCCTGGCCCACGTCTGAGTGTACCTGCAGCAGCATGGGCTGTTCTGGTGTACGCTGCCAGCTTCTTACCTCAACCACCGAGGAACTCGTGACGACAAATACTCCAACTTCCTCACCCTTTGGCGCACATTCTACATGGTGCAGGGACCATCCGTCCTGGTCTGCGAGGGGTTGAGGGAACTCCCAGAAGGTGGGGCTTTCAATGCTAATACTGGGTCAGTCTGATCCGATGGGGATGTTTGGTCGCCCTAATTATACCTCAGAGGGTCCTCAGTGGGATGGAGCCCAGAGGCCCACACAGCGACCTGAGCATTACTGCCCTGTTTATTGGCTTTTCTCCCTCCCCTCTCTCATGGTCTCCACTCCTGTACTTAAGCTTCCTGGGCTCAAACTCCACATAAACTGCCTGCATCCAAGTCCCTGTCTCAGAGGAGCCAGGCTAAGATAGCACTGGGCTGCGTGGTGGTCTCCTTCCCTCTGTTCTTGATGTTTGCTGCACTTCAAACCTTTTCTCATAACTGGGCTAAGAGTGTGGGTTCTTTTTTTAAAAAATATATTTTATTGATTTCAGAGAGGAAGGGAGAGGGAGAGAGAGATAGAGACATCAATGATGAGAGA
>NW_005356674.1:188003-197821 GCF_000412655.1 Myotis brandtii
GGGCCGATGCTCTATCCATTGAGCCAAACCAGCTAGGGCAAGAGTGTGGGTTCTTAAGGCGAGCAGGGAGGACGTGTTAGAAAAAAACCACCGAGGAAAGACGGCCTGCTGGAAGTTAAGGAGAGTCTCAGGGCCCTCACACTGGGAATTCCCAGGGGACACACATCCCATTGCATCCTTCGTGGCCTGTGAATGTGTAAGGTGCTGCCTCTGGCTCATTCTATAGACACGAGGGCCAGCTCCCAGCTTGGCCATGCCCCACTGCTCCCATGCCTGTGGAGCAACGCTGGGCGGGAAGAGGAAAGGTGTGTTCTTGGCTCTCTGGGTGGAATATGAAAGGCAGGTCTCTAGTTTGTATCCATGTTCTCTACCCAACACACGTTAGAGCCCAGGCCACCAGGCCTCTTGGGTCTCTGGTCTCCAGTGTCCTAGTGCTGGCCACTGCCTCTGTATTTTTGCTCATGTGTCCACCTGCTCACATCCTCCCTCGGCCTCGGCAATGCTGGCCCTCTGAGACCAGGTGTAAGCCCACATCATCCAGGAAGGTCCCAGCCCACACTGACCCCAACCTTTCTATACTTGTCTCTACCACTTCTTACGTCCTCACTGTGGCTGGGAGCTTCCCCAACTAGAGGTGAGTATCAAGGCGTGGCATCTGAGCACCGTGCTGCACGGGGCGCACAGGGAGAGCGCAGGTCCTGCGTGAGAGGTCAGGGCCTGTGTGTGAGGTGAGGGGCCACCATGGATGTGAGTCCGATGGCCTCTGAGATGGGGCTCCTGAGAAGCAGACTCTGGGATGCAGGTTGTTATGTCAGGGATTCACTAGTGGGGTTGGCAGGACAGGGAAGGGAGGAAGCCAGGCAAGGATGCGATTTCAGGCAGAGTCCCATGAAGGCTGGCTTCACAGGGATCCTGTGGGGAGCACTGCAGTCCTGACCTGAAGCAAGGGAGCTGGGCTTTCATACTTCACTATGCAGTGTGCCCTGGAGTGGGGTGCACGGATCCCCAAGCTTCTTCCATCTCTCTGCCTATAGGCCCTGCTACCAGGAGCCCTAAGGCAGTCCTCCCTCTGAAGAAGAGATTCAGCTGCTGGCCACTGAGAGTGAAGCCAAGGACGCCCCCTGCTGCTCTCTGGCGACCTGGGCACAGCAAGCCTCCGTGCTCCGCATGAGTGGCAGCCACATAAAGGCAGGAACCTGGAACTTCCTAGTCCCCAGCCTAGATTCTGACCAACTCGCCCCAACTCACTTTACACTCTGCTTTGCCATTTATGTCTATCCTTTAACCTCTGACCCTGACAACACACTCCTCAGATCTGATGAGACCACTGTCTAGAAGGCCCAGACCCCTCTGACTTACCTCCTTGAAGATGAGCACACGTTCCCCCTCCCCCCTGAATATGCCATTTCTCTAAGCACTGGGAACTGTCCTCCTTGCGTCCCATCCCAGGACCTGCTGCAGGACATGCCTGGCGGGTCTGCCCCATCGCAACTCTCCCAACACCCTGGACCCCAGGCTTTTCAGAACGCGTGTTTCTGACTTTCTGTCCCGCTGTTGCTGTGTGAAGACGCCAGCCCAGGGTTGGCTGTTTTATAAAGTAAGTCCTAACAGGACCAATTTACCTAAAATGACCATCAACACTGGTTGAATGGACAGAGGTGGGGAAGTGTCCATCAGGCTTTGGGAAGCTGACCCGGCCTCCTCACAAGCAGCAGGGTCTGTGCCTAAGGTGTCCCCAGAATTCTTCCCGGTGTTCAGGAGAAGCACTGCCCCCGACATTCCTCATCTAGGAAGCAGAGCCTGCGCTAAGCTGCGTGGCCTTTCCTGGTGCAGGTGTGGTTCCTGTTCTGACCCCCCCACGAAGGGCCTGAAGAAGGGGCCAGCATGCCCTTGAGCCTTCCTGCAATGGCAACACGCAAGAGCTGCCAGGACAGACGTCTCAGGTTCAGTGTGGTGGGCGGGCTCCTCCTGGCTCTTACCCTGGAGATGGGAGGTGGGAGGCTGCACTCTAACCTTTGCTCAACACACATCACCGAGGAAACCAGCAGCATCACTCCTGGGCGTCGTGAATTCAACTACTGAACATCCTCGGAGGTTCTGGGAGCACCTCCAATCCTGCCTCCTTCTGGAAAGAATCCAGGCCCCCAAAGTGTCCCACATGCTGAAGGGCGAGTGTGGGTGAGGACACCCTTCCTAGAGATGGGAACTGATCACATCAGAACCCCTCCCTACAATTAAGTAGTTAGGATTACACGTTTGGAAGGTGTTTCCAGTGCTCTGACACCTACCGCTACAGTCGATCAAGGTGTTATCTTGAGCGATTGCTTCCCCAGGCTTTCTGTGGGGTCCTGGTTCTGTGAGGAGAGGAAGCCAAGCTAGCATCCTGACTTTATTCAGGCCCTGGGCCCTGATATGGCAGCTCACTGACTCCTGACAACAGCTCGTATAGATTTTCCTCTGCACCTTAATATCAGCCCTATTCGTATGTGATACAGAAAAAAATATGAGTTTGGAGCCATACCTGTGAGGTTTCAGTTTCCTCAGCCTGGCACTGTAGGAAAGGTTCATTGAATGAACATGAATAAAGTATCTCCCAGCATCATGGGGCAGAAAAAAATATGAGTTTGGAGCCATACCTCCGAGGTTTCAGTTTCCTCAGCCATGACACTGTAGGAAAGGTTCACTGAATGAACATGAATAAAGTATCTCCCAGCATCATGGGTGATAAACATTTTAAAGAAAAAGAGGGAAGTGAGTATATTTTCTAACCAGCAGGAATTCAAAGATGGTGAGTCTGATTTCAAAGGCAACGTCACCCTGTAGGAAGTTTGCTCCCCAAATGTGAACTCATTCCCTCAGGGTGGGCGCTCTTGTCTTCCTCTGAGTGTGTCACAGATGACGATGAGATGAGAGAGCCCACGAGGACATGAGGATGTGACTCCAGACCCCCAAGAAGTAGGTCAGTGTAAGAACTATTTCCTTTGGGTTTCAAAACTGAGCCAAGACTGTAGAAATCACTGCTAATCACAATCTTCCTTAATCATTTTATGATTTTCCCATCTAGTTATCACAAGGAAATATAAAATACTGAACACTACATTAAAACTAATCGTTCTAATTATTATAATTTTGTTGATTGGCTAATGTAGTTCTGGACATTGTGCACACCCCTTCCCATACAGGATCTTATTTCTTTTCACACATAACCCAGGAGGTATTAACTGCTGGCCACATTCATGCCCTATGCATAGTGATTAACTTGTCACTCTGTCTCATATCAGAGGGGTAGAAACTGAGGCCAACAACACTGAATAACTTTCTCAAGGTCACTTAGCTATTTGTGGAGGAGCTAGAAGGTGGACCTAGATTTAACTTGTTCAAAAACCTTGTTTTCTTTCCCCACATCACTCCACAGGCTGTTGTGAATCTAGGTGTGAGCAAGACAAAAGCAGGGCAGGTGGTCCTTTAACCAGCATCTCCTTTGCCCCTTCCCCCTTGAGGAAGGGCAGAAAGTGGAGGCTTCCCTTGGAAACACAGCCCTGGCAGCTGCTTTCAACTCTGTGTAGTACCATGACCAGCAAGAAATAGGAAGGAAGGAAGCTGGAGAAGGCAGAGTTGGCTTCTGTTTGTACTTTTATTCTAGAGGCTGTGGGTTCACTGGTTTAAGCAAACACAGTTTGCCTCAGCTGGGAACCCACACACATTTGTGTGTCTGCCATACACAGACACACACAGGTTGAATTTCACAAGTTTTCCTTCTTTTGAAACCAGTCAGACCTAGCACGCAGCTTCGGGTGCTACTAACCAGGCAGGACTTTTGATGAAATAAACAGCTTGGATGTGAGCTGGTATTTAGGCTTCTGCCATCTCCTGTGTTGGGGACCCTGGTGGGCAGAGGTGACCTCCGAGAGATTCAGGGATAAATGATCACGGAGTGCAATGGCGCTCTAAATCCATTCGAATGGGGGCAATGATGCACTGAGCCATCAGCTGTTTGGTGAGCCAGTGCAAAATGATTATGTTGCTCCCCAGGAAGGAAATCACCCAGAGATGCTGGCAAAGAATTATCTGGTATGCGGATGTTAGGGAGTAATTTCTCTTAAATGATTACTTTGTGGAAGGACTAGCCAATGGTGCTAAATTGTCTCCATGCTAGGCCGAGAGGTCAAATGCAGACATCATCCCAGGTCTGCTGGGGAGGAGTAATGATGGGGAGGCAGCTGTGAGTCCTCCCTGGGGACTGCTCTGGATTGCAGGTCCCAGAACTCTGCCATCAGCAGCCAGGAGATAATGCATGTGCTCTTCTAGTGAAGCGCAGCTCCAACCCTTCTGTAGGCAGCAATACAATCATCTGGAAATGCTGAGTGCGCCTGTGGCGCTTGCCACCTCCCGGACCAAGGTTTCCAAGCACAGATCCACAAGCCCACAGGGTGGACCAGGGGGACCCCTGCAACACCCTTGAACCCCTCCCCACATCCTGTACACTCACAACCTGGCTTCGCTACAGAGGATCATGTTCTTTACTGACCCAATGCGGGAATGGTTCCGAGGGTGGGGCGTGGGGGACAATGGGGTTAACTCCGAGTTTACGGTGGGTCCCATACGTTCTTCTATCCTCTGCTTGTGAATTCTATCCTCACTCACCACAGGCACATCCCAAACAAGGCCTTGTCTCATCTTGTCATAAATGGGCTGACATAGAATGTGGACAATTGCCATCTTGTGTTTATCCTCCTCCCTTCTGTAGACACCCTGCAAAGTGGGGTGAGCCAGGGTTCTGGAGCCGGGTGCATCTGGGTGGGAGTCCAGCTTTAGCATGGACTCTTACCCTTGACTTCTCTTAGTCTCCATCTTCTCACTGTGTCAGCCGTTTCAGAGTATCACGGGTGAGGAAGTGAAGTAACGCATGAGTAGCACATAGTAGAGGTCAGACATAGTCCTCTGAATAAATGAGAGCCAGCAAATCCTTACTCACTAGGAAATTCATGCGGTTCTAATATTGACTCTTTTCTAATTTCCTTGGCCTGGTCATTGGGAAGATGGGCCTGCTAATGTGTGCCTCAGAGGTTGGCTTCGAGGCTTAAATGGACTCCTGTCTGCAAAAATGGGGGCCCAGGAAGGAACATTTGCTCAACAAGACCTCCCCCGCCCCCAAGCATTTCTTCCCATCTTTCTATCGCCACCACTTCAAATCCTCACAAAATGCCTCTGAGATACAGCAATTATCACCATTTAACAAATGAGGAAACTTCGACTCAGGGAGGTTAAGTAATTTCCCTGGCATCACACAGCTGGTGAGTGAGGGAGCTGGACTTTGAACCCAGAAATAAGCCCCCTCTCTTAATGCTACTCTAAATTTCTAGGGGAACAGAAGTGACGTAGGAACGCAGGTCGGAGCTGCCTTTCACACTGTCCTCATTTTCTGCAACACTTGGTTTGCTCCCCCAGCGGATAAAGAATTAAACTACGCACACTGAATCTAACTCAACAGTAACAAAAGCTTTTCTTTCCAGAAGGGTCCACTGTTCAATTACCTCCATTTCTGTGAAAGCACCGCAGGCTTGGGCCACTCTGCCCCACCGAGTGTTGACCATTAGATTTCCATTAATTAATACGGAGTTTAATCTTCTTTGATTGCAAACATTGATTGTTGCTGATCTTTCAGCCATCCCTGCTGGGGGGTATGTATCTGAGTTCCAAAACTCTCAGGCACCATCATGCCAGGAGAAAGGTGAAATGAAACATTAAGCTGGGTTTATGGTCAATTTAATTAATGCAAATGCTCAGCTCGGTTCATTTGGCCCAATAATGCTTTCCAATAAAGCTATTGGGGACAAACACTTCCTATTTATTTTCTATGTCCACTTCAAAAAAAAAAAATCCTTTCTGCCAGAAACTAAGCAAGGTATGGCTTAAAGGACACTATTAAGTTCTAAGTTGTATCCAGTTCTACAATTCCATGGATAAGCTGCCTCTAGACTAAAATCCTAAAAACAAAGATAAAGATCTCTCAGCAAAGAGGAAGTAGGCCTGTGAATTGGCAGGGCTGGTGATGGAAGGCAGGTGTGAGTGTGAGAGAGACTCAGGAGGGTGGAGGGGGGAGAGAAAGAGAGAGAGAACAAGAAAAAAAATAAGCTTTGGAAGGTAAGGTTTACTCCCTAGTAGATTTATTAGGGACTAGTGGCCCAGTGCACAAATTCTTATACATTGAAAGGAAATTAATTAGAAGAAATATTTTAATATCGCTATTTGTCCTTTCTCTATAATAGAAGTGTCAACCAAATTCACGATCAACAATGGCAGATCAAAATACATGCATGCGATTGGTACCAGTGAGAGCTTTATAAGTAGCGTGCATGCATTAGTCAACTTAGCCTTTTATAGATATAGAATAAACTTGCTAAATTAGACCTGCTTTCTGATATAGCTAAACTTTTTCCAGCCCAGTGAAGCTCCCGAACTTCTCTTTCAGGTAATTGTCAGCAACACAGCAGTAAATATCAACATGAAGCAGATTATTATTGTAGATCACGCAGGGAGAACAAAGGGCAAAATACTTAACTACAGCAGTGTTTGACTATATTCTGACAGTGAGAAAACCTGAAGTCATTTTCAAGGTCCACCATTTCTTCTTTTCAGTCAGGTCAAGTTTCTAAACTTTCTAAATCTCTGTTTTCTGGCTAATGAAAAGAAAATAGGATTCCACCAACTCTCCTATCTACCTATTCCAGGACTTCAGTGAGGATCAAATGAGATGAGGCATGGGAAAACACTTCACAGACATTTGGTTAAAGTGTAAAATGTTTGGCTATAAAGCAAGTTGTGTTCCTGGGCTGAAGAAACTCTAAGGAGGCTAGTCGCTAGGGAGAGGAAGCTGGACATTGCTACGTGACGTCATTACCCGGCGGGCGCACACAGTGACTGTTTCTGGGCTGGGCTGGGCTGTGGGCCGCATTTTGCACCATGGGGTCTCGGCAGCAGCATTGGCTGCGATTTGGTGGGCTGTCGCTCCAGGGTGGTGGCAGGGCCTGTGGCCCACTTGGGGGAAGCCGAGTGTTGCTTTGTGGGTGCCAGGTCCGCAGTGCCATTTCTCTGTAAATGGCCAGTGCACATCACTGCAGCTCCTGCGTTAAGCATCTGCCCTCGGTGGTCAGTGAGCATCATAGCAACCGGTCAGACCGTGGGAGGAACACTTAGCATATTAGCCTTTAGATAGATAGATAGATAGATAGATAGATAGATAGATAGATAGATAACCCTGATCACTTAATCAATAGACAAGTCTCTATTGAATAATTATATTTAACACCTGTGTAGAATCTTCCAGGGCTCAGACACTTCTACATACATTATCTCAATTGACTGCTGCTGCTCAAAACAGTCAAGGTGGCTTTATATTATGGTTTCCATTCTGCACAAATAGAAAATAAGCTCTGAGAGGTCAAGGTATTTGCTTGAGGTTACACAGCATCAAAGTCAAGACATGGGCTGTATGCTTCCAGCCCACCACCACTGGGGCACTGTGTATAGTTGTGCACAAGGGTGCCTGGGTGCTCCTGTGATTCACTGGCTAAGTCAACACCAACTCTGGGTACTGAGTCAGCCAGAAGGCTGGAACTCTTCCTAATCTTTGCAACGATGCCTCTGCTTGCCAAACCACATGCCTGCAGGGGGCATCTGTCCAGAAGAGGTGTCGCTCTCTAATGTGCTCAAGGTGCCACAGGGAAGCCTGCAGCAGCCAGTCCTTGCCCATCAGATCTATCTCAGCACCCACAACACTGCAACGTGCACATGTTTCTCCATATGCACTCCCTGAACTTCCTGAGGGGAAGAACTGAGCTTTGGTCATCTCCTTGTCCCCAGGGCCCAACACGGGGTTTGTAAATGTTGAATGAAAGGTTGGTCAAAGGCCTGAGGAAATGCACACACCGATGCACATCCAGTGCTCCTTCACTGCACATCCCTGGCCCAGCCTTCTGCTGGGTGGACCTTTCTCCTCCAAGGACCCAGAATTCTCAGTCCCACATGTTGGGTCTCAGGTCATTGTGTGTTTACTAGACTATGGACTCTTTCTAGACAGTAGGCTCTGTGAAGGCAGACACAGGGGCATGCCGGGAGATGTTTTACCACCAACCTCAAAGTCTGGTATAAAGTATTTCCCTCCTCTTTTCCTCTAATTCATTCACCATTTTTATGTAGTCTGTTTCTTAAGGACAAGTGCTCTGCTTATGTGACAGGAGCTAATGGATGTCAATGTGTGTATAATTTGATTTCACAGAATCAATCAGTCCAAAATAGCTGTACCTTCTCTGAATACACCCTTCTGCGGTGTTCTCCCAAGGCCTTTATCCACACTGTCCTGTCCCAATGTTGGGCTTCTGGGCCATACCAGACCTCTCTCACCTGCAAAGCTCAGTGCAAATGTGGAGCTGAGGTAACAAAAAGATGGCAAAGCCCCTCCTCAGGCCAATCAACCTAGAAATCACTGACGTCTTCCTTTGTACTTTAAAGGTTTGCCTGTCTGCTCTCCTGTGCATGGCAGACCACCTGGACTTCTGCCTAAAGGAAGCACAGGGTAGTTTTAAGCAGCCTGCACCTTGAGAATGTAGGTACATTCCAATTATCCCACCCACCTTCAACTTCCTTTGATAATCATTATTGCTGACTCTGCTTCAGTGAGGTTCAGCATTCCCCCTTGACCTTCACTGTTACCTCAATACCCATAGGCTTTCTTCTTGCTCTGAAACCCAGAAATATGCCGCAGATTTAGAAACTGGAATCTATGACCTGAGAGGGTTAGGCCAGGGCAGAGGCATTCTACATCAAAGGGAACTCACAGAGGAACAACAAAGAGCTGGGCTTGGTCCCAAATTTCCTTTCTCTGTATTTGCTCCTTAGGCTGCATTCTCCTTGCTCTTCTTCTTAAGAAAGGATCTAAGTCTTCAAGAGAGTGATAGATGCTCAGAAAAGCCTTGGTGGGTGGAAAGGAGAGGCCCAAGTGTTGTAACAGAGAGGAAGATAACAGCTACACACTCAACTTGATGGCCTTGGAGGAACATGGTCCCTTCTCCATCCACCTAGGACTTCCAGATACAGCTGGTTTCCCAATGCTGTAGCTCTAATCCAGGAATGAAAGACATGGGTCTCACTTGTCTTAATTCTCTCCACCTGTACTCATGGTAGACATTACTAATTGATCATGATATTGGTCCCTGCTGAGATAATTTCAGCCTTGGAATTCTCTCCAATAAAACGTTCCAGACAATAACTAACAATCAGAGTTGGCACATGAAATACCTGCTCTCTTCATGCTCTCCACATAGCTAAAGACAAATCATTGGTTGACACCCACAGCCAGGTAAAGCACCCAGTGGGCCTACAGACTGGGTCTGTTTAAACTTACCGTGAAGGATGAGCACTTGTTAGACTAATCAGTGTCCAACACTAAATTGTCAGAACTTTAATGCCTGGTGCAAACAGGAGGGATGGAACCAAAACATCGCAGGGGAAATCCAGACGCATTTCACTGATTCAGTCTCTACTGGAGGCAGAACAATCTACTTAACATAAATAATGAGTTTTAATCACCAATATGTAAGCAGGATACCAACTGATACATCTTCCAATTGTTCTCTAGTTGCTGAGAACTGGGGTTGTTCTTTAGGCATATACTCATGTGGGTGAAATCGTGTATTTCTTACACTTAAAATAAAGGAAAGTTGGAAGATGACCTCTTAGTTTTAGAGAACACCAAAACTACTTTCGTCTAATCCAGCCGTGGGCAAACTACGGCCCGCGGGCCGGATCCGGCCCGTTTG
>NW_005356674.1:197935-234493 GCF_000412655.1 Myotis brandtii
GGATCCGGCCCGTTTGAAATGAATAAAACTAAAAAAAAAAAAAAAAAAAGACCGTACCCTTTTATGTAATGATGTTTACTTTGAATTTATATTAGTTCACACAAACACTCCATCCATGCTTTTGTCACGGCCCTCCGGTCCAGTTTAAGAACCCATTGTGGCCCTTGAGTCAAAAAGTTTGCCCACCCCTGGTCTAATCTGAACTCAATACCTCTTCAAGTTTCTGTGTTTATTTTGGATCTCACTGTGGCTGTGGGATTTCCAATGTTGTCTGTTTTCCTTCTTACTTCCCTCCCTCCCTTCCTTACTTCCTTACTCTCTTCCCCCTCTCTCTTTCTCTCTACTTCTATCTCTCTTTTGCCCGTTTATGCTTTTATTGGTTTTATTCACTATGCGACTAAAAATTTAGGAGTATCCTCTTGGAACCACATCCCTGCATTCCCTCTGGCAATGAGGGGCATCAGAGGGAGAAGGACAGACAGACAGGCAGTAGGATGGTGGAGTAAGTCACCCTCAGAAACCCAAAGCCCTGTTTCTGGTGTTAGATATTGAAGGGTGTTAGGTTCAGTACTAGAAGATTTGTTAGGATCCCATGATCATAGTGGGTCCCTTGTCACTGGCTGAGCTGAGGAGTGCAGTGTTGATGTATGCACCAGCTGTACCCACCTAGCGAGGGGCCCACGAACCCTAGAGCCTAATTTCCACAATCTGGAAATGCTCTCTGAATTTACTGCTATAGATCACAGGAGGGGGACTCAGACTGGCACAGGCGCCTCTATCTGCCTAATTTTCCAGGGCCTCTAGTCCTGAATATCCCTTTGATGTGTAACATTCTTGCTGACACACAGACTTCCCTCTTTAGGAGCTGTGTGGGAGCGGGAAGAATGCAGAAAACCTAGCCCTTACCTAAGAAAACTCAAAGCACTTTTTGGTTTTATTGGTTTTATTTGTCTTCCAGATAAAACTGGCTTTTATTTCATATCTGCAGCAGGAGAGCCACTTTTAAAAGTCAATGCCGGTAGAAAGTGCATTCAAACTGCACTTAATCACACTCAACAGGGGCAGGCTAGCCAGGGTGATTGCCTCTTTTGGACAAAAGCTTGTTTTCTTGAAGACTGGTTTCAAGGGGCCTCGGATGCACCATGCACAGCAGTGGTTTAGGATGCTGACCCCACAAAGCAGGTGTCACCCAGCGTCTCCCCACCCTGTCTGCTCTGCTGAGAAGTTGTTAGTTTAGGCTTCTCTCTCCTGAGCCTCTGGAGGTGAGGCTGACCTAGGGCTCCTCCTCTGGGCTCATTCAGCCCTTGTGAGCACCCGCTGCAGACAGCACCTACAACTTGAAACTGGCTTTGTTTCTGCATTCACCCCCCAGCCAGGAAGGGCAGCGCAGACCCGTTGCTGAAGGCCTCTGTGTCTGCAGCTCCACTGTTTGGACCCAGTTCCTCTCTCTGCTCTGTTCTGAGTGAATTAGGGCAAGTTATCTGACCTCAGTCACCCCCTCTAAAAAGTGACAATAATATCTCCTCATAGAGTCATTGTGGAGATAAATGGACTATCTGTGATGTGTAATGTACTCAGTGATGGCCAGCACATCCCTAGGGAGGTGAGGAGTGGGAGAGGTAGGGATCAATAACAATGAGCTCCTTGGGGGTAGGGCCTTATCTAAGTCACATCTGTAACCTCAGCCTCTGGTCTGAAAAAGAGAAAGCTGTCAATAAATGTGTGTGGAAGCATGACTACTCTTAGACCACCACCCCCCCTCCACTAGCCTAGTTCTCAATGAACAGTCATCTTCAATGAGACTCACCAGTTTTTCAGCTGCTCTAAAAACCACCGGCCAGTTCTTACTCTCTTCTCTCTCTGTCCTGTGCTCCCTGGGCACTTCCCTAACAGGCTAGAGATCATCTCTTGCTGGCAGATCAATGGAAGGCAATGCAAGGGAATCACCCTCGAAGGAAATCATCATCAACCATAGTCACTTCTCATTATTCACAGTAGTTAACATTCTATAGAGCCCTACAAACACTGGATCAGTGAATGCGGCTTCATTGCTCCTGAGGGAAATACAGGGCTAGGTTCCTGAGAGCCTCTGGAGAGCATTTTCATCAACTGAGAAATATGTAACCTTGTTTTCTGTGTGTTCCTGTTTAAAAATACCGTATTTAATATATGTTGTTGATTTATCACCATTGAACTCATGGCCAAAGCTTATCTAAGATAAGGCATACCACAGCCTCTTGTTCTTTGGAACACCAGGCAGCACTTCCACATTATATGTGGAGGACATTTTCAAATAGCAAAATCACCAACAGAAAGCACAAAAATGCACAAAGCACAGTACTCAATAGACTGTGAAGCAGATACTTGTGTACATACGAGACCTGAAACAAGAAGGCGGTGCGTCGCCTTGTTTGACCCCTGCTGGAAACCTGTGCAGCGGGTGACTCAAATTTTTGCCACTTTCATGTACCCATCAATGATCGTGAAGGCACTGTAAGTACTGATGTTGGGATTGCAAATAATTGCAAAAGTGAATTCACAAGTATGCAATCTGTGAATAATGAGGACTGACTATATAGGATCATGAAATCTGGAAGGAAAACACTGGACATGACATTTATGAAGAATGTGTGTAGAACTGCGGCTTCAGATGTTCTCCTACAATCAGAGTTCGACTTCAAACTTTCCTTCAGGGATATTTCTCCTTCTTGCAATTATCAGTGAGTAGTTAATCTGAGTGTTTTGTTCTGATATGGAAGGGAAAGAGGTGTCTTGATGCTTCACCACTCACCTGCTGAATCTGATTGCCATCAGCCTCCTTGCTTCCGTATGTATATTCACACTCTACTTGAGCATTTTCAACTACAAATAACATTCACATAAACATTGTATATACATAAACAATGATTCTGCATGTTTTTACTATAACCAACACTTTCTAAATCAAGAAATTGAGACTCAGAGAGGTTAAGAAATTTATTGAGGTCACAGAACAGAATAGAGTGACTCTAAAAATCTGTAGTTTTTAGAGAATTATACTAATTAGTCCAGTTGTATGACTGACCTTGATATTGAGTTATCAATATCAATGACAACTAGCAGAGCAAGCTTTCAAGACACATTCTGATAGCTAAGATAACCCATGTAAGGTATGTGGAGGCCAAGATAAATTACCAAAGGGAATGACTCAAATGACAGTCAATAGTATGGTACAGACAACACATTTGTGAGGTTATCAATTTACTGCCAAGGACGTGTCCGGATGTTGCTTACTGACTCATCT
Organism: Myotis brandtii; assembly: GCF_000412655.1. Lineage (NCBI taxonomy): Eukaryota > Metazoa > Chordata > Mammalia > Chiroptera > Vespertilionidae > Myotis > Myotis brandtii. The sequence continues at coordinate 201,219 of NW_005356674.1, forward strand.
ACATGAACATGCTATATACACACCATGATTTCAATCAATGAAAAACCAATACTGTGAACAGGTTTTGAAAATAAAGATAATCACGCAGAAGACCCTTCTTAAGTACTTCCTGTCATCAGAAAGTTTCTAACAATCATATGGCAAGTGTGAGAATAATGGAAATTTCCAACATGTTGTTTAAACCCACAGAACTCTTGCCCACAGTAGAAAACAGTTCAAAAGTATTAAGGTGGAGGTTCCACAAAAAAACATTGAAGGGATTTTTAAAAAAAATGATGAATAAGAAGAAAGTAATGGAGTTTAACTGCAAGTAGAAAATTCATCCTCTCAGGTCTTAAAAGAATACATATAACAGCAGCAAATGGGAAAATGACAAATCTCCCATCAGAAACACGACTTTTTATTCTTATTGTGTTGCATTTACAGCTCTTCTAAGGATTTGACTCAAGAGAGCCAGAAGAAGAAAAAAAGAAAAAGACAAATGAATTGGAAATGACCTCATCCATTATCTATGGCCACATGGAGGAAATAATGCCTTCCCAAAGCGAAGCCATGGATTAGCTGTCAAATAAAAAACCTCTGCATAAATACTTGACCTAAGTACAGCGTATTAAAGGAACCTCAGCTACACGTGCCTTTGAGGAAGCCATTGCCCACGTGGAATTAGCAAATTGGTAGATAGAAGATTCCACACAGGGCCTTCTTTTCTTAATCTCGCAGTCTGTTTAAATAACTTTATTAAAGGTAGCTTAACCCAATAAAAGGAAGCTGAAAGGCTATGAACAGAGAATGTGTAAAAAAAGAAATTAAAAATGCTATTAAGCCCTGGGGAAATGCTCAATCGATAATTAAAGACTAACAAATTAAAACAAAGATGAGGTGATTTTGCTACCAAAGTAAAAACACACACACACCAACTAATACCATTCAGTATTGGCAGGATTTGTGAAAGGGAGAGCACCTAACTATGGCTAGTGGGAAAGTAAAATGACAAATCTGGACAGAAGAGTGTTATATGTGTATATCCTTTGACCCAGTAATTTATCTACTGGGACTTCATCTTAAGGAAGAAATCTGAAATGCATACACATCAGTAAGTCAGAACAGTTTGCAGCCATTTAAAAACATAGCTCAAGACATTTTTAATGATATGGGAATATTTAATATTGTAAAAAAATAATTTTATACACAGAATGTGATTTCAGAGCACACACAAAACACACACACCCTATACCAAACACTGGAAAGAAACAGGCTGGAATACTAACACTACTTGCCACTCCAAGCCAGGGAGACTCCTAGTAATTTTAATTATCTTCTTTGTAAATAACTGAACAATAATGACTTTAAAATATAAGACATGACAGCTGATCCATAGTAAATCGTTTCCTGCATTTCTCTAAGTAACCTGAGACCCTCCTCCTTGCACAGGCTGACTGTGTTACTGTTGGTTATGCCTTGTCCACTGCCTGAATCATGATTTTCTACTTTTCACTGAAACACGTTCCCTTATTTAATCATTTTAATCTCCTAAGTGATCCATAGGGACTTTTCCACCTGCCATGTGCACCAAAGGTTATTCATGGAGCATACACTTCACTATTGGAGGGCCCTTCATTAGTTTGAAGCACATTAGCTTTAAGAGTTAGAAACTGATCTTCTATACCCTTCTCCCAGCATTCCAGTGAGCTGGATTCAGTTTCATGAAAATAGTAATTTGTTTTTAAAATATTCATTAAGCATGTAATCTATGCCTTTCTACATCATACAAGTTGCTCTCCAAAGTTTCCTGTACATTAATCTTGTCTCCCCAGTCAGACCTGGGAATGCGAAACCCAACTTCCAGCACGTAGCACAGAGTTAGGCATAGAGCAAACACGTGTCCAGTGAGCACCTGCTTGGAAAGACATCCATTTCTTGAATCAGAGTGAAATTGAAAACAAAAAAAACCTCAGTGCACTACAAATTATACAATGGTTCTGGTGGCATTTTAGTTAATGCTACTGATTTGGCTGTCTTTCTATTGGACTGAATCCAATAGAAATATCAAACATTCAGAAACGTTTAACCTTGAGACATGTTCAAAAGGGAAGAGCTATAAGACTGGAGAAACACTCCTTTCCTAGAATATCTGTTCCAGTATACATTCTTCTAGGCCAGTGATTGCGAACCTATGACACGCGTGTCAGAGGTGACATGCAAACTCATTTTTTTGGTTGATTTTTCTTTGTTAAATGGCATTTAAATATATAAAATAAATATCAAAAATATAAATCTTTATTTTACTATGGTTGCAAATATCAAAAAATTTCTATATGTGACACGGCAACAGAGTTAAGTTAGGGTTTTTCAAAATGCTGACACGCCGAGCTCAAAAGGTTCGCCATCACTGTTCTAGGCTGTAAAGCAGGGATGACAGAACAGAAATACCAACCTGAAACTCATTCTCAAAGACACCAAGACAAATGCCCACTTTTGGGAACTTTCTGCTTCCACTTAACATGTACAAATGCACAAATACAAAGTTCCCAAGACAAATGCTCCTACTCTGGGCCAGGCATAGTGATGGCACTTTTTCCCTTCATCTCACTCAGTCTGCACAAGTAACCCAGCGAGGTTCATGTGGTGATTCCGGTTTTACAGAGCTCAGGGAGGTGATGCATCAGACTTCCATTCCCGTATGTTGGAACAGGATGCAAACATTCAAATACATAGATATTTTCCTTTAGAAATGAATTTGATCGTGAATGGAAAATACAGCATTTTTAAGGTTGCTTTTTGGAGCAGTGTGGCTCAAAACAAAGTTTAAGGTCCACCTTCATCAAAAGAGGGGGAGGCATCTACATTTTCAAAGGAGAGGTTCTAGTGCCCAGGAGGGGACTGAGGAAAAGAACAGGAGAGGGGTGCTTGTGGATATTTTTTTTTTGAAGAAAGGTCTCTCTTATCTTCATCTGTCATACCCAGAACCAGCTTTGACCTAGAAATAGCTTTGTCACTTCACACTACCCATGACCCTCAAGTCAGCAAAATACGGGGAAAGGGCATATTTCAATTGGCAGAGATCTGGCTTGCACACACAGAAATCAATTTTCTCGATTCAGGATGTAAGGACCTTAAATGGTTCCAAATGTCCAAATGCCCTGGATTAGGTAGGTGGAGCCAATAATTTCTGTTCCTAGAGCCTGTGTCAGAGTTGAAAGAACAGGAGTCAGAACCCTGGCTTTGTGTCCAGTATCTGAGAATAAATAGGAATGTGGCCAATGAGCACTGAATATTTCTATGCCCCAGTTTTCTCGCTATCAACTGAAGATCATGTTCTCTGTTTGCCCCATTCCCAGGGATGACATGAGGACTACCCAGGATATACCTGAAGGCTCTTCATATACTTAAAACCATTAAACATTCTCTAAGTTCTTAAGCTACTTGAAATCACAGCCTTTGCAATTTTATGAATGAGTTGGTTCTGCTTCCCCTTAACATGTACAAATGCACAAATACAAACATAGGCACAATTATTTCAGATAGTGCATGGAATTTTTGAAGCCACGGTAAGTCCTAGATTGAGAACCTCTCTTATAAATTAATTATGGGGAACTCTCATAAAAGTCCCCTCCATGGGGTCCAAGGCCTCCTCACCCCTATATGTGATGATTTTTCCTTCTTGTAAGAAGCCTAGAAGATTAGCAATTTGACTATTTCTAGCTCTTAAAGTTTGCAAAGATCTTCATCTCTTCCCAGATTTCTCATGCATTTACAACAAGAGGTGAGAACATGGGAGGTCTTCAAGTCTCTTCTAAAGAGGCCCTCCTTACGTAGTTGATTTCTAGAAAAGAATGAGGAGAAATGTGTCCAAATTACACAAGGAAAGTTCCCAAAGAGGCAGAACATGGCCCCAGCAACTGTAAAATGTTATTCAACTGCCCAGACCAAAGGCCTGCCTGTGGCTCTGAGCAGAACCCTGACAGTCACCCCCATCACCAAGCATGGGAGCTCGGGTTCCAGGAGTGTCACTCATTCAAAAAAGCCCTGCATCTGTCAGAGGAAAGAATGCTGACGGTCATGTCTGGTGGTGCTTTACCTGTGAGAAAAGAAACAAAGACTGAAGCTCTTGGTGGGCCCTTGTCTCCCGGGATCCTGAACTTTGTATCTGCTTGTAATGAAAAGAATTCAACCAGGATCTGTTCCAGACAAGGACGCCATCCCTGATCTTGACAGACCTGGACACAGCTCTTCCACTCCCCGCTCCTGTCTGTGTTCTCTCTCTCCCCGTGTGGAAAGGCTGGAATGCGACCTGTCAGGGGCCCTGCACACACTCTCCCTGCCCACACTGTGCTGTTTTGAACATTTTAAGTGAGTTATAAAACAGCAATGATACAAACTTGATTATGTAATGTCATAAACAAATGTAGAGTTGCCATCACTAATTAGGGGCATTAACTCCTTGGGAGCCACATGCACAGCACCCGTGAGCTCAGAGAGACTAATAAAAGGTTTCCTGGGTACGGAGACAGCTCCTAAGGGTACCCTGTGGAGATAACTCCCATGTTGCCCCTCACAGACACTGAGGAACGTGGCAATGACCACAGCAGAACTCAAATGCTAACCTGATTAGCCCCAATCTTACTCCTACATCCTGCCCATGACCAAGGTTTGCTGACTCCGTCTTTGCATCCATAATTTTGTAACCTTGACTCTGTCTTCTGCCCTCTGTCCCTCTGTCCCTCTGTCTTGACCTTGGGTAGGGAAGGCTCCCACATTTCCTTCCTTATTAACTTAACAGGGTGCAGTGGGCACCCCACTTTCCTAACTCGCTTACACCTTGTAGCGATGCATTCATCCTTCCCATGACCCACTACAGATGTGCTTCTCAAACCTTCACATACATCCGATGACCTAGAGAGCTTGTTACAGTGCAGGTTCTGACTCAGGAGGTCTGGGGTGAGGCTGAGACTCAGCATTTCCAAGAGGCCCAGAGGCGAGGCCCGGGCTGCTGGTCTGTGAACTGTGCTTTGAGGAGTGAGGGTCTCTAGTGCTATCTTTGGAACCCCCATCAAGGTTGAACTGCTCAAATCTTTACAGAGGATGTGATTTCAAGCCTTGGGTCCCTTTCTAGAATCTGTTCCGTCTTTTCCCCCACTGTCCACTAAACCTGCCTTCTGATGGGCCTCCTTGTCTCTGCTCCCCTCGATTCTGTTCCCAAAGTTTTCTTCATAAATAAAACTGATGTGTCACTGTGTCATTCCCTTGCTGAATGCCTCTCCAATGCACTTAGACAACAAATTTCTTTTCTTTTTTGTTTTTGTTTGGTTTTGTTAATTTTTATTGATTTCAGAGAGGAAGGGAGAAGGAAAGAGAGATAGAAACATCAACGATGAGACAGAATCATCGAAAGGCTTCCTCCTGCACGCCCCACACTGGGGACTGAGCCTGCAACCTGGGCATGTGCCCTGACTGAGAATCGAACTGTGACCTCCTGATTCATAGGTCACCGCTCAACCACTGAGCCACACCTGCTGGGCGAAAACAATTTTCTTAATATGGTTTCTTGAAACTTGTAATAACGTAGGCCCTGCCTCCCCACTGCCGTCTTCTTGTCCTGAGCTGCTGTCAAACCAAACACCCCGCAGCCCCGGAGGTGACATGGCTGTGGCCCTCAGGCTTTAAGCGTGGCAGCGACACTCTGCCTGCCTGCACCAGCCGTCCCCTCTCTGCCAGAGTAACCCCTACTCCTTCCTCCATGCCTGGCGCAGATCCTACTGCCTCGGGACCTAGGCCCATGTCTTGGTGCTGTCTGTGTATGTCTTCGTTACCCTCACTTGACAGAGACCCTTGAAGGTGGGGGCCGCATGTCCTTTCCATCACATACACAGTGTTCCACTGACTGGACCAACCCAGCAGCTGCTCCCGGTGACCTCCCTTTTCTCTTGCCACCCCAGTCAAGGAGCCAGGTGTCAGTCACCAGGTAGAGTACAGATGTGGCCTCCAAACCTCATAAAAAGGTTTCAGGTCTTCCTGCCAAAATTTTAAGGAAAGCAATTTAGTTCTTCAGACTCTATGTCACAAAATCTGCGTTTAATAACTAGGCAAACTACCAAAGTACAGAAACAGATGCTGACTGAATCATACAGACTGGAGCAAACGTTAACGGAAGAAGAGACTTATGATTATAGTTTGTAAAAAATTTTACAAATGGCAAACTCAAAAGCCTTGACCCATGGGAGATGCCAATTTTTAGTACCGAGAACAGTGAAGTTACCTTCTGGCAACGTCACTCATTCAGTCATCATCCCTTCCGTCTACAGACAGGGCCTGGATGCCAACCAGGCTGGACGCGGACCACGCCAGCCCCAGAAGATGTGGTTCTGGCACAATCAGAAGGGACCCCACACTCACATGTCCTCTCACAGGCAGCCTGCAGAAGTCACAGCCAGCATATGCGAGGCACAAATGTCACAGCGTGGACTCATCTGCCACCCAGGGAACCAGTCTGTGGGGCAAGGGCCCTTCTTGGAATTCACTGCTTCAGAAATCCCCTATAATCCCATATTGTCAGTTCTGGATTTATTAAAGGTCACACAAAAAGCAATATTCTTTTCCACTGAAAAGCGAGTCCTTGAATTAAAGTCTGCCTAAAACCATATTTCACATTAATGAAGACTATATTATTAAAATGGATTTTAATCTTAGTGTTTTGCTCTCAAGTTTGGAAAAAGAGTGATTAATTAAAGAGAATGCTTTCCTTTCTTTTCTCCCCCTGGGTGGATTTTCACACCCATTTGGCCTAATTATCCCTGGCCCAGGGCCATCCATTCGCAGCTGAGTGGGCTCACTCGCCCTGTTCGGGGAGGTGTCTGGCTGCAACTCCAGGGCGAGGCCCTTGCAGGGACAGTGGCTCTAATGCCACTTCAGGAAGCCCATAGCGAACGGCAGTCCATCAAATGATTATGTAAATCTGACTTCTAAAAAGTAATTGAAATATATCTCTCATTTCTTCCCTATGAAAACTCCATGAAGCATTAGCTCCAAACCCCCTAAGAGACACAGCCAAATAGCTGTGACTCGCAGCTGTCAATGTCTGGTGTGGAGATATTCTTTTGCTCATTCTCAAGCGATCCACCCCATTCCACATCCAGGGTCAGCATACTTTTTGAAGGACCCTAGAGGAGTGCAGACTCCTGGAAGGCTCACTCAGTGCTCCCAGATCCTGGTATGGTGCCAGGCAGAGTAAGCACCAGGGTACTTGTGCTGAGTGAATGCATGATCCCTCAGATATGCTTGCTGTTGACACCAAATGTTTACTTGTCAAATAATGTCTGTCTTCCTCATACGTTGTCTGTTAGCCTTGTTTTGATACATCCCGCCACAGCACAAATTATTCCCAATTGTCCAATACAAAATTAGGCAGTTTCTTCCCAGAAATGACCTGAGGTGATCTCTGAAAACAGATTGCTATTCACTTGATCCAGAAGATCTCACAATACCATGCAAATCAAGAGGTTCTATTCTTTGTGTCTGCTTTAACTACACCCATGAAATGGCCCAGACCATCAGGGCACGCGTGCAGGGGTCAGGACAAGGCACTTTGTTCCTGATGGGTGACACTTCCAAGAGGCTCCTAAGCAGCATGGGCTTAACCTCTGCCCCATTGTTCCGTGGGATGTCAAATCCAATGCTTTGTTCTGCTTAGGGAGTGAGCATCATGGTTTTTCATCTCCCCTCAGATGCCCACAGACGGGTCTTTGAAGTTCCCTTCTCACCTGTCCATTAATTTGTGCCCTGTGACACCTGGGAGGTAGCAGGTTCAGAATGTGCTGGCATCCAGAGCCACCAACTGTGCAAACATCCTGTTTGATTAGAAAAGTGCTCTCAGGTCTGGCAGCATGCTAGAATCCCCTCAGGGGGCTTGGAGGGATCCTGATGCCTGGCCCAACCCTGGGATCAGAGTCTCTGAAGGTGTGGCCTGGGTGTCAGTCTTTTTAAAAAGCTCCAGAAGGCAGGAAGAGTGGTTCCTGTGGGGAATCACTGGGCTGGGGCAGGGGGCGCCTAGCCGGGGCTGGGGCTGCTCTCAGTCTTCATCTCTTGCCACATGAGGGGGACAAAGGTTTTGTCTGGGGAGGGTTTGAGTGTCTCACTGTCCATGTGCCCTACACCCCTTCAGACACTGAAATGCCCACATTTCCCATTCAAATGATACCCATTAAAAAACAAAACAAGCCCTAGCTGGTTTGGCTCAGTGGATAGAGCATCGGCCTGCAGACTGAAGGGTCCCGGGTTCGACTCCAACCAAGGGCATATGCCCAGGTTTCAGGCTCCATCCCCAGTAGGGGGCGTGCAGGAGGCAGCCAATCAATGATTCTCTCTCATCATTGATGTTTCTATCTCTCTCTCCCTCTTCCTTCCTCTCTGAAATCAATAAAAATATATAAAAATAAATAAATAAAAATGTAGAAAAAAACAAAAAACAAACAACAAAAAAAAGAAGAAAGAAAGAAAGAAAGAAAGAAAGAAAGAAAGAAAGAAAGAAAGAAAGACACCAGTACACCCAAACCATTAGTTGGGGAGAACTACAGCAAAGTGAATGCCTCACATCATCGTGTTTCACTCTAGAGACCCAGGTGATCAGCGTTCTCCCGCTTGTTTTTTAAATGTAAGCCATCTGTCTAATATGCCAATTTAAAATGGAAATTTGTTAGGCTTAGGGAAAAAGTTGCTTCACATAAATGTAATTCTCGGCACTGTAATGATGCCAGGGCTTTCTGAAAGTCCCCTCTCATCTTTAGTGTGACAAGTAGCCAGGAACCCATTCTGTTTGCTTCGAATTTGTTTCCCAGGAGGCAGGACTTCAATGCTAGAACTGGGAAAGTCCCAAGAAAACCTAACAACCTGGTCACCCTCCTAACAATTAGGTCCTAATGGCCAGGTGGCTGGGCTCTTAACATGGTCAAGGAGACACGGGGTTGAGAACTGGACTCTTGAGGGACAGAGATCACTGATGGCCAAGTCAAGACCCCAACGTTGATGTCAAGGCCCTTTCATGATCTTCAGCTCACTTTTCTGAAAACCAACCAAAAGCTCAATGGCATTTTCCCTTAATTAGAAGAAGAATCTTCATAAGCTCATCATGGTGAATGTGTTCTCCATTTATGCTTTCTTGGATCAGTTCATAACTGTGGCCCCTGGTATTTGGCACCAAATATATTGATGATTCTTTTTTTTTTCATTATACGTAATCATCACAGTTACTAAAAATAGCATTTTATTCCCATTTTAATAACCTTAGGATTAGATCCCATGTCCAATCTGAATTCACAGCCTATGCTCGTTTTACTATATTATTCTGCCTCTCTGAAGTAAGTGAAGGTACCCCAAAAAGATTTTTTTAAAAAGATAAAAAAGCAGCCCCAGAGACAGCTGCTAAGGGGATCAATACCCCCTTTTGGAATTCTTCCAAACTCACCTTCCTTCCTGCTCACCTGTGCCCCTGTTGCTCTCTGCCCAGCACTTCCATGGATGGATTTATTAGTTTGAGATTTCCCATTTTATTGTGACTTCAATAATATATAACAACAACACTGTTAAGTGCATTTACTATGTGCCAGGCATTTCGCTATGCATTTTACATGTTTCATGAAATCCTCATCTTGTGAGGTAGGTGTCATGCCCACTGTACAGTTGAGAAAACTCGGGCTCGGAAAGATGAACTAACTAGTGCTGGAGCTGTGATCCAAATCCCACGCATCTGATTCGTCTCCTGGCTGCGACAGGCAAGAAAGGGGATGGCATCTGGGATGATTCTTTGAACTCATGGCAGTGAAAGTTCCCCTTGTAGCAACTGCCCACACAAAACCACAATTATTTTCCAAGAAAATCCTCTGATTGAAGGGGCAGGAGGTGCATTCAATTAACATTTCATGCAGAGTCAAAATTCATGACTCCCCTGGGGAAAATAATGAAACGTCACTTTAATCATAATTAAAAATGATACTCAGCTTCCATCTGATATGCATCTAAATCTATTTTAGTGTTATTAGTGTGGAAACAGATTCTCCATCAGTATCGCTCCTGACTCATAAATAAACTGAAGTAAAAGCAAAATAAATTTTAAGTTGGAAATATCAATGTAAATGCATTTTTACAAGTTCTCTTATTTACAGTCACAGATTCACAGCTTATTGATTGTGAGCTTTAGAAAAAAAAGGCTACACAGATCTGTAGTGCATAACAAGAAGACTGAGAAAGTAAGACTATGGATGGTATACAGGCCCTTAGCAGATGCCACTAGCGAGCTGGCTAGTGCGGGGCCACACCCTCCAGCAGCCTCTCTACCTTCTGAGAACAGCGGCCAAGTGGAAGTTCACAAAGGGGAGGCCACTGTCCAACGCCACCGTGGATGCCTGAAGCCAGGAAGTGTGATGCCTCCCCAAATCAGAACAAGACACGGTCCCCACAGAGCTGCACCACCTCCACGGGAGGAAAGAATACAGGTCGTGACAAGGACATCCGTCCTCTACTCCACCATTTGTCAGTCACTGCATTTTCCTTTCTGGAGGCCACTAGTCTCTGGCACCTGGCAATGCGCTTCCACCAACGTCTGGAAGCCCCTGACCCTACGGGACTCTCCCCCTGAATTGCCCTCGCGTCTCTTCGTCAACCTGGTCAACTCTGTTATCCTTCCAAAACGTACTTCAGTCAGCATGTAGGTAAGAATCAAAGATTTCTTTCCCTTGGCAACCTCCAAGCTTTGGTGAGACTAATGCAAACACGTGCTTCTGAGAATCAGGAAAGGAGAAAAGGACAGGGGGCTGCAGTGGCTTGGCAAGGGTTCTAGAAGAATCGGAGATTAACCATGACTCGTGTAGAAGAGAAAGAAGTGGGTGGTGATACACAAACAAACAGAAAAGAACGTCAAGCACGTAAAAAGTACAGACACCCGTGGCAGTGTGTGCGTACTCCTGTACTGAATCCAGAATGAGGGATGACACGTGCCATCTCAGGCCATCATCTGGGAGGAAGTGGTGGCGGGGCCGTCCTCTGGGAGAGAAGCACTTGGGGAATGAGCACTTTTCCTCCACAGGCTGCTGGGCAGTGAGGACTCGGTCAGGCTCCATCGCCTCTGTGAATGCCAGACACGGCAGCCTGGGGAAGGGGAGTCATGTCCTCTCATAAAGTTCAGAGTTCCGTGAGCTCTCACTGCTGCTAAGTTTCCCTGTGGGAAAGCGATGGCCCAGTGGCTAAACCCTCCAGGCCCATAAAGACCCTGTGGTTCCCAGTCAAGTGGGGAGACGCTGTGGCGGGGGCAGGTGTCTGTGCCCTGGGTAGGGAAACGTTAACGTGCCCGGTCTCTGGGAGGCTAGAGCACAGAGAATGTACATCTGGGGCAAGGCATGCTCTGCTTCCAAAATGTAAAGTAAATTTAAGTAAGTATTTTCAGAAGATGGTCCAGGGAAGACGCATGGCAACCTTTCACAATATTATATTTCAAATGTGCTTTCTTGATATTGCTGCTCGTATGTCTCGCAGACAGGTTTTCCTGGAAAATATTAAAGACACATTTAAAAGTGACAGCATGGTTGCTATGAGTCTTTCTCAAGGAAACCTTCACTGATGCCTGGAATAGGCCAGGTTTCCCCCATTTTTATATATTCATAATACACTGTGCAGGTCTTGTCCTCAAGAGGTAATTGTATTAAATATTATGTGTGTTTGTTGAAGGTTTATCTTCCTTCCTGACATCAGGACTGCAGGGACTCCATCTCTCTTGTTCATTGATATACCTCCAGATTCTAGCACAATTCCTGATACACAATAAGCAACCAATCAAAATTTGTTAAATTACTAAGTAAATTCATAGACTAATCACTTGTTTCAGAAGAGTCTGGGACACTAGCATCAGGGCAAGATGACTAGTGACAGTTACTGGACTGATATCAAGATTAGAATAAGTGCACAATCAACTCCCTTCTAAGCTATAGACAACTGGCATGGGTCATAGGCTAGGGTCAGTGGATTAATGGAGCACTGAATACATTTTCCTCTCCCTCATCCATGGAAGATACTAATATTTAAGTCCTCACAGAACACTTACTTGCTGAACATGAATATGGCCTGAGAATATATTTCAACAGAGTATGCCTAGAAGTCACCACCAATTGATTGGACATGATAGGAGATATGAAATGTATTAACCATCCTGACTATAGGCAACAGTAATGGGCAGGCACAATTTGACAAAATGGGTATAAGTCACAATATGAGAATGGCTCTCTTAATATTCCTTTTTAAAAACAATCTTGCCAAAAATATTGACAAACAACACATAAATGACAAATCATAATTTATACAGCTGATTTTATACATTATTATTTTTCATGTTCCGTCACATTGTCAACAGTTACAAATCCTCATTTCCTGTGATGTCAGTATATTACAACCAGATGATGGGAGATGCATAACACTTCTCCTACTTCAAGTCTCCTATCTGGTTAGCCTATCACCTGTGACGAGGAAGGTTTTCATGGAGAAGGTAGGTATAGAGACATGGGTCCTATTAGAGCTACATAAAACGTTGGCTTCCTCTTTTATCCCAGCTTCAGAACATCCCTTATTCCCTGGTCAGTCTTCATTGCTTCAATCTTGCAAAGCTGGCTCACTTCCTTCCTAGATGTCTATTCTTCTGCTTTGCTAGGGACAAAGTCAAGGATCATGTACCATCAACAAAGGCCCCATCTCTTGACCCACAGCACACTGGCAGTACAAGTGAGATTTGTGTTTGTATTAATTTTACATCTGTATACATGTTATCTCATCTGCTTTCTCAACAAACCTGTCAAGTTGGTATTATTGCACCACTATTTTCAGATGAGGAAATGAGGTTCAGGGAGGGTATGTGACTTAATGAATGTCTCATAACTGGTCAATTTGACAGCTCATTGAGGCTCAAATCTTTTCCCTTTTTATCCAAACCTCACTCTTTTCCCACAATGCCATGTGGTCATCCCTGTTTATTTTCTTTCTTCATGATAACTTGCTCAGTAAGTACTTCCCGAAAAAAAGCTACATGTCCAGGTACAACTAAGGTAGAGTTCTATAACTGGGCTGGGGTCAGCAATTAGAGAAATGCCAAAGTCAGAGGTAAGTGCACAGATGAAATCTGTACCAGGAAAGGAAGAAAGATTTTCTATTCTCTGGAGTGAGATCTTATAAGACAGAATTTTCTTTTCTGTCTTTTAAAAATATTTATATATGTGTGTGTTTACACATATAAAGGCACATAAAAATATATAAAATTTCAGCTCTTCTAGGATGCACATTTTTCTTATTTTATCACCATTGAAATAAGAATGTGTCTTATAATCAGTGAATCAATGGCATCTCACAATTTCCGGCTGGGCTGTAGTGATGATGCCATTGTCATTGACAGGGTATACACATCAAACTTTGCAGAATGGCTTTTAGCACTTGGAGCAAGTCCTGGATACAATAATGGAGCACTTTTAAGAATGCTGCATTCAAAATGCTCTAATGGCACGGAGGATGGTATTGCATCAAAAATTTGGGCTTAGGTAACTCTGAATCCCAGGTAATTAACAAATTCAGCCTCTGAATATGAAGATAGTTTGGGGACACCACATTTATCTACATTGCATTCTCATTTCAAAGTATGCATAGAAGTGATAATATTCTTCAGTTTGTTTTAAAAACTCTTTTAATACATAGTAAATTTAAAAATTCAAAGTATTAAAAAAGCATGTATCATAATTTAGCTGGCAATGTTTTTGCCTTTTTTCGTGTTACACAAAAGAATGCTACATTTTACAATTGATGGCATCTTACCCTCAATAAATAGAGCTCATATATGTATTATTTTTTTAAAATATATTTTATTGATTTTCCACAGAGAGGAAGGGAGAGAGACAGAGAGCCAGAAACATCGATGAGAGAGAAACATTGATCAGCTGCCTCCTGCACATCTCCCACTGGGGATGTGCCCGCAACCCAGGTACATGCCCTTGACCAGAATCAAACCCGGGACCCCTCAGTCCAAAGGCCGACGCTCTATCCACTGAGCCAAACCGGTTTTGGCCATATATGTATTATTTATGTACTCATGTACTTTTGTGTTTATTCTGTAACCCTAAAGGAAAACTGAGTTTCAGGTCTGAACTGAGTCAAAATTGCAGAGTTATCTCGTTTTGTTTTATTGGCACCAACCAGTCTGCCCCATCCTCACAGGCAATATTTAGTAAGACTGACAGCAAAAACTGTGCTTATTGAGGCCTTTCTGCAATCCAAATATGGCAAAAGGTTGCTAGGATAGATAATAAGATGCAAAGTACATTTAAGAAATGTACAGAAATATTTTTTCCATGTGTCATTTTGATTTCTCCCAAAATAAATGTCTTCAATTCAGCGGAGCAATCTAACTTACCTTTTAGATCCACATCCATTGTACTTTACACCATAAATGCTGAACCAAAACTCTGAAATTTAAATCCCTTCTTGCCTTAATCATTCTGTTATTTCAATGCATTACACATTTCTTTGTAGCTGAACTCGAGGCTCTGAGGCATTCTTGAAATAGTTCTTTTAAATATGATATTTTTAAATCCCTCCCATAACTCAAATTAAAATGATTTTGACATGGTGTTCTGAGAAGGCACAGCGCTTAATAGCAAATACTTCCCATGCATTAAGCAGGATTAGTCAGCCTAATCCAAAAAGATGTCATAAGGAGTACGCTACAATAGATGTTTTCAAATTTAGGCCAAATTTACTTCTATTTTTTCCTTTAATGTCTTGAAACATAAAGGGAAAGTCTCACTTCTAAAAATGAAGAGAAGTCTCTGATGACCAATTACTAAACAAGATGCAAGAAAAATGTATGAGATTCAGGCTTATTGTTTCCTTTTCTTCCTCGTAGAAGTAAAACGTATCAAAAGTAGTTGCTTCTGGACAGTATAGATTTTTTCCCCCCACTCCGTGCAGGAAATGCTCTTAAAATAGAACACAGAGAACTTTACTTAGCTGAAAAACCATGCATAATTCAGCATAGAGAGTGAACCATAATCTCTTTACACTGTTTGGGTAAATGGTTTGTGCTCTGAAAACAGGAATTTTCCATATAGCAGTGAAAAGTCAGATTATATTTCTCTGCAATGCAAGCATCTGTCACCACCGAAGGCTCTGGCAATCTATCCCGTGGCCCCAAAGGTTCAGGAGAAATGGCTTCTGTCCTAGGCTCTGAGACAGGACGCAAATACTAGTATAGCATTGGGGTTGACACTTGGAAAAGCATCCATGTTGAGCTCTGAGCACATGGATGAGCAGAATGGGCCGGTCCCTTTGAATGCTGAATGGATTTATGTGGGAGGAAAAACCATGTTGATTCCCTTCTTCTGTAATTGGGAAATACCAAATTATCATTTATAAAAATTCTCACTTTTTAAAGAAATACTTTTGGGACAGAGCCTAGAATTTAAGAGCACGACTTCAAAGCCCTGGCTACTCCAACTGTTATCCACACAAGGTTGGGTAAATTACTCAAACTCTTTGTGCCTCAGTTTCACCATCTGTAAAGCAAAGATAAAAACAGTATCTAATAGGACTTCCAATGGAATAAAAGGAACCTTCTGTTTAAAAAAAATAACAGAATATTGTATAAAACAGTATTCTGAAAAGAGTGGCTTTCAGGTATTTAACAACAGGCAACACATCTGTGATCGCTGAGAGGAGAGAAAGAAAGGAGGGGACCCTTATGCTCCAGCTTACTGCCTGGCAAGAGAGTTTCCAGGCTGCAGCACAGGGAGTGTCTAGATGCAGTAGTTCTCAACCTTCTGGCCCTTTAAATACAGTCCCTCATGTTGTGACCCAACCATAAAATTATTTTCGTTGCTACTTCATAACTGTAATGTTGCTGCTGTTATGAGTCGTAATGTAAATATCTGATATGCAGGATGGTCTTAAGCGACCCCTGTGAAAGGGTCGTTCGACCGCCAAAGGGGTCGCGACCCACAGTTTGAGAACCGCTGGTAGAGAGAGAGCTCAGCAGTTTCCTTAAGTCAAAAAGTCAGACTCTGACATTTGAGATGGGTTAAGGCAGCCTGCATTTGTGGGGAAGAGTATCAGAGAGGAAGGAGATGCATATATATTAAGAAATGTACAGAAATATATGTCAGAGGATTTCCCTTAAGTCTCTGACTGAGTATGAATCAGAGCATGCACATGAGAAAACCATCAAGGCAGGGAAAAGAAGCACTAAAAGGAGTAGGAAGAATAATCCCCTGAGTTTACATGGTGCTAGGAATAGTCTGTATTCTCCCAATATCCAGTGAGGAGAAACACTGCAGATACATGAAGCATGAAGTAGTGGGGAAAAAAATTATCCCCAGACTCACAATTGATCTGCCCCCCACGCCCCCCAACAATACGTAAAAGCAAGCCTTGAAAGGCTCAAACAGATTCCAAGTAATTTAACTGCATTACAGGATAAATCCCCAAATATTTAAAGGTATAAAAAAATCCCACAACTCAACATAAAATTCACAATGTCCATAATTCAATAAAAGTTTGCCAGGCTTGCGAAGAAGCAAGAAAACATATGAGAAAAACACCCAATTGAAAGGAACAGACCCAGAAGTAACACAGATTATAGAATTAGTAGATAGCAATTTAAAACTATTATATACTAGTATGTCTTCTATATGTTTAAGAAGTAGATGAAAAGAAAGCATGGTCAGATAAGAAAAAGTATGGAAAATTAAACAGATTGATGGAAAGATAGATAAAGGTATACTATTATATCTAGCTATCTAATTTCCATGTCTATATCTGTTCATTCCTTCTTTTGTTTGTATCTCTATCTATGTATCTATCCAACTATTTATAATAGAACCTTTAAAGATAAGCAAAAAATACATGAGGTTTAAAATATACAGGATGGGATTAACAGCAGATTAAACACTGCAGAAGAAACAGTGGTAAATTTGAAGGTATGGCAACAGAGACTATTCAAAATGAAATAAAAAGAGGGAAAAAAAGATCAAAAAATAAAATGAGCAGAGTATCAGTGCATCAGTGAGCTATGGGACAATATCAAGCAAGCTAACCTTACGTGTAATTGGAATACCAGAAAATACAAGTCAAGACAGAAATAAATGTTTAAAGAAATAATGGTTGCAACTTTAACAAATTTTATGAAAATCATAACCCACAGAAAATGCAATAAATATGAAGTAGAAAAAATGAAGAAAACACACAGGGAACATCTTAACTTACTGAAATTGGTATTCAAAAGTAAAGTCTTGAAATTATCTAGAAACAAAGACATATTTACACATAGAAATAAAGACTGACATCATACTTCTCAGACTTCTCGTCAGAAACAACACTAGTCAGAAGATAGTGAAGTAATATCTATAGTTTTTTTAAAAATAGGAGTTAACTCTTAAAGCTATGTTAATTTTAAAAGAGGCAATATTTAACTTTAGAATTCTTAGACTAGCACAAAGTAGGTGCTATTTAAGTATTTAATAAATTAAACAAGAACAGCAAAAACAGTTGTAGGCTTCCTTCCCAAAAGATCCCAGAATTTTAGGTGTGTAGAGAAACCCTTAGAAATAATCAAATTCAAATGAATGATTTTACATAATTGACACCTGAGGCTCAGAAGGGGGTGGCCCTTGGTCAAGGACACAAAATGAGGTGCAGGCAGTTGCAGGTCTTGACACCATATGCCACAGTCATCATCCATGACCAACCACTTGATTTTCTCCAGTCTCATTTGCTACTATTACTATTCACAGATACCTCCTCTTCATGTCTGTGGCTTTTCTCTAGAAATTACTTCTCTAAGAATTTGTTTTGCTCAAGCAATTTGTTCTTCTTCATTCCCTTCCTTTTAGCAAATAAAGTATCCTCACCCTCTTTCTCAAAGCAGGGTTTAACTTGGATGAAGACAAACCCCTACTTGCTGCCAGCTTGGAAAGGCATTGATCTGCTCACAAGGAGAGTGCTTAGGAACCCCAGGAATGTTGTGGGGCTACCCCGCAGGTCCCTTACCTCTCCCAGCTCTGCTGGCAAAACAGCTCTGGAGCCTGCTGCACAGACAAGATAGACAGCAAGAGTTCCTCGCCAGAGAATATTTGGAATGGTAAGACTAGACACTATGTCAGTCACAGCAAACTTAAAGATTAATTAAAGCTTAGGGTGGTGAAGACCTGCGGGTGGTGGGTACGGGCTGGAGGAGGGGGTAAAGGGGGGGTAATGGGAGACATCTGTAATACTATCAACAATTATATATATATATATATCTACACTAATAAAAGAGAAACATGGTAATTAGTGTACGACCACTACATTTTAAATGCCTTTAGGTATAAAAGTAAGATTAAAGCTACTCAGACCAACAGAGCTACATGGCACTGTACACATCACAGTCCTGCTCTATCAGTTAACCCTATTATCACTAAATGTGCATTTAAATTTCTCTCCAAACAGAAGGACCCACTTCTACACCCAGCAGTACTGAAACTCTCCTCTACCAGCACCCTTCTGCTTGGAGGATTACATGGCTGACCTGGAAAGTCTTTAGGGAAAGGAGAGGGTGCATAGAGCCAGTGTGGGACTGCCAGGGCCCCCCCTCTGGGAGCAGCATTGCTGTCTGGGGCAATGCACATTAATCAGTCCATGTGCCCAGCTATGTGCAAAGAGCCCATGCTAAAAGCATGGAAGACAAAATGAATGTATTTTTAAACCATTATGTGCAGAAAACACTATATTATAGTTAATTCTTACCACAACCTTGAAAGATAAATATTATTGTTCCTATTTTTTGTTGAGGAAATTGAGGCTTAGAGAGGCTGAATCCTACAGCTAAATAAAGGAGGCAAGTCTCATGTGTAGTGCAGCATCTCTCCTGGGGAAGAGGAGAGCACAGGCCTGGGTGGCTTCCTGCAGGAAGTGGTGTGGCCCTGGCCTCTGAGAGACAGGCTGAGAGAAGGGATGAAGGAATACAAACTTAGAAGAACAGCATGAATGAGGCAAAATAGCAAGAGTGATCGGGGAAGTGTACAGGACAATGGGAAGACCCACGGATGGCGAAGAAGGCTGAACAACCTCAGAGTGGATGAAATGGGTAGAACGCCAGCTTTGATCCTCTCACGTAGACACTGGGATATATAGAATATTTCATACAGAGAAAACAGTACGGAGGAAAGTTTTAGGAACCTGGCTCTTCCTAGATATATAGGCTATTCCTTTTGGGGAGGGAACCTCAAAATCCAAGAGATCTCCTTCAAATTTCTTTCCATGGTACTAGCACACAGCTGACCAAGACCATCCATAAAGCGGACAGTAAGCACTGTAAGCAAACCACACGCTGTGATAAGAGCTTTCCATGTCCCATCTGCTTTCCACTATAACCTTGGTAGCTGGAAGCTACCACCACTGAGTGCATTTCACAGAGGAGTTGACTGAGACCCAGAGGGTTAGGTACCTTAACTGTTCACACCTTTGATGAGTAGCAGCCAGATTTAGGCAGTGAGATTCCATAGCCTCTCCTCGAGGGCCTCACAGTTCAGAATGTGGTCTGCAGGGCAGCAGCACAGGTCTCACTGGGGAGCCAGAATATTCCTATTTGAAGATCTTTTCCTTAATCAATACGAAAATGCTTAGAAAAACATAAGGAATTATCGAAGGGAAAGTATCAGAAATCCCCTTCAGCCATGGAAATGGAATATAAGACCCTGACCCTTCCTTGGGTTATGCCTGGCATATGTGAAGCTCAGCACCGGCTGAATGGGCTCAGGAGGTCTCCAGCAAGATTACAGCAGGTGTTGGCCAACTTATTTCTGTAAAGGGCTAGGGGAGTAAATATTTTAGGCTTGGCAGGCCATATGCTTTCATTATCACGACTCAACTCTACCATTGGAGCACAAAAACAGCCATAAATAATACAGAAATGAACAAGCATGGCTATGTTCCAATAAAATTTTACTCACAACAACAGGTGTTGAGCTGAATTTGGCTCTCAAGCTATAGTTTGTCATCCTTATTCTAGAGCACCAGAAATTGCCCTCTCAAAGAGGGACTGTGGCAGGGGGAGACTTTTTGCCAGGAAGGTTCTGGAAATGTGTGTCACAAATGAATTAATCAGCAGAGAGAAAAAGTAACCTATGGACTGGGAGAAAGTATTTGCAAACCACATATCTGATAAGGAGTTAATATACAATATATATACTAGTATATGGAACGCCTACACCTCAATAGCAAAAATGCAAATGACCTGAATAACAAATAGGCAAAGCACTTGAGTAGACACTTCTCTGAAGAAGAAAAATGGCCAAGATGTATATGAAAAGATGCTCAACATCACTAATCAAAAGGAAAATGTAAATGAAGACCACAGTCACTTAATACCTGTTAGGTTGGCCATTGTAAAAAAAAAAAAAGTGGAGAAAACCTTTATGCACTGTTGGTGGAGATGTAAAGTGGTTCAGACACTATGAAAACTAGTATGGAGGGTCCTCAAAAAATTAAAAAGAGAAATACCATCTGATCCAGAAATCCCGCTTCTAGGTATTTATCCAAATAAATTGAAATCAAAATCACAAAGAGGTCTTTGTAAACCATATTCACTGCGGCATTATCTAAGAGTTGGAAACAATCTAAATGTCCATCAATGAATGAATAAATAAATAAAATGTGGTCTAAACATACAATGGGATATTATTCAGCCTTAAAAATGAAATCCTGTCATGTGCTGCAACATAGATAAACCCCGAGGACATTATGCTACGTGAAATAAGCCAGTTATGAAACAACAAAGGCTGCATAGTTCCATTTGTATGAGGCATCTGTAGTAGTCAAACTCATAAAAATAGAAAGGGAAATGGTAGTTGCTGAGAGCAGGGTGGGAAATAAGGAGTTGCTATTCGATGGGCATAGAGTTTCAGTCATGCAGGATGAAAAAGCTTTAGAGATCTGATGTACAGCGATTCGAGTATTGTCAACAACAATATATTGTACAGTTAAACATTTGTTCAGAGTCCTGCCTGGTTGCTCAGTGGTTAGAGTGTTGGTCTGTGGACCAAAGGGTGGAGGGTTTGATTCCAGGTCAAGGGCACTTACTTGGGTTGCAGCTTCGATACCTGGCCCCTGTAGGGCATGTGTAGGAAGCAACCAATTGATGTCTCTCTCTCTCTCTCTCCTCCCACCCCTCCCTTCTACTCTCTCTAAAAATCAATGGGAAAAAATATCCTAGGTGAGGATTAACAACAACAAAAAAATTTGTTCAGAGGGTAGATTTCACATTATATGGTTTTTACCACGATGGAAGGAAGGAAAGCAAGAAGGAAGGGAGGGAAGGAAGGAAGAAGGGAGGGATGAAGGAAGGGAGGGAGGGAGGAAGGAAGGGAGGAAGGGAAGAAGGAAGGGAGGACGGAAAGAGGGAGGGGGGGAGAGAAAAGGATACAAGGCAGGGAAAATGGGTCATGTGGTCCCTGGAATGTGAAGATGTGACATCTCAGACCCTTTAGCAGCTCCATCCTCTGAGTGACCGGGTTGGAACAGATCCAGAGCAGAAGGTGGATGGACCATCGCTGGATTTTATGACTTTGATTATGAAGCAACAGCATGGCCATTGTTGAGAAACAGTGGGAACTCGATTGTGACTGATTATTTTGCTTATACATTTGCAAATACACATTCTCCTGGTCTGTTCTTATCCACACCCCTAGATGCTGGGAGTCCTGGTGAAGAGATGGGCATCTAGACTCCTGCAGTCCGGGAATGCACGCCAGCATGCATGGCTCCACTCAGGAGAGTTCACCCATCATAGTGCTGTGCGGGGCTCAGGCTCTCTGCTCTGACTACTGGGAAGACCAGGGCGATGCCTGTACAATCTGAACCCCAGTCTCTCACCTCAGAAACCGCCTTCCTCCTTTACACGCAGAACGGGCAGTGCTCTTTCTCTGCTCCCTGCCAGGGCCAAGCGGTCGCTCTGATCTGCAGCGCTGCATACCTGGGTTCTGCCCTGCGTCTGTTCTCCATTAGACTTTTGCTCACATTTCCAACATGACTTTTCCAACATCTTAATATGAAAATTTCCAAACATGGAGAAATGTTGAACGAATCCTACAATGAATATTCATATTCTTTTATACAATACTCAATTGTACAATGAATCTACCTTTATTACATACCTATCCATTTATCTAATCATCAAGTCCCCCATTTTGCAGTGCTTCTTAAAATAAACTTTTCATTTTGAGATAATTATAGATTTACACTTTGTTGTAAAAAATCACACAGAGAAATCCCATGTACCCTTTACTGATTTTCCCTCAGGAATAACATCTTGCAAAACGATAATATATTATCACTATCAGGTTATTGACATGGGTACAGTCAAGATACAAAACATTTCCATCATCACAAGGATCCCTCATGCTACCCTTTTAAAGCGACACCTACTATTCTCCTTTCCCGCCCGCTCCTTAACCTCTGGCAACCACTAAGTTATTCTCCATTTCCATAATTTTGTGTTTGAAAATGTTATATAAATGGAATCATGCAGTGGTAGCCTTCTGGGATTCTTTTTTTCCACTCAGCATCATTCTTTACAGATTCAGGCTGTTGCATGTTATCAACAGTTCGTTCCCACTGTGCTTTCAAAGGCATTGTCACACCCCAGGGAAGTTCTTCATGAGCTGTGTCAATATCACCCTATAAAATCCCTAGCAATGTTACAGGAGGAAACATATTATTTAGAGTCTTACTTTGAAAAGTACACAATCCACTTATTGAGGTTTTGACACTCTGTGGTACTGGCCACAACATTTTTAAAAGTTTCTGGTGTGATTTTTTGTGTGTGTGTGAACTGGAGAAGGAAATGTCAGTGACCATATTCATCTTGCATAAAATATTTGAACTCTATGCTGCACTAAAACAATAAATTGTCTCCGTAATAAGACATGGGCAATTAAACAAGCAGGAGAAACAATTCATGTAGCCTGAGTTGAACAGAAGCAGTGTAATTGGAGTAATGTAATCTAGGAGCCCGAGGAGGGGGTGTGTGCCCAGGAGAAGTGACTGGTTTATACTTCTTTATATAATGTGTAAGAGAAGCGTAATTTAATTTGCAAACAGCAATCTTTAGAAATCAATTAGGAGTTTATTCCAAAGAGGGCAAACATCACTGAGATTTATGGACTTCTCCGAATGAGGAGGGAAGGTTAGCATTTGGACCTGAAGCCAGGCCACCCATACATCCACAGCAGTGACTCCCAGGGTGGAGGTATGTGGTGGGCTCACAGCAGAGGAGTCCTTTGCAGGTGGCTGCAGCAGAGAGCTCTGCAGGGGGGTTGGGGGAAGGGCGGTGAGTCTGTGTTCAGGGCTGGGAAGCTGCTGACCTGCATGGCTGGACTGATGCTCCCCTCAAAGTTAATACCAAATCCACACAGGCTGATCAACCTGAGATCGGCTTTGAGGGCTGGCTGGCTCTTGCTAGTGGAGAGAGCCTCCCACCCCATAGAGCAGAGAAAGCCCCTTGCTTGGGCTATTTGATGGAGGCAAAGACCTGGTATTTCCACCATAATTGAGGCCTTGCTTTGTCAGTCATTTCTAGCTCAGGATTTTCCTCCATGTGTTCCTCAGAAAATAGATCCATGGCAGTCCATCTAATAGTAATTAGCAAGCAAAGACTTTGTGGTCACCTAAGTTTGGGAAATGCTGGTTAATCAAAGGTAAGCAGTTATCTTCACTGCAGGACTGCTGGGACCCTTTGATAGGAGAGTATACACAGGCCCTCTACAGATTATTATGAGTAAGATTGTATAGTTATAATTATGGGTTATATGATTATAATCTGGATTTTTAATAATTTATCTCAATGTCTTGTGAAGTTTCACCCAGACTAAAGCTCTGGGTCCCCCTCTGAGGAAGGCTGACCGGCCTGGTTCCTGAGGGTGAGTGAGGCCCGTGGGCACAGGAACATGATGACCAGGAGCAGGTAAGCTCCCTGCTGCAGGGCTGCCATTGTGTCCCTGACACATCTCCGCTGCCTGGGACAGTGCCTGGCTCACAGCGAATGCTGGTTAAATGACTAAAACATTACTATCTCTTGAGTTTGAGGAACTGTGCTGAACCTTTTTTTTCTAGGTACTGTCTCACCTAACCTTCAAAAAACCCTGAGCACTAAGTCCCATGGTTACTCCCTTCTTCAGGGGAGAAAACTGAGGGTTCACTATTTGCCCAAAGTCACACAGACAGGCGGGGGCAGGCTGGGGCTTGAGCCTGGATTATAAAAATGCAAGTTCACACTGGCAGCTGTTTCTCTACATTGCTCCTGGGAAGGAACGGATACATACATCAAGGAATCTGAAACCCATCAGGGGACCACGCCCTGGACATGAACTAGCCTAAGAGACCCCAACCAATGTACCCGTTTCCAAAGCTGACCGGTCCTTCCAGAGTGCTCAGGGATGACCCACATTTCCAGAACCTTCATGGCTGCAGAGGGTGGCACAAACCCCCATGGGAACCGCAGCATCACCAAGAACAAGGTTCACCCGAAGCACTTGATTTTCTTTTCGTTCTGTCTGGTTCTCTTTGAAAGTGTCGACATGGCACAGTGAGGCATTTGGAAAAAAACAGCCACAGGAACAGGGGTCAGGGGCATCGCAGATGGAGACCTGGGAGGCAATCAAACAATCACTAACACTTCCTAACAGGAGATTAGGAGCGTTTATTTTAGCTCGGTGTATGGAGAGAGGGCATGCCAGCCTCTCGGAGTTCCCAGTGTGTCTGTAAGACACTTCTCCCCAGCGCGGAGGCAGACAGGAAGTAATGAACTCGCCTAGGAAACTGAGTGTTGATGTGGTAAAAAGTCAGGTGTAGAAAGGCATTCTGAGGATGCCTCTTTGGAAACTGAAAGTGCACCTCCTCTTTCAGAAAGTGCCTCAACAGGAGTCCCCTTCAGCTCCCCCCTCCCCCCCAAAGGCTGGCGGCAGGCTCCAAGCTGTCCAGGGGGCTGCTTTGAGGGGTCCTCTCAACCTAGCCTTAGGCATGGCCCTGACTTGAGGAGAAGCAGCCACTGCCAGTATTCAGATGCCGAACAGCACAAATGAATGGAAAAAGTATTGTGATTAGGGATCATGTTGTACGCCCATTCCAATAAATAACATCTGCTTCATCAGGTGGATGATTCCGCCACACACCTTGTGCTTGAGCCAAAGATGGAGACATGTTACTGGCTCTAAGCAACATGTCAGCTCTGTCCCAGGAAGATAAGGACATTTGGGTGAGTAGACTATTCCTTAATCAACATTCTCCCCACAAAGCATAGTTAAGAAGGCAGATTTTAAGCCAGATTGCCTGTGTTTGACTATTAACTCTGCCACTTACTAAATGTGTCCCCTTTGAGCAAGTTATTTTATTTCTCTGGCCTCAGTTTTCCCATCTCTCAGACTAGATAAAATGATAGCACTCATCTCTTAGGATTAAAAAATAAAATAGAAGTAAGGCCTGGGATATGAGTGCTAACTGGCATTATTGCTCTTTCTGGTCTATATTACCTTATCCCAAATCTTTAAGGCCAGGTGGGTTGCAGAATTCAGAACTTTTTGGCATTCAGAAAGGTATTATGGAGCAAACCCTGCAGGTGAAAGTCACGGTGATACAGCTAATAATGATGGAGCACCTGGATTACAGGCCAGGCCCTGTGCTCTGCACTTGCCCTAAGTGGAAGACCAATTCCTCCTTCCCTCCCTCCCAAGGCCCCTGGAGGCGGCTGTCTGAGCCCCTTCCCCAAGCCCTGGCAGTCTAGCTCTTAAAGACTGAGAAATAATCCCAGGGTGATTCTTCATGCTCCACGAACAGGCATTTATCTTCAGTCCACAAAAGCAGATTTAGTTGCCACAGCAGCCCTAAAGTTAGCTGGGACGGAAGCAGTGGCTCACCTGTCAATCTCTCCCCCCTCCACCCCAGCCCACTCCCCCCACCCAAACTATACGAAAATGCCACCCAGGTGTAATAATTTATGCACCAGAAGCCTGGAGGGATCAAGACCTGGCCAGTCCAGGATCACCTCTTGGTCCTCCTGCCTAGAGGGGCCGCGGGTGCTTGGGTCACCATTTGTGGTGAATAGAAAACAGGAGGAGGGAGGCAGTGGGAATGTGGGCTTCTCTTAGGGCCTCCGTGGATATGGGTGCTCAGCGCCCACCCAGCGATTTGCTATCCCCTCCTGAGGATGCCTGTCCACCCACACATTCCCTGATTCTAACTCCTGAGGAGGGAAGCAGGAGGGAATCCCACAGAGGACCTGAAAGCTGTCCTGTGATCACAAGAACGCCCCCTTTTGGAGCCCAGCTCTGTGCTAGGCATTCTCACCTGCCATGCTGTTCACCCTCCTGAGCGTTATACCACCCTTTCATATTACACATAAGAAAAATGAGAAGCAGAGAGGTGAAGCAATGACTGGGTTATGATCTAGACCAGGGGTGGGGAACCTTCTTTCTGCCAAGGGCCATTTGGATATTTATAACATTATTTGCGGGCCATACAAAATTATCAACTTAAAAATTAGCCTGCTATATTTGGCCAAACACTTCATTAACTCGCCCCTAATGCCTTGGCAGGGCCAGACCAAATGGCATTCCCCACTAGACCTATCAAAGATCCAGGCTTTAGACAGGAGAGGCAACAAGGCCCCCCTAAACTCTGAGCCCTGTATTGCTAAAGGCCATACATACTACTGAGATCATGAAGACAGAATGTTTAATGATAAAATGCTGCCTGAGCTAGACCCGCTAATCTGGTTAAAACCTTTTCTCATGAAAAGAACGAGCGTATTGCTGAAGGCCATACATACTACTGAGATCATGAAGACATTTAATGATAAAATGCTGCCTGAGCTAGACCCACTAATCTGGTTAAAACCTTTTCTCATGAAAAGAACGAGCTGACCTGAAGGTACAGCACTACCCACTCAAGAAACAGCCAGGGAGCGAGCACCCTCTTTGACATTTCCTGTCTAACCTTTGTGAATGGTCAGCTGAGAAGGTAATCACAGCCTCTTGTCTCCCATTCCCCCTCTATAAAATGAAGACAACACTAGTGCCCACCGGCCCTGGAATTGGAGCGATAAGAGATGAGTAAATATGGCCAAAGGTTTCGGAACAGTGTGGAGCACAGAGAAAGTTCTAAGTGGGCAACAGAGATGCTAGTGACAATGCTGTCTTTTGAAGAAACCCTCATGCCCCACTATCTCCCAACAAGGTGCTGACGTCAGCCAGAAAGCTTGGAGGAAGCCAGGTGACTTCTAGAAGACTCCCTTTACAAGCGGATGTGGGAAGGCCCTGCTGCCGAGATGCCAGGGCTGAATCCCTGGGTCGTGTGGGTGGGCTGGACGCTGGCCCTCCATCGGGCATCACCAGAGTCCTTCCCACTGTATTTGGCCTCTCGGATGCCAAGATGGGGTTGGCTCTGAACTAGGAGACGGTAGCATCCAAAGAACATTAAAAAATACATCAAGAAACAGAACTCTGGAAACAGGATCTCTCCTCGATAAAAAGCCACCTTGTTTTCGTAAGGAGCTTTGAATTCTCTGAATTGGGGAACTGTGGCTTGAAAGGTTACGGAGGGAAATCTGGAGCTTTTAAAGGCCTGAGCTTTAATTAAAACTCACTCATGTGCAACTAATGTGTGAGCCCAGAGGTCCCTGAGTGCTCTCCTGGAAGGTGGGCCAGAGAAGGTCTTTGATAACAGGAGAAACTCCAAAGTCCTCAGCCTGCACTCCAGGTCCCTCTACCCCAGCCTACTCCGTCTTTCGCACTCATTAGGAAAGGCTACTTTTCAGACACGAATCCATCTGGGGGCCCCTGAATGTCCATTATTTCTGCAAATGACACATGAGGCAGAGCCTGGTTGGAGTTGATGCACTAGAGGTATTAAAATAAATTCCCAATTATTAAAAATAATTTAAAAACCAGGTCCACGTGCCACCCACAACAATCCTGCATGCGAACCAAACACTGCCAGGTGGGCTGCCTGCTCCACCTCCATCCAGGCTGGGTCCCCTCCATTCCCACTCCCGCACCTCTTCTCAGTTGTTCACCGAGGTGGTTCAAATAGAGACACGTTTAATCCTGCCTCACGTGACCATTTTTGTGAAACTGTTTCTATATTCTTCTCCCCACAGGGACTCCACCTAATCTGTTATTAGAAGCAAACTCAAATCATCATTTTCCTCAACAGATCCTGTTGCAAACACTATCTTTGCTCCACATTTGATGGGGCTTTAGTTATTTTATAAAGCGGCCTCCTGCCTTGAAAGGCCTCTGGGGAAAAGGTTCCTGCGGCTAAATCTGGCCTAAAGACAGGCTTGCTTTACCTACCCAGTGTTTAAAAATGTGAACTAGTGTTGCTACGTAAAATTCAGGAGGTTGTTATGTATTAATTCAGGTTCCTCTTGAAAATCAAAATATCTAGCAATATGGGCCAACAATCCAGCAAGGCAACAATGGGCTGGGTTGGTTAGTGTAGGTAGCTGGATATTAAAAAGGGAGAAAGCAAAGGGAATCAGACATTGTCGAGCCTATTGGGCTGGGGAGCATAAGCCTCCTGGTTTTACCAGGAAGTTACAGCTTCACCCCCACCCCCAGGGTATCCCTAGCACTGTCCCTCCATGGGTATTAACACCCGTCCCTTCCCCCTTCTGGTACTTGACCATTGAGGCCTGTCAGTCTAGCCTGGAAAAATAATAGATTGGTCAGGGGGTAGATGCATCAGAAGCCCACAAAAACTTGAGAAGTTGATTGGTTATTTGGTAAAAGCTCCTTTGTCCCAAAGAAGCGCCCCCCCTCACCCCACCCCTGCATTCCTCCCGTTCATTCTTGCCTTCTCTTTCCTCAGTGACCATGTGGCCTTAAGCAGCAGCATGGCCAATGGCCATGGACTCTTAACCCAGGCTCCAGATGGGGGCCTGGATACAGCAGCACAGCAATGGATGGTGAGAGAGACTGGCTGAAGTAGCCTTAGCATGACACAGGGTCTCTGGGCATTGGCCCTATTTCTGGCCCTGATTTTCCATGGCAGGATGGACAGAGATGGGACACTGGGAACCCAGGAAGGGCACTCTTGATTTTGCATTGAGCACCCAAATAAATCTTACCACCAGACCTCATCCTCTCTCGTGGGTCCCTGAAAATGGGTTTTCTCACCACTCCACCAGAACTCCACTTCCACTGGCAACAGGTCCTGCTTTCAGGAGAACAGCCCTCTCCAGCTCCCCATGATCCCAGCATCCCTCTGTCTTACTCTGCTTGTCTTGCTCAATTTCACTTCCTATTTGGCCCCAGGATGGGTCTTTCCAACCCAAGAAGTAAGAATAAAATAAGTGAGCAAAGGCTTCTGAGTGCCTGGATTGTGCTGAGAGCACCACCCAGAGCCTTAACGACTTTGCAACCAAGGGGATATGATGGATCGTATTATTTTGCACGGGAGCATTATGATTAATTCAGGCTAAATAGTGGCAAAGGCATGGACTACTCAGAGTCTTGTTCCCAAACACTGGAATCTCTCAGCTAATAGAGGTGGCCATGTTTCTGACGAAAACTAGGAAGTTTCTGATGACAGGAACTTAATAACATAAAACATTATGTTATAAAAAATGATAACTGCTATGTTTTCTTATCAATATCTTAGTTTTACTTTTACTTCCTGAGTTCCAGCCCATCGAGGAGGTCTTGGAAAATGCCTTCAGGTCCTGTTCCTGGTCATCCTTCTGCTGGGGCAAATGGAAATGGGTCGATCCATGTACGCTGAGTCATTGATGAAGGTTTGGTGGAGGGTCTGGTTCGTTCCAGGGCCACACAAGTTGCTACAGTGCTTCTGAGGTGAAGCAGAGCGTGGTGTGGATTTTTCCTGCTTTTCTGGTGTAAAGAACCTTGAAAATTTAAAACCATCATTTCCGAGGTTCCTCTGCACTTGGCATTTCTTAAATAGTGTCATTGTCTAGCCCAGCCGTGGGCAGGATCTGGCCCGTTTGAAATGAATAAAACTAAAAAAAAAAAAGACCGTACCCTTTTATGTAATGATGTTTACTTTGAATTTATATTAGTTCACACAAACACTCCATCCATGCTTTTGTTCCGGCCCTCCGGGCCAGTTTAAGAACCCATTGTGGCCCTCGAGTCAAAAAGTTTGCCCACCCCTGTAACTAGACCACTAATAGCAGGGCCACACAACTCTCTCAGGGCACAGAGAGAAAGCTAAGGCCCAGAGATGGGATGTGAGTTCCTTATAGATGCATCACTAGTTAAGGCATCTTTACTGCTAATAAAAACAGGACTAAGGAGACGGTGGGACTGGGCTATGTAGAAAGGCACAGGCCTGCCAAGGGATAGAAAAAACCATCAAAACGGCAGCAAAGCCAAAACTCGAAAAGATTTTAAAATACTATTTTGTGGTCACTGGAGAAAACTCTAAATTCTGCCTTCAATTCATTCTGTTTGTCCCTGAAGAGGATAAAAAAGAGAAGTTAATGTTTCTTTTGAAAGCTATGTTGTCTGTTCAAGAAAGGCTGAACAGTAAGAAAATTAGGTTCTGCCCTGCTCTTGTCTGTATGTTTCAGCCGGGTGTATATTCCCAAGCCATGTCACACATCTGCAAGTAAATTAATCCGAAAGAGAAGAAAATGGTGTTTATTTAAAGTTCAAGGCATTTCTTAAACGTAAGCATTTGGTCCCACGGGTCGCTGATTCCATTTTCGGTGTACTGATAACAAAATCCATATATTTAAACATTAAAAAAAATAATAATAAGGAAAACCTTTTTACTTGTTTCTGCTTCTTCTTCGTGACATTTCTTGAGGGTTTCGGCATTTGGCCCCTAATTTTCTTTTCACTTCACTGGTCTGACAGCCGAGCTGCAGACTTGGCATTAAACAAAAATCAGCCCAGCAGCTGAACTGTATCATTCCCTTGGTCTGGGGAGACCGGCAGTGTCTGGTCACTTACTTCGCAGCCATCTTTGTGGGTTTCGCTGACAGGATGGGTCACGCGGCTTTCTGATGAAAGATACACTGGAACGAGGGGAGAGAATCTAATTATCTGGCCTCAGCGTCCAGGGGAGGGGCGATGCTGGACAGATGTCCACTGGTTGATGCTCCGGATTTAATAATCTTGCCATTATTCCGACAGGAACGCAGTTTAAAAACAACAACAACACATGCCCACTGTGTTTTCTGTAATCTTTATAACCATTGACTTCTAATCTCCCAAATCTTGGCTATTGAGTCTTCAGATTTACCAATAAGATCCTTGTCCCCTGCAGCGAATCCCTGAGGCTTCCCTGAGGGCTTCTACCTTGGCTGGTGGTTGCTTCCTGGAGCCACATGCAAATCAATCCTCCCCTCTTTCCAGCCCCTTTGTAACTTGCAAGTGAGATGTTTAGATCCAGGGAATTTGTTACTTTCATTATCTCCCCGCTTTTTAGGTGGATCTGTGCATGCTTTTATTTCTCACTGGAAGCCAGCAGCCCGTGCTGAAATCAGTCGCTGCTTGGGAGAGA
The DNA here is from genome assembly GCF_000412655.1 of Myotis brandtii. Lineage (NCBI taxonomy): Eukaryota > Metazoa > Chordata > Mammalia > Chiroptera > Vespertilionidae > Myotis > Myotis brandtii. The sequence goes on from NW_005356674.1 coordinate 232,785, forward strand.
GTAATGACTCTTCTCCAAATCCTTAGTTATGCTGTTTGGAAAGACCCTGCTGCCGCTAAAGCCCAAACAGAAGCTGAGCAGAGCCATTTTCTGAACCAGATTTTAAAACCAAAGACAAGGCAGCGCCCAGGAGTGGGGGATTTGCAGAGCTCAGACATTGTAAATGAATTGTGTATGTTTTGCTGTAGCGGAAAAGGAAAATCTACAATTTAAATATTTACTCCTCAAGAAGAGCAAGAGAAAGGGTAATCAAGAGACAATACAGAGCAAGTTGGAATAAGTTCTTGTTCTACAAGGTCTAGTGCAGGACGGCGCATACAGCTGAGCCGGCTGTGAGCAGGAGGCGCCCATCCTTAGACCTGTAGACCAAGGCAAGAAATGCATGGTTCTCCCTGGAGCTGTTCCAAGCAGGGGCTCCCCCTTGGGGGCGGGGCTTGGGGAGAGCTTCTGGAAGAGTCCGCTGGTAGGAGACAGATATTCCCATCCCTTCCTAATGCATTCCAATGTTTCTTACTCTCAAACCTCTGGTACATCTTGCACAGAGACAACCATCATGGTGATAAGGCCAGATAGACTGTTCCAGGTAAAGGGTGTCTGACTAAGAACCAGTCATCTGCCTCCTGTTCTATGTGCTCCTCACATTTTATCAACGAAACTATTTTATTCCAAGTGGTGGGTCTTGAGGCCCAGGGGTAGTCTATTATTGCCATATAGCCAACAGTGGTGGGGGGAGGGGGGGGAAAGAGAATGGAAAAATGAAATAAAGAGAAATAGGAGAAGATGATTGGTGCAAGAGGAGCAAAGGTAAGAGACAGGAAAAAGATAAGGTCAGAGGAGAAAGAGGGAGGAAGGAGGATGGCAAAGTAACAGACAGCTTTTCTGATCATCAAACCTACCAGAAAAGAGAATCCTCCTGCCTCTGATTTCTACCAGGGGATCCAGATCTCTGTCACTGCAGGGATGAAGTGCAGTTGCTAAAATATTCATCCTTCTGCCTTAGATTTACATCAGAATACACAATCTATAAGTGTTATTTTGGTGGTTTGATAAAAATTTGATACATTCTGATTAATGCACATAAAATAGTCTAATTTGATTACGTTGTATAAAGACTTCAAAACATATTTGGCATCTGTGCTCTTCCAAAGTGTAAGGAGACAGATAAGCCTTCAGACAGTCAAAGAAAGATTGCTTTCATTAAATTATGCCGTTATTGAATTTCTTCCCCTCTGCCGTACCCTCCCTATTCTCCAAGCTGTCTGCTGCACGAGCCATCGCTTGGGATGGGAATTTTCCCTCTGTCTCTGAAAGGGATCCTTGAAGATTCTATTTCAATAATTAGGAGCTTCTTTACTGAAGGCCTGCGATCAGTGAGAATATGTTAAAAAGGGGTCACATGAGCTGGTAAGAGTAGTGCCAAGGCAATTTGGAGAGGATGCAAGCTCTCCCTCTAGTCCCTGGGACATCTTGAAGCTAAAGAATACTGATGATTACCTGTTCTGTGCTAGGCACTTTTAAAACCCTTTCAAAGTGGGTGGGCACATTCATTCGTTTCTGTTTTTTGTTTTTTGTCTTAATGGATGAGGGAACAAAAGCTTAGGTAACTTTATCTAAGGCAGAGTTAGAATGGTTGCTTTGGGGATACCGTACACTCACTCATTGATCTTTATTTTTAACTAGAGGCCCAGTGCATGAAATTCGTGCATGGG
>NW_005356674.1:234598-270436 GCF_000412655.1 Myotis brandtii
CCCCTGCAGGATCAGGCCTAAACCAGCAGTGGGACAGCTCTCTCACAATCTGGGACCACTGGCTCCTAATCACTCACCTGCCTGCCTGCCTGATCACACCTAATCCCTCTGCCTGCCTGCCTGACCACCCCTAACTGCTCCCCTGCTGGCCTGATTGCCCCTAACTGCTCCACTGCCTGCCTGATTACCCCTAACCAACTCTGCCTCTGCCTCTGCCTCTGCCTCCACCACAGCAGCTTTGTCCGGAAGGACGTCTGGAATGACGTCCAGAAGGTCGTTTGGCTGTCCAGTCTAATTAGCATATTACACTTTTATTAGTATAGATTACTGAATATATTCCCTACGCTGTACTGCACTTCCCCATGACTGTTTTGTAATTAACAATCTCTACTTCTCGATCCCTTCACCTTTTTTTTAAATCCTCACCCAAGGATATATTTTTATTGATGAGAGAGAGAGAGAGAGAGAGGGATTCATCGATGTGATAGAGAAACATATTGCCTCCTGTACACACTCCAACTGGGCATCAAACCCACAACCTATGTATGTGCCCTAACCGGGATCAAACCCACAACTTTTCTGGTGTACAGGAGAATGCTCTAACCCAGCTGTCGCCAACCTTTCGGACCTCACAACCACCAGTGGTCCTCGGACCACCAGTTGGCAACTGCTGCTCTAACCAACTCTGCAACCCAGCCAGGGCTCGGTGGTTTAGCTGGGCTTACTGCTTCTTAGCGCTGGCCCTGCCCCTGCCCACTGGTGGGTGGGGGGCGATCTGGGGCCAGGCCGGCTGGGGGAGGGGCTGTGGGAGGTTGAGGCACAGCAGGTCACACCCTGTCCAGCCTCTGCAGAGGCTCCAGGACCACGCCACCCCCTGTCTCCCTTTCCCCCCACTTCACAGCCTCTGTGGAGGCGAGGTGCCGGGCCTGCGCCGCTGCCTCTGTGGCTGCCTCTGCAGAAGGGCAGCACCGGAACCGGGACCGCACAGCCCCCTCTCCCGCTGCCTCTGGGGAAGGGGCTGCAGTGCCTCTCCCGTAGCCTCTCCCACGCCGCCTCTGCGGAAGGGGGGTCGCTGGGGCCGTCATGGCTGGCCTGGCGGTGCAGTCTTGCCCCCCACCCACTGGTCGTTCTGGAAGGTTATCCAGAAGACGTCTGGTCTATCGGTCTAATTAGCATATTACCCTTTTATTAGTATAGATTATTTTTAATTGGAACCATAAACCAAGCTGCCATGCCAACTGAACTTTGCAGGTCACTGAATCGTAAATGGACTGGCTCAAGGATAAGAATTAGTCCTGGGCCTTCAAGCTCCTGTGGGGTCTGTGGCATCTGTACAGAGATGCTATCGTAGGGACTTAGGGCTCTAGAGGGGACCAGGTCATGTGACTCCTGAAGTCCCTCTCTCTCTTGAAGATTCCAGGATTATTTTGCACTTAAATGTTGATGGACAATAGGGGAGTAAGTAAATAAACTGTTCTATCTATGTTCTGAAATCTCGACAGCCTCTAAAAAGAATGAATTAGAGCTAAGGGTACTAACACAAGACCGGATTTACAGCATGTTGTAAATGTGTGAAAGCCAGCTGCAAATAAGACATTTCCATATAGTAACACTATATGTTTTCTTTGCTGGGAATGTTGATACATTAATACAAATGTGTACACACACACACACACACACACACACACACATAATCAGAAAAATTACACTAATTATAAGGGAGGAGCCTGGGACTGGAAATGATAGTAAGAAAAATGTAGCCTTATTTGCAGTGTTTCTTTTCTTTTCTCCTCTCCTTCCCCTTTTTTCCTCCTGCTCTTTCTTCTTCTTCTTTAACAAGAATATATTACTGTATTACTCATAGTATTAAAAATGAAAGAAAAAGTAATGATGGCCATGAAGCTATTTCACAGCTGGGGAATGTGAAGTTTAATCATGATTGCTGCTTGTGCCCTCCATTCATCAATAGCCACTGAGTGAGCCCACGTATACTCACCCACAGGACAGGGTAGAAAAACAGACAGTTCTTCCCCACAAGGAGCTTATGGGAGATGAACCAGCAATGGTAATAGAGTATGAGGGGGCCTGTGAGGATTGCACAGCCCAGGCAGGGGGCATCAGCACGGGTTGCCCAGAGCCGGAGGGCTGAGGCCCAGTGGGTATGAGCATTCTAGGCATAAGGGACAATGTAGGGCAAGGTCTAGCAGGGGTGGGCAAACTTTTTGACTCGAGGGCCACAATGGGTTCTTAAACTGGACCGGAGGGCCGGAACAAAAGCATGGATGGAGTGTTTGTGTGAACTAATATAAATTCAAAGTAAACATCATTACATAAAAGGGTACGGTCTTTTTTTTTTTAGTTTTATTCATTTCAAACGGGCCGGATCCGGCCCGAGGGCCGTAGTTTGCCCACGGCTGGAGAGTGAACAGAGGCATGACCTATTGAGAAAATGACATAAGCTTGTTACAGCTGCTGGGGGGTAGGAGGAATGGTGAGATACAAAGCTAAAGATATAGGGAGAATATAGATGAGAGAGGGTTTCATGGGTCATGTTAGAGTTTAGACTTTAGCCTAGAAGCAGCTGGGAGCCACTGAAGAATCTTAAGTGCATGAGAGGCTAATGGTAGGATTTTATCTAGCTAAAGGAGATTTCTGAGCCTGGTGGTCCTCAGAACACAGCACATAAGCTTCCTACCTACATACACCGTGATTTTCATTTCAAAGAAGTGCAACCAAATGAACTTGCAATTATCTGTATGGAGATTAATTGCTCTATGGATTACCTGTGGCAAATGAAGAATGTTAACTCTAAACTGATTTCCCATTCTTGCCTAGGACACTGATGACTGCCTTTCTGTCATCAGTCATCGGCTCCCCTGGGCCTGCAAACTCATTTTAACACTGGACCCAGCCAATCCAAATGCAGAAGGAAAATCCCTGCTAAAATGATTAACTTAATGCATGAGAAAGCCACCTGCAAATGACTGCTCCTTCAGGGGAATGCCCACAGCAAGCACCCACCAGCTCCTGAGCAAGGCAAGGTCCATGCATTCAGTGTTTGATGGGAAGCGGGGATAGAGGAGCTTGGTCACTGGTGAGACTGCATTGGAATCCTGGCTCCTCCCTAGATCCCTCATGATTGGCAGGTTACTTGATCCCTGGGCATCAGACTTGTCACCTGCTAACTAATATGGATGATAAAGAGAAAAATCTGTGTAGATTCAGGGTCAAAAGTCAGCAGGCGTGCTGAGATTTGAAAATCAAGCACAGCTAAAATTGCACTTCAAAAATAAGACAACAGCCCTGGCCCAGTGGCTCGGTTGGTTGGAGTGCAGTTGCAGGTCCAATTCTCCATCAGGGCACATACCTAGGTTGCAGATTCAATTCCCAGTAGTTGCATGTATGGAAGGCAACTGATGGATGTTTCTCTCTCACATTGATATTTCTCTCCCCTTCTCTCTCTCTCTCTCCCATCCTTTCTCTCTAAAATCAATAAACATATCCTCAGGTGAGGATTTAAAAAATAATAAAATAAGACAACTAAACCTTAAATCCTCTTTAAACTGTGAACTGCAAATATCAGGCAGTTGGAAGCCTAGAAGCTTCCATTTATTATTATTTTTTTCTTTTTCCTTTTTTTCCATATTTTCCTGCTTCACTGGAGGTTAAGGTCTAGTTTGAAAGGCTGAGGGAGGGATGGCAAATGGTAGAGTGAGGGCTGGGATATAGAGATGCAGTAAGTGGAGATTTTTCTCTCTCACTATCCATATTGAATTTCCCTCAAGTAAGTTAAATGTGCATTATGATTCAACTTCATTGTACCACTGTAACTAGTACAACTACCTAAAGCTTTTTACTGTGGGTATTAAATGAGTATATATAAATTACCCAACATATATTTTGTGGTCTGGGGCCTTTCCTTCTGTGTATTTGCCATGGGTAATTGAGAACAGATCGCTCATCCCTGCAAACCAGTCACTCTAGAATGAATCTTAAATAATAAGAGCTGGAAGTTTCTTTAAAATAATCTAAACTGGATTGCTCAATTTATGGAGGCGGAAACTGAGGCCGAGGAGGGGAATGATCTATCAAAGCTACACTGTGAGTGAGTGGCAGAGCTGGACAGGGTCCCAACTCAACCGACAGCCAGTCCAGAGCTCCTCTGCTGCACCAGGCTGACCTTCCACAAGAGCCTGGCTCTGGCTGTCCAAGGAATAAGACACCCCCATCCAACCCTAAGTCTATAAAACCTTTCTTAAAAATCATGCTCAACATTATGTAGTGAGCAGAGTCGAGTCTCTGGTTACTGTTAATGAAATACTTGGGAGTAGGGAGAAAGACCTTTATGAGTTTGGAGATTCAAAACTTCCTTGGAAGCTGAGGAATGCTGTGATCCTTGGCTTCATGGCTGTCTAAGTATTTGCTACAACTCCCTCTTTGTCCTCAAATTCCACCTCAATAGTTGTTAAGTAAGTCCATTCTGCATGTTTCTATAAAGACCTTCCTCCCTCAAACCCACTGCAGAGATAGGACCCACTGCAGAGATAGGGCCCACTGAGACCAACCCAAGACAAAACATCTAGGCGAGTGGCACCCTCCCATGGTAATGGTGCAAAGACTGGTCAGAACCCAGTGTGGCTTCACTGTGATGAATTATCTAACCCAAAGAGAAGCACTTGATGTTCCTCTTGAGCCTCTATGACCTCTGTCAGGCTCACATGTGATTGCCCTGAGGATAATAAGAGCAAAACTGAAAGCTGCTCTCAGACTTGGAGTCTGTACTCTAGGTGGGAAGGCCTCCTTCCTGCTGGGCATGTAGCATGTTAGTTGACTGACTCATGGAGGCCAAACATCTGCCTAAAAGTGTGTCATATTTCCAGATGTTTCTTAGCATCCAGATACACAGCATGCTCCAGTTACTCTAGCTTCTATCTATCAAGTTGAACACTGAATCTCCAGTTATACCGTCACATCCTTGCAAACATACTCTGGTCATTCATGGGATGTGGGAACTGGTGTATTTACAAAGCACAAGCAAAGGGCTTTCGTGTCAAGCAGAGAGTCAAATCCTGGTCCTCCACTGGCACAACCAGCAAATCCTTGTGACCAAGTTCCCATTTGTGAAATAGGAACAATGGCAGCACCTTCCCACAGTCATTACACAGATGCAGTAAAGCATGAAGGCCCCTAATAAATGGGGCTGACATGGTGGGTGTGCGATGAGGGGTAGGTGTTTTCCAGAACACACAGGGAAGGCTCTGCCTTGTTCACCATTGTATGCCCAGCACTTAGTACATGACTGGGAGCTCAATAAATATGAGTAATGGAGTGGATAAATGAGCACCTGAATGTCTCTGATTTGCAGCTCTGTGCGCGCTTAGGAAAGTCCTTGAAATCCATGCTTGTAGGGAGAACTCGATTAATTAAGGCTCCAAGTTATACATAAAGATTTAGAACCACTGAAAAGCCTCCATCCACCAGCACCTTCACTAAGAGTTCACTCCCTTTCATCCTGCTGGCTTCTCATGCCACCTTCCCTCTCCAGCTTCTAGCCACAGGAGAGAGTGTGCAAGGGCCCTGTTACCTTCTCAGCCACTAAATACCACAGGCCCAGGCCCTGAGCCTGGATTCAGACAGCAACATGGGCATCTCTGCATCTCAATAGGGATCTACATTCTAGAAGGTCCCCTGATTAGCAGCAGCTGACACAGTCTCCCTCAGTACCCCTCGGAAGTATGTACGAAGTCCTAGCAAGAACCACCACTCATAAAGCACCAAAATCTGGGCTAGGCAGTTACCCTACTGTCAGAATTGAGAGGAAAATGCTATTTCTGACCGATGATATGGAAACGAAAAGATCCATCAGTGGTCACCAAAACTATGTGGCTGAAAGGAAGCAAACCTGCTGACCTGAAATCATGAAGAATTATATAGTCCATTCACTCCCCAATATACCCCTGATTCAGACATGCAAAGCCAATGCCTCCGCAAATACCGAACCATCTTTTTTCAACTGAATGGATAGTGGTTTGATCAGCCAGAATGCTGTTTCCCAGAATCACCCCACACTCTCCACCCCCACTACTGCTCCCAAATACCGAACCATCTTTTTTCAACTGAATGGACAGTGGTTTGATCAGCCAGAATGCTGTTTCCCATGAATCACCCCACACTCTCCACCCCCACTACTGCTGACGACCACCACAATATGTACATCATTATATTCATCATGGCTTTTTATTCTCTAGGTAGTTGGAGTCCTTGAGTTTCAAAAATCTGAGAGCAAGAAATGGACTTGAAGTAGATGTAATGATAGGGACATATTTTTCCAAATTATATGGTCTCAAAGGAAGATGATATGATAGTGAAAAAGATATGAAGAAACTTGGGGGCATTTCAAACCGGGAATTGTCATTTTCTATCCACCATATATTTCCAGAGTGTGAAATAACCAGAAAGTGGTGATGGGTATTAATTGTCCGACGTAAGATTAATTGAGCCTTTTCTATGAACCAGACATGGCTGCAAGCATTTTATGAGTATTGACCCATTTTATTATCACAATTAGTCTCTGAGAAGTAAAGAGAAGTTACACAGGCCACTCAAAGTTACAGGGTCTTTATATGCAGAACTGGGTTAAAAGAAAACAAATAGTGTGAAAACCCAATAGAATTGACTTAAAAAAGATAAGTGAAACAAAAAGAATTGCAACAGAAACCAAAATTGTAGCATCAGAATGAAAATTCCCGTTGGTAGCACATAAAAGCAAAATGAGCCCTGAAAGATGAGTCAGTGATGCAAAAAATGAAATGAAAAGATGTCTAAGAAGGCAGGAAAATGTCGAAGCAACAAACAACAATATCAGAACACACAATACACATAGAGGGCAGAGATTCTATCTGCATTATCTGTATTTGCTGGGAACAGAATCAGTAAACAAAGGTATTATACATTTCCCTTGGCTGAAATAAAGCAAAACAACAACAAAAAAAGGTTAGTCAGTAAGATTAAAAAATCTCATTGTAATCTATAAAAAAGGGAGAAAACAATCAGTGAAAATAAACCTTTTCCTAGATTTAACCAGCTAAATTTACTAAATTAAGAATAACATTATTTTCAAGACAATTAATTAAATGTCTTTACACATATGAAACTAAGAGCTTCACCTCCAATCCTATATCAAAACAAATTTCAAATAATTTAAAGAGTTAATTTAAAAATGAGCCATGCATAACCTTGGAAAGAACTGTACTGGTATTGTTTGTGTTTTTGAATGAGGAACATTTTTCTTTTCACTTAGAGCAAAACGTAATGGAAAAAAATCACAAAAGAAAATACCAATAGATTTGACTAATACTACTTAAAACATATCAAAAACAACATAATCACAATTTAAAAGCACAAAAGAGTAATATTTCTTGCAAAAAATAGCAATGGCTTACTATTAAAAAAAAGAAAGTTAGAGATACACATGTTGCATTTTAATAGGGAAACAATAATCACTTCGAGTACATATGAAACTTACAAAACAAAAAACACATACACCCCATAACCATTTCGGAAATGTCCACAATCCCTAACAATCATCCAAATGCAAAATAAAACGTGGCCATAACTTTGCTTACTAAATTGGCAAAACAAAGGAGGGAGTGGTTCCTTTCTTCACTGCTGGTTAGTTCCTCTTTGCAAGCCAGTTCTGCACTGGATGCCAAGAATACTAGTATTCATCCGACCCACCCATTCGTTTCCTAGGAATATATCCTGTGCAACAACCAAATAAGCCCCTCAAGGTGTATGCAGGAGGACTTTCACCAAGCAAAGAACGCTCTATCTACATGGTGCTCGGCTATTTTAAAAACCACCATCAACGTCACTTCTCACAGGTGGTTTGACCTGCTGAATTTGTGGAGAATGTTCCCAAGTGTCATCTTCTTTAATTTTTTAAACAGCTCCCCAACGATAATGCTGCCTATCATTATCATTATCCCCACAGAGAGACATTGGAAGACAAAAAGGGTAGGGCAAGAGTAGTCTGAGATAAAGGCCACAGAACTCTCAAAGCTCTTCTCTTTGCTGTTTGTTGGCTCGTTAGCTAACGTGCAGGCACCTCAGAAGTAGGAAATGGGACACAGGATGGCTCAGTGTGGTAAGGAAATAAGAGGTGAAGGAAAGCCTGAAGAATGGTCTGGGAATCTCCCAACCTCCCACCCTCACCCTGGAGGGCTCTAGGTACACAGTGAGCACCCGAGTGGGTAAAGAAGAAGGTATATATGAGAAAAAGGAAGCAAATTACAGCTGCCCAATCTACCACCCAGGCCAGGGCAGGCTCTGATCCCCCCAGGACTAGTAGTTCCTGGCTCAGGCAGCTGCATCATACTAGTAGATTCCACATCTGCCATTTCATGTCTATTGGTCTCTGAGGGTGCTCTGCTAGCACCATGGACAGCACTTCTTTAGGGCTCCAGACTCCAGTGAGAAAACCCCATCAGATCCTCCCTAAACAGAGCTTCTAACAGAGCAAGTACAAATGTCTCCCCAGAGTGTCTGTGGGCTGTAGAGGGAGATTTAAAAACCTAGTCCCAGCTGCTCTCCTCGGCTGCTCGGAATCCACCGGCAGCACATTTATCAGACGCTTCTTATTTAAAAGAAGAAGCCTGCTGGATAGAAGGACACTTTCAAAAGGTCAGACCCTGGATGCTTTCTTGAAACAAAAGTTTGTTGACCCGAAACCACACTTAGTGTTTTGGTTGGCAATTCATTTTCAGAACCCAGCGGTGCCGGAGAAGGTGTTAAATACCATGTGCCTGAGCTAATGATAAACATGGAAGTTAGTATTACCTGTTGTTTAATATAATTTTTTTTAATTATAGTGTTTTCCTCTTAAACCTTAGATAACTCCTCATAGTCCTTTGCTTTGAGGAATTTAGTTTCAGGTGTGGCTTTTCAGAAATAAATGTATTATGTTTTATTGGAAGAAAAAATAAGAAATAGCAGCTTAGAGAGTTGGTTTGGGGAGCTAATTCAGGTCTGGAAGATAAGTCCTGTTTGGCTTTCATGTGTCGGGAATCCTCATATTTTAAGGAAGCTAGAGTCCACCTGAAGTACTTCAAGCTCACTTCCTGCTGGCTGGGGCCACAATTCCTTGATCAGCTCTCTGGGCTGCTTTGCCTGTCCCTGCCCTGCCACTCATTCTTAGCCTCTCTCTGCCTAAGCTTCGGCCCCAAGGGGGTAGGCTGAGCTGATGGGCTCTGTAGAGTCGCCCCGACTGAGGGAGCATGTCCTTCCTTCCCTGCCCCTGCCTCCTGCTGAGCCCAGGTGTCCACTCCAGAAAAGGAGGGGTCTCCTGTGGGCCCCCTCTCTGCCTCTCTCAAATCCCCAACTCCACTAGCAGTCAGCATGTCCTCCTGCCCCCATGCACAGATCCATCTGCAGTTGTTTATAGCTGTGGATCTCAGGAGCAGTATTTCTACAGGCAGCAATTTGTTACGAATAAAAGTCAGTGTTCTGAAGTTTGTGAATGATTTCCTTTTGATGTTTTTAATAGGAATAGATTCAAGGTTAGATCTATAATAAAATCCCTTGCTCCTGTGCAGTGTGCAGTCTAGTGCATTTGCTTCAGGGGCAGATGGCAGAGCTCCCAGTTGCCAGGGGCATGCCCAGGGGAGGGGGCTGCTCTACCCACCCACATGGCAGCTGGGGGCTGAGTGGTGGGGACTGCTTGATTGGAGCTTTAGGAGGCATGCAGTGTGCACTGATCAGGGAGTAGGCACTCCTTAGGGCAGGAAGCTTGCCATATTGTCCTAGGGCTCCAGCCCCACACACTGTGCCTGCATCCAAGAGTGGGTGTTCTGACGGAAGAGCTCATCGAATAACCGAGACCTGCATCATCGGGAACATGCACAGATTTGGCTGTGTGGGGTGAGGATGAGCAGCAACTTCACCCAGGCCTCTGTCTTCTCAGCCCTCCTCTGTGGCTTTCCTGACCCTATCTGCTCTCCAACCTCATTTAATATAGCTCTAATATTCCATCTTCCGTGACCCAGGAAGTACCTAGAATTGCCTTTCTCTGAACCTCTATTTCACTGTTTGGGTACCTTGATCACTGAACATTTACCACATACTCAGGAGTTTCGTGAGCATGTTCTGGCTCCTTGACCACACTGAGCACTACTCACGGCCGGCATCATGCCTCCTGCCTCTGTGAATGCATTCCCCCTTTCCAGTACTGAGATCTCAAGTTGAGCTCCATAAGCATTTGAACAAAGTTGAACCATGCATAGGTATAATGATAAAGAAATTTAAAACACACACACTGATATTTGGTGTCGGAGAGATCTGAATTCAGACCCTAGCTAACCCCTTTGGCTGCTGTGTGATCTTGGGCAGGCTAAATAACCTCTCTGACTTAATTTCCTCAACTTGAAGATACACATATGTTTAGCTTGTCATGGTGGGACAAAGGCCATATCTTATAAAAAGTCCCTGCCCTCTTCTCACATGCCTTCTGACTCCCACAATCCCCACCATATTTTGAGCGCTGAAGAATCATTAGGAAGTTATTAATGCCATAGTGCACCGATGCATTGTCAACAGGAATTGCCAGTGCCTTCCCAATTGCCTCGTAGAGCCAGACTGAGGGACAGGCAGGCCTGACTACTCACAAGCACCATTGTAGTCTGGCTGCCTGTGGGGGCAGCACCCAGGGCAATAAGACCCTAGGCAACTGCAAGGACCTCCAGGTGGTCACGCTGCCCCTCAGCACCCCTGGCTCCCCCTGGATGACAGCTGGGTATACCTGGGTGGTAGGCTGCGCATCATACTCTTATCGTTGGTTGCAAATCCCTCATCCCAACCCCAAGTTCTGACCAGGTTCCACATTATATCAACCAACCAACCAAGGGAGTGCCTTTTCTCAAATTAACATACGACGACAGACACACATGCAAATGATTCTAATAGTAAATTCACCAAGAAGTTATGGTATAGCAGACACCACAACGGAAGTGTTTTACACATATTCATTCAGTCATACTCCCCTCAGATCCGTGAGGCAGGCATTGTGATTACGTTCAGTTTATGGACAAGGAGGGGGAGGCACAGAGAAGGTGAGTGACTTGTGCAAGGTTGGAGACGAAGAACCGGATAACCCAGGAGGTCTGGCTTCTCCAGCCCACCACATGTTCGTGGATGGTCCCAAAGAACCACAGCCACCACGTGTGAACACCTGCCACGTGCGTAAGGTACTTCAGATTTTATGATTTCTGTATTTCAAAAGGGGGGATTGGAGACTTGAAAAGTTACGAGAATTAGTCAAGATCACACAGGCGGAATGTGAGGAAGCAGGAATTTTAAATCCAGCCTTTCTAACAGGCCACACTGCCTCCCAAGAGGCAGTTTTGCTTTAGAAAGTGGGGGGGGGGGGCAGAAGGAAAGAGGAGAGCTACGGAGATTAATTAATTATAAAAGGAAATGGTCCTAGCTCCCCTCTCCTAACCAAAACCCTGAAGAGACACATTCCTCTCATTTCTCTGTTCTCTCCTTCAGCATCTGCCAATTAAACAGAGCCTTCGAGCTTATTTTCTTCCCATGCCTCCGTTCCATGTTAAGTAAAGCCTTTGCGGTATTTCCCTCCTCCTCCTCTTCCTCCTCTTCCTCTCAGGTCTTGGAGCCTAATGCTGTTCATTACCATCCCTGGAACATCTCCAAGACAAGCACTGCTGGGAGAGGCCATTGTCTTGTCCGAGAAGTCCATTAAGGCTGTCAGGCTCCCTAACAAATCAATCAGGCACCAGGAGGCCTTTCAAAATGATATCATTTGCTATTCAGGTGGAAACAAATAACTATCCCAGGTGAGTGCGGCCGAGGCAAGGGCCATGTGCCAAATTGCACTACGGTCTCAGGAAAAGAGCTGATATTTTCCACACACAAATGTGTGCTTCCTTCTCCAATTTTAAAGCAAAGCAAAGCAAAACAAAACAAAATAAGCCCTTTTCTTGACCCCTTTCCCCATCAACTAGTTCTCCTTTACAAGCATGCTCCTCAGAAGACAGTGGGTCTGCACACACTGTTACTCATTTCTTTCTTCCCATTTTGTCATCGCACCAATCAGACTTCCACCCTCCCCCTGACTCTATCCTTTTCAAGGTCATTAATGACCTCTGGTTGCTTTGTGCAATAACCCTTTATCAGTCCTCATCTTCCCTGACCAATCCAGTAGAACTCGATCACTCTTGCTCTTTGTCAGAGTACACTAATTTCTGTAACAACCAATCCCCGAATCTCAGTGGCTGAGAAAATAAAGGTTTATTTCTCAACCGTGACACATTCCGACATGTGTGTTTGTGTGTATGTGTGTGTGTGTGTGTGGTGGGGCAGGAGGGGGCACTGCTCCACATAGTCACTAGGGGACCAGTCTCCCATCTAGAGGCTCCACTATCCCCTGGCACCAGGGGGTCCCCCACTAAGAAGAGTACAGGAGATACTATTGGCCAGGCCTGGAGGTAGCATGCATTATTTCCACCCATGTTTCCCTGACCAGAACTCAGTCAAATGGGTGAACTGAACTGCAAAAGAGGGTGAGAAATGTGGTCCAATTATGTGCCCAGAACAAAGAGGAACTGATTTGGGAGCATCTTACCATCTCTACATGCTCCATCTACACTGTCCTCACTTTATTTCCAGATACTTCACTCTCTTGGCTTCCTCCTAACACAATGACCATTTCTTCTTAGTCTCCTTGGCTCACTCTATCTCTTCTATTGAACATCTTACTATCCCACACCTTAAAGACTAGCTGTATACCAACAATCCCTGATTTATTTCTCCAGTCAGACCTTTCTCCCAAACCCCAGACTTGAGTATCTAGTTGCTTACCTCACATCGCCACTTGGATGCTAGAAGACACAGCAAATGGAATATTCTAAAGTGAATGTCCGTTCTCCTTCCCAAACCCACTACACCCACAGCCTTTCCCAACTTGGGCCATGGCACCTCCATCCTTCCAATTGTTTAGTCCCCCAAACTTGGAGTCATCTTAGACTCTTTTGTATCTCTCTCACCTCAAATAGAATGCATCGAGAAGTCTTGTCAGTTCTACCTTCAAAACATACCCACCGAAAATATCCCACTGCCTCTCGCCCCTGATGGAAACCACCAGCGCCCCCTGCTGGCTTCCTGCAGTAGCCTCCTGGCTGGCCTTCCTGATGCTGCCCTGCTCTCCTGTAATCTGCTCTCCATGCAGGAGCCACAGAGGTCCTATCAGACCGCCAGAGCAGGTCACTCTGCTCGAAACCCTGCAATGGCTCCCATTTCACTCAAAGGAAAAGCCAAAGCCTTCCCTATGGTCCACAAGCCCTGCTTGATCTGCTTCACCCCGTTACCTCCCTGACCTCCAGCCTTTCCCTGGCCAGAAAAAAAACAGAGCTTGGCACGTATTAAGAACTCAATAAATATCGTTTAAATAAATAACTAGCATTTTGCATTACCAAAAGTTACAGAGTATTCATTGTAAAATAGCCAAGATATGCCACATGAATTTCCCAGGCTTCTGTTCAGGGCCTGTCACTCAAAAGCCTTCCTGGCCCCCGTCTCAGGACAAGCTCTCAGGCTAGCAGGGAACTCACTCCACATTTTGTCCCATTGCTCCTTGCTCACTGTGGCTCTCACTTGCCCCCCACACAAGGCCTGTGTGCTAGGCATAGGGGCAGAAGGATGCTACCTTGACATGACCACAGCTTTTTCCCCTGTGTCTCTGCTCCTGGCTTTCCTTCTCCTTTGAATGAAACCCCTGGGCTCACTCATCTTCCCATCACCACTTCGAGAATTATCCCCACACTGACACCTCCTCTGATGTCCACAAATGCACCTGGACCACACCAGTGTTTAAATGGCAGGTGGTCTTATGCGTCTCTCATGTCTGCTTCCTGCTCTGAGTAAATTCCTCCAAGGCCCAAGGCCGAAAGAAGTAGGTACTGAGAAGAAGAGGCAGGGAGGGGAGGCAGGGAGTAGACACCAGTGAGAGACTCAATAATACAGGGGTGGGCAAAAGAAGGTTTACAGTTGTGAGTACACAAAATAGTTTATTTTTGTATTATCATTTATTCATTATTGTATTGTTTTCCAAGATGAACAACTGCAAAAACTGTAAATCTACCTTTGCCCACCCCTGTATTTTCTAATTTCCATTTGATCATTGAGAAATGTTGTCTTTGATGCTCTTTTAAGTTTTTTATTATATATACATAATAATACCTTAATGAGATTGAGCAAAAATTCTCACACCTTAGAACAAGAAATACTTTTTTTAAAAAAACCTAATAGCAGGATTTTGCATGTCAAAATAACCTTTCCAATGCTTCCAGATACTTTCACATCCATGATATATTTTGTTATTTTCACAACTTTAGATATAAAGAACATGGTATTAACACTCTCATTTCACAGATTTAGACATAAATTGAAAATTTTGTATGATTTGTTGACCACTGACAAGCAAGCTAACTCTATTTTATTTTTTAAATATATTTTTTATTGGTTTCAGAGAGGAAGGGAGAGGGAGAGAGAGATAGAAACATCAATGATGAGAGAGAATCATTGATCAGCTGCCTCCTACATGCCCCCTACTGGGGGTCCAGCCCACTACCAGGGCATGGGCCCTTACTGGAAATCGAACCGTGACCTCCCGGTTCATAGGTCAATGCTCAACCACTGAGCCACACAGGCTAGGCAAGCTAACTCTATTTTATTTTTTTTTATTTTTTAAGATAACTCTATTTTAAACACTAGCCCTCCCCCCCCCCCCCCCCCCCCCACCTTTCTGCTACGTTTGGAGGTCATTACCGTTCAGGATGGAGTAGTTTAGGGGTTCGTGAATTCCTTAAAACTTCCATGAAATTCTCCAAGTCCTTGTCAGGGCACTAAGTTCTGTATCTTTCATTAGATCTCACAGGGACTGTGATTTTTAAAATGTGTACAAACCACTGCACCATGCAACAACCAAGTCCTTTTGAAGGAGCAAATAAATCTTGGCTTTTATGTTGACCTTGACCAAGACAAAGCTGAGACTGATTGATACAGCTTCTGCCTAGAATGAAGCTCCCAGGGCAAGAAGCATGAAACCGCATGCAGAATACAGACGCCTCTGGGCTGACCTGCCTTTGTGCCTGCACCAAAGGTCTCCTAGGAAACACCAGGAACCAGCCACCAGCTGCTCCAATCCTAACATAAATAATGCACTCCAGCAGGAATCTGAACTCTATTTGTGCAAAGTGTTTGGGTTCAGTGCCACTAGATCTAAAAGACCTTTGCAGTTTCTGACACCCACTGTCTGGCTTGGATTAAATGTCATTAAAGTCTAATGAAGTGGTTGCTAGAGGTGAACTCTATTGAGTCCAGGTGATGGCCAGGTGCACCCATTTAGCTTGTTCATCCAAGTGGGCCCCAGACTTTAGAAAGCATCAGAGTTGCCTGTGGTGCTTCTTCCTCGCCTCGCTATCCCCAACTCACCCCAGGGCCACCGGCCCAATCTCTGAGGTCAGCTGCATGCAAGTGTGTGGACTGAGAGAA
Organism: Myotis brandtii; assembly: GCF_000412655.1. Taxonomy (NCBI): domain Eukaryota; kingdom Metazoa; phylum Chordata; class Mammalia; order Chiroptera; family Vespertilionidae; genus Myotis; species Myotis brandtii. Next base: position 250,163 of record NW_005356674.1, read on the forward strand.
CAGATGTCCAGTGTGTCCCAACCAGACCTGGTGACAAGAACTACCTGGGCGGCGGCCTGGGTGGCTCCAATTAGAAAAGCAGTCCAGCTAACTGGAAACACTGACCTACTCAGTGGTTTCCGAATCTGCCTCTGCATCAGAATCGCCTAGAAAATCTCAAAAACAATTCTGATTCCCAGGTCTACTCCAGACTTACGGAATTGCATTCTAGGGATGAAGCCCACATGTGTGTTATGTAGACAGCTACCTAGGTGACGCTGATGTTCAGGCGTGCAGATGGATGATTAGCTAAAAGGGTCACTCTGACAGGGTAAGCCTGGACATCCACAAAGCCTTTCTCTCATTTCCTCCCACGGAGAGCTCTCACACCACCACCTCCCCCACTGGCCAGTGGCCAAGGGGACCAAACAAGTCTGAGGTAATGTCCCACCAACTTCAGGGATGAGGAAACGGAGGCTGCAGACTGCCTGAGGCCACACAACTTGCGTGTGGTAGACTGTGTTTTTCCACCTGCTGGCCCTATTGCCCTTGTGCCAACCTGAGAGAGGGGGAGGGATGAGCACCTAGGTGGGAGATGAGCAGATGTCCATTCTGGTCAGGCCTTGAGGAATCAGACCTGGGAATTAGCATCAGACCCACTTGGGCGCTGAGAGTCACCCAAGGTTATTCCAGGTTATTAGAAGCAAATAACCCAAAGGCCCCGGGCCTCATATATTCATCTTTAAGGTGGGAGTAGTATTAACTTCAGGAATGGGCTTGTTCCAGCAGGAAGGCAGAAAACAGCTACCAATGGGCTGAATTCAGCCAGCGTGTTTTTTACAGCCTGCAGACTGAGTGATTTCTACGAAATCTGTGAATGGTTCCATTTTAAATGGTTATATTAATTACCTACTAATAGCCTGGTGGTTCCCTCTTAACCTACAAAGCATAAAATATTCACTATTGGATGCTTTAAGAAAAAATTTGCTGACCTCTGTTTAGAAGGCTAAATGAAATAATCTATGTGAAGTGCCCGGCACATACTACATGCTATTTTCTTTACGAGAGCTTTTAGGAACTGAGGACATCCTCTGGCTCGCAGCCAGCAAGAAAGCAGGGACTTCAGTCCTACAGCCACAAGCAGCCAAATCCTACCAACAGCTGGAAGAGGACCTCGCCTCCAGATGTGGACGCAGCCCCACCGACACAGTGGATTCAGGCCTGGGTGAGACCATGAGCAGAGGACCCAGCCACTCTGCACCCAGTCTCCTGACTCATACCCACGTCAACTGTGAGATTATAAATGGCTATTAAGTCATTAAACGTGTAGCACTTTGTTATGCAGCAAGTGAAAACTCATACAGGCCTTCAGACATATGAAAAGCTGACCCTTCTCACCAGGAAAAGGCGCTCTGACTTTGCCCTCACACTCTGGAAGTATCTCCCCTACATTTCTCTGACCCATGTTTTGAGTTCCTTGCCAAGGGATTTTGCAGTCCTTGGAATACAGCCCCATGTTTTGAGTTTCACGTTCCTTGCCAAGGGATTTTGCAGTCCTTGGAATACAGGGCACTTGGTAGTGCCACTCAGTTGTGCATGGATTCATTCATTCCTCAGGGTCTCCCAAGGCCAGATGCAGGGAATATTGAGAAGAACAAGTCAGAGTTCCTGCCTACACAGAGCTCCCAGCCCAGGAATATAATAACACTTTCAATGCCCCATAAGTACAATTATGAAACAGAACTGTGGGCCTGGCAGTGTTCTCTGAGGCCTTCTGTGTGTCTGAGCTCTGCTCAGTCCTGATGATGCAGAAGTCTATTCAGCCTGCAAAAAGCTCACCCAGCCTTGTGACTCTGGCCCAGCCTCAGAGCATCTAAGGCTACCGCAGTGTCATTTACCTCCAACCCAGCTCTAAATGCCTCCTCATTGAGAGGTTGCCAGGCCCTTAGAGCAGGAACTGAATCATGCCCACACCTACATTCTATTCCATGGCTCATAGAAAGCAGACAATTGAATTTACCAATTCTCAAATGCCCCCCTCTTTAAAATTCAAGCAAATTCCTACCTGCTTTTTTCCCATGAATCTTCGCAAAAACGTTAGCAATGAATCTTCAATGCACCAAAGGTCTGAAATACCAGGACTGGTTTATGTTTGTGGTTTTGGGGGAAAATATTTGTGTTGTGAGTGTGGGGGAAATTGAGGTGGGGGTTATTTTCTACTTATTTTGTACATTTGGAACACTGACAATAAATGAGCCCCCTTTTAAAAAAACACTAGATGAAGTTAAATCCTCATAAAACAAACATAAATGAAATGGTTGAAAGACTTAATCTGTTGACAATGTGTGGGTTAATCTATGTGTACAGGGGGTTGTGTGTGCATGCACGTGTGTGTGTGTGTGTGTGTGTGTGTGTGTGTGTGATTTGTTAGCAAAGAAGTTATTTTTGGCCTTTGAGTAACTGTTTTCCTCAGACCTCCTGGTTGACAAGGCCGACCCAGCAAAATGAAGCCATGGTAAGGCTTATGGGGTCTCCCTATGATGAGGGTTCTGGCTACCAGAGCCTGTGTGTCCATATACAAACACAAGTATCTTAGTCCCACTGTTCACTGGTCTGCCTTCCTCAAAGGTAACAAAACACTATGAAATACCCAGCTGGTCCAGCCCATGGAGACACAACCGCTGGCTGGCTCAGAATGGGCAACTGAATTATGGTAAGAAGTAAAAAAGTTAATAAGACCATCAACTAAGTCCAGATAGCACACATACAATATAATGTAAAGACATTCTTCCTATTGCAGAATGCATAAAGTGCCCACATGTGTCCTTGCTCTATAATTTATTGATGCCTTCCAAAACTCTCCATACTATTGCTGAAAGCTTCAGTACAATCCATAGGCACTTCCGAGACCACTTTAAGACCCACAGATGAAATTCTGAAGTTTCCCAGGACCCATAGAGTATTAAAGGTGGAAATGCCTTAGAGATAATCCAGTCTAATACTCTAGCCCCTTGACTTACACGTGAGAAAACTGAGCTTCAAGAGAGAAAGTAATTTTCCCAAGGTGACATCCTCAGCTAGTACAGAATAGAAAATAAAACTGAGGCCCCTACCTTCTAGACCAGGGCTTCTCAATCTCAACACTATTGCCATTTTGGGTCAGATAATTCTTTGGTGTGGTGATCTGACATGTATATGGTAGGATGTTTAGCAGCATCCCAGGTCTCTAGCCACTAGATGCCATAGTAACCTTCCATTCTATTAAGACAACCAAAAAATGTCTCTAAACAGTGTTGAGTGTTTTCTGAGGGCGCAAACTCACCCCCAATTGAGAACCAATTATCTGAATGCATGATGCTGGTCTATGTGAATTCTGGCTCTAACATTTACCAGGCGTGTGATCTCAGCAAGTCACTTAGCTTTCTGAGCCTGACTTTCCTTGCCTGTAAAGTAAAAATACTGTCAACTTTACAAGCCCATGTAACCAGTGAATGTAAATGAAGTTATGCATGTTAAGTCCCTCAGTAAAGTACCAGGCACACAGTAGGCTGGCAGCAGCCATTATTTTTTATTATTTTTATGACCTGTGATAGCCTGACACCAGTCTGTTTCCAGCAAGCTCTTTCACCTCTCTGTAATTTGCTGTAAATGCCACTGAACAGTCATTTCATAGCTGGGACAGCTACCTGGGCAGCCGTGAGCTGAGACAGAGGCCTTCTCACTTTGGAGGAAAGGCGGGATTGTATTTGCTGTGCAGGAAAACAAACTGGGTGCTATTTGTTTGTTTTTGTCATGTCTCTAAGCTTCCTTATCTCCAGCTGCAGGATTCTGCAAAGTAAAATTCAATTAGTATTTATCATCCTGTTCCTAGCTGAGTAAGTCAACTTCTTTTATAGCCAAACTCATAAAAAATGTGGAATTGCCAAAGACCTCTGAAGATTTCAAGGTTTCGAGATGGAAAAGGCCTGAGAGTAAAAGGAGAGAAGTAATTTTTTCATAACAAAATAGTCATGCTGCTGTTGTGATCACAGATAATGTTCCAATATGAGTGTAAACAGAAAGTTCAATGCTGAGGTTTTCAAACTTCGGCTTTACCGTGAAGTCTGTGTGCAGAAACCCAATACTGTACAATACATGAGAGGGAACAGCCCTTGCGTTCAGCTGTCTCTCTCTATTTACACCCCTCTATGGGTGTCCATGCTGGTTGGGATTCCGGGGGACGTGAAGACACCATATGCATCTTCAGAGTCAGGACTGATCACTTCATACCCATCTTGATGCCCAAAAAGAGTCAAAGGAATTTGTGTTGGTGACTTCTTGGGTCTATCCCTGTCTCCTTTTCCCCTGAAAATGCCAAGTGTTGCCCACTCCATTCCAACCCCTGGTTTGACCAGGCAAGTCCATGCTGAGACAGCTGCCCATGACCTTCACTCCCATCTCCAGGATCTGTCCATGCAATGGTAACTCACGTGCAAACCCTACATCCAGATGTCAGCCCTCCGATTTCCTTGACTTCCATTACTGGGACTCTGTATTTTTACTCCTGCTTTCCCCACTATGAGGTTTGGCAAAATCTCTGCTATCTTAGACAATGGCCAGCTGCCAGGACAGGGTGCTCAAATGAAACTAGGAGGAACCTATTCTCTCTTCTAGAGTCATCAGCGCCAATGGAGCTTCCCCCAGGCATTCTTCTTAGACAGCAAGAAAGATGACTTCAGATTCTGGAGGAAATCGGCTGGGACTAACCATCAGAAAGATGGTTTACCTATGGAGCTGCCCGTAGAGTTGCCTCTACTTCTGAAGACTTCTCTATCATGAGGCCCACTACAGAAGGGCGTATTCGTGAAAGCTCCATCGTGAGAAGCCCTTGTCTGTCTCATTCACCACTGTACTTCACACCAGTAGACACTCAATAATGTCTTATGAATTAATGAATAAACAAATGTGGGGTAGGGCAAAGATCCCTCTTTGTCAGTGTGCAAATCTTCATCCCTCATTGCCCGAATAGCTTAAACGAGAGGTCACAAACTAGTGACCGGGGGCCAAATTCAACCAGCAGTTATTTTAATCTATGAATTGTCTGTCTTACACAGAACTTTATAGATATTAATTACTTTTTTTAAAAAAAATGGAAATTTCACACACAATTCTGTATTGCTGGCTTCTTTTGAAAATGGCAAGACCTAGTAGCTTTAGACTTACATGTACAAACAAAAACTTAAACTTTGACTTATTCTTCCCACTAAGAACAACTAAAAATCCTAGACAAGATATATAAGACAAACATAAAAAGACTTAATGTTGGAGAGAAGTTAAACTGGTAAGGGAGCTAGGGACCTGAGAAACAACATGGTGGTGAGTTTCCTGTGTGTGGGGCGGGGGCGGGGGGGGGGAGGGTGTGTTTTTTTGTTTTTGGTTTTGTTTTTGGTGTGTGTGTGTGGGGCGGGGGTGTTTGCTTCATATATCCTAAACTTGGATCTGAAGAAGACAGCAACTCATACATGCCAACAGGTTAAGACAAAAACAAAAAAGCCCCAAAGAAAAGGTTGCTCTCTCTAACCAAAGAAAAGGTATAGCAGAAAAAGACAGGTAACTTTCAGACAACAGCCACTCTACTCAGATAAACACAACATGAGCAACTGTGGCCTCCCCCCTGTATACGCCAAAAACAGCTGGGTAGGGAGCCTAGACCTACACCTTCATAAGGTTATATAATAAGGTACTACAAAACCCTAGCTGAGGTGATGTTACAAAAGGTCAAGTGGAGAGCTGAGATTTTCATCCCCAATGGCCAGAAATGAAGATCCCTCTCACAAGGTCAGTGGAGAACAATGGGGAGCCTGTATGCCCACCCTCACCTGGCTGTGATGAGGAACTCTCTCCCCTGCTCACTGCAGGTGTCAGAATAAACTTAGTAGGAAGTCAGGATACTCACCATTGCCCAGTTATAACAAAGCCATCTCCCCCCAGCCAGCAATAATAGGAGGGCCCACTCAGGTATCAATGGACGCCAGTAGAAAATCTGGAGTTCTATCTCCAGTTGGCAGTAAGGAGGTGGTGCCTACCCATTGCCTTGATGAAGCAATGTCAGAAAAGCCAAATAGTCATGATAAAAAGTGCTTGAATTGTCCATTATAAGCATTATGAGTAGCCCCCCCCCAAAAAATAGAAAGCCTAAGCAAGGAATTAGAAAAATCCCAGTAAAGAAACAAAAGGTAAAAACAAAAAAAGAGGAAATTTCAGAGCTGAAAAACGTAACTTAAATAAAAGGCTCAGTGGATGGACTATTCAGCAGAATGGAGGGAAGAATCCATGAACTAGAAAAGAAAAAAACAGAAATGCCCAATCTGAACTAGAGAGGGAAAATAGATTAAAAGCAAACCAACAAAATAACAGAACTTTAGGGATCTGTGGCACCATAAGAAAAGATCTAATATTCGTGTCATTGGAGTCATGGAAGGAGAAAAGAAAAAAAGAGAGCAATGCTGAAAAAATACTCAAAGAAATAAAGGCTGAAAAGTCCCCATTATTTGACAAGAGACACAAACCTAAAGAGTCTAGCAGTCAAGTGAATATCAAACAGGATAAATTTTTAAGTCAATGGCAAGGTGCATAATTAAACTTGTAAAAATGAAAAACATAGCAACCAGAATGACAGTGGATTTCTAACAGAAAAATCAAGGAAGCCAAAGGGAAGGGCACAATATTTTTCAAGCACTGAAAGAAAAGAATTGTCAACCCAGAATCCTATACCCAGAAAAAAAATCTATTTTAGGGATGAAGGGGAAATCAAGACATTCTCAGATAAAGGAAAACTAAGAGAATTTGTCACCAGAAGACCTATTTTGAAAAAAAATGACTAAAAAAAATTTTGAAACAGAAAAAAAAGTGTAAAAGAAAGAACCTTGGAACACCAGGAAAGAAGAACACAAGCAAAAAATGCGGGTAAATACAATGAACAACAAAATTAAAAATACATCATTTACAGTAACTAAAAGAAAAACTATTTGGGTATAAATCTAACAAAACTTGTGCAGGATTTATATGGTAAAAACTCCACAACACTAATTTGGGAAATCAAAGAAAACTGAAATAAATGGAGAGATAAACCATTTATGGATTGGAAGACTCAACTAAAGATGCCAATTATCCCCAAATTGATGAAGAAATTTAACTCAATTCCTATCAAAATATTAGCAGGATTTTTTGTAGATATAGATAAAACTATTCTAAAATTTATATGGAAAATTAACAGAACTAGAGTAGTTTAAACAATTTTGAAAAAAATAAGAATAATTCAATTTTGAGACTTATTATATACCTATAGTAAACATGACTGTGTAGTTTTGATGGGGTAGTAGAAATATAGACTGATGGGAAAGAAAAGAGAACCCAGAAACGGATCCACACAACTAGGCCCAACTGCTTTTAGATAAAGGCGCAAGAGCAATTCAATGGAGGAAAGATAAACTTCTTAACAAATGGGGTGGAAGCAATTAAACCTGCATTGGCAAAACAAAACACACACACACACACACACACACACACACACACAATCAACCCAAGTGTCTCATCTTTTACAAAAATTAACTAAAAATGGATTATGCACTAAAATATAACACAATCCATAGAAAGATAATTGGACTTCATCAAAATTTAAAACTTTTGCTCTGAGAAAAACCCTGGTAAAAGGATGAAAAGACAAACTAATTAATGGGAGAAAATATTTATAAACCAGATATCTGACAAAGGCCTAGTATTTAGAATATGTATAGACCTCTCAAAACTCAACAATAAAACCCATAAACAACCCAATTAGACAACGGACAAAGACATAAAAGGCAATTCCTGCAAGAGGATATACACATGGCAAATAAGCACATGAAAAGATATTCAACATCATTAGCCATTAGAAAAATGCAAATTAAACCCATAATGAGATAACACTTCATAGCTATCTGAATGACTATAATAAAAAATAGTAACTCATCAAATGCCAGTGAGGATGCAAAGAAACTGGATCTCTCATACATTGGTGGTGGGAAGGGAAAAGGGTACAGTCACTCTGGCAAACAGCTTAGCAGTTTACTTAAAAAAACAGAGCATGCAACTGCCATACCATTCAGCATTTGTACTCCTTGACATTTATCCCAGAGAACTGAAGATTAAGTGCACACAAAAACATGTGCACAAATGTTTATAGCATCTTTATTCATAACTAGAGACCCGGTGCATGAAATTCATGCATGGGTAGGATCCCTAGGCCTGGCCGGTGATCAGGGCCGATTAGGTTCCCACCTCCCCGCTTCCTCCTTCCCTCACTCCCTCAGCACCCCACTGCCACCATTGCTTGCCCACCATGTTCTGCGCCGCCCCCTGGTGGTCAGTGCATGTCATAGCGAGTGATCGAACTCCCGGTCTCCTGGTCGAGGGGACAATTTGCATATTAGCCTTTTATTATATAGGATAGCCAAAAACTGGAAATGACCCAGATAGCCTGCAGTGGATAAATGGCTAAAGAAACTGTGGTACCGCCCTGGCCCTTCTAGCTCAGTTGGTTGAGCATCATCCTGTGAATTGAAAGATTGCCCTGGTCAGGGCACATGCCTGGATTGTGGGCTTGATCCCCTACTCTCCCATTGATGTTTCTTTCTTTTGCTCTCCTTCCTTCTCTCTCGAAAATAAATAGAAAATAACATTAAGAAAAAGAAACTGTGGTACATTTAAACCATGGAATATTACTGAGGAATAAAAAGAACAAACTATTGATTGATACAGGCAATGACTTTCAGTGAAAAAAAGCACCAATTCTAAAAGGTTGTCTACCATATGATTCAATTTATATAACATAGCTTGAAATGACAAAATTATTAAAATGGTAACAGATTAGTGGATGCCAGGAGTTAAGGAGGAAATGGGATCAACTGATGTCCATCAGTGGATAAACGGATAAAGAAGATGTGGTACATACATACAATGGAATATTATTCAGCCATAAAAAAGAATGAAATCTTGCCATTTGTGACAACATGTATGGAGCTTGAGGGCATTATAAGTGAAATAAGTCAGAAAGAAAAAGATAAATTCCATATGATCTCACTTATACATGGAATCTAAAAAAATAAAATAGATAAAACAAAACCAAGCTCCTGGATATAGAGAACAGACTGGTGGTTGTCTGAGGTAGAGGGTGGGTGAAGTAGGTGAATAAAGTCAAAAGGCACAAACACCCAGTTATAAAATGACTAAGTCACGGGAACACAATGTACAGCATGGTGATTATAGTTAATAATATGGTATTGCATATTTAAAAGTGGCTATGAGAGTGGATCTTGAAAGTTCTCATCACAAGAAAAAAATTTAAGCATATATGGTGATGAATACTAACTGGGCTTATAGTGGTGATCATTTTGCAATATTTGCAAGTATGAAGTCATTATGTTATACAACTGAAACTAACATGATGTTATGTCAACTATACCTCAATTAATTTTTTTTTAAAGGGGGTAGTGGGTGGGATGAAAGTAGTGCCCTATGAAAGGTTTACATGAAATATCCTATGGTTACAGGAATGTTTTGTCTCTTGATTACCAATGTCAATATCCTGGTTGTAACATTGTACTATAGCTTTTCACGGTGTTATCACTGGGAAACTGAGTAAGGAGTACACAGGATCTCTCTGTTATTTCTTTTCCTTCTTTTTTTTTGTAAGGGATTATAAATTTATTAGGTCATCTGGATACCAGATGGGCTGAGCCCCAAAATGGCACCACCCTCTCTGCGTTATTTCTTACCTTTACCTCAAAATAATTAAATTTAAAAATGTCAACCTTCTTAAAAGGAATTAGCCAGCACTGAGTAGCAGCTGCTTCTTCCTCAGTCCAATTACTGAAGAGCTATTCCACTTGTCAGTGTGGGAGTCCTGTGGGGGTGGGTAGGACACTCTGATATGGGGCACATGGAATGACATGGCCCCACTCATCACTCACCTGCTATCTGGCTGCACACACTGGGTTGCATTGGGCTCAGGACCCCATTGTAAATGGAGTTCAGACACTTAGAGGCATGTCTGATGGACTGGATATGGGCATGAGCGTTGGGATGGGTGGAGGAGCCCCATGGAAATGAGGTAGCAGGCAGGGGTACCTGAGCTTGTGAGAGAAAAGAAAAACTCCACAAATGAGAAAAAACTCAGATGACAGAGTCAGCGGCAGAGACTTGAGTTGAATGTTAGGTACAGCTGGGGCCTACATGCAAACCCACCCTGCATACCTAGAGCTTGGGAGTACCCACCCATCTCCGAAAGGGAGGACTTTGTGGTAAGACAGAGAACAGTAGCACCAGCCGTCCAGACAATGTTTCTGTGGGAATCCCTGAGCAAGTGTGGGCCAGAAGAGAGGAAGGCCATTTCCTCCTGGGCTGGCAGAGAGACGATGAAGGGGGTCAGCGCGGATCAGTGCCCTACCACCTGAGCTGACCCAGGGGCTGCCAGCACCAGGGTGGACCGCTGAGGACAGCATCAGAGTAACGAGCATCCAGAGGCAGGCAGGGATGGAGCGCCAAGTGGCAGAGGTTGACATAGAAATACACCTCAGATGGTATGGGCAGCCCACTGCATGGGAGGGAGTGGAGCAGGCTGTGAGGCAGAGTGGACAGCCCAGGGCCCACACCAAAGGCGACAGGGAACAATGCCAGGAGGGATGGCCCACTGGGTGGCCCAGGTGGAGAGATGGCGAATGTTAGATTTGTCATTTTACCTCCTTAGAACTGATTCTAAGAGACATAGACAAGAAAGGGTAAGGGCCAAGGGGTGCTCTTTGTGCATTAGACTTACGGGCAAAGAGTGCAAAATTTCTACCCCTGATATCCATAGCCTGGTGGAGCCAAGAGAGGGGCTTTTGCTAATGTGCCCTCACTTTCCAAATTACTCATTTTTGCTTCCTTGCCCTTGAAAATTTGCAATTAGTATCATTAATATGCAGAAAAGACTCAGGCCACACCAGGATTCACCTTTCCAAAAAATATTATATTTTAATGAAGTCTATGACCGCCCAAGTCAACCATTGCAAGGGATGTCATTGACGATGACACCCAGCTGGAACTTCAATAAATAATAATAATTTTCAAAGTTTGTGGATTATCCTGAACTTGGCTTAATAGGCCCTCTCTCCAAACCTCTGAAAGGATGGCTCATAAAAAAGTAATTAGTTTATATAGACTGTCAAGGTTCATGGGGGACAGCTGGCCTTTGATGCCTCATCTGTGATTACAGGCAGCTACAAGATAATAAAATTGAGCTCTGAACTCATGCCAAGGTACTCACTGATCTCACGCTGGACCTGGTGCCAAGCAGAATAAACTATAATTGCTTGCCTGTACTCCTGTTCTTTGATTTGGAATCTCAAACGAGTCTAAGACATTTAGGACTTGCATTCATAGGCCCCAAATTCCTATTAAAGTAAAGCCATTGACCTTACAAATGCATGTTCATAATTAATATTTGTGATGAGGTCTGATTCCAGGCGCACTCAATATGGCCACTGTCATAAGTCGTGAAAAAGGCTTCTGGAGAAGGGATTTGCGTCGGCATTAATGTGTCTAAGCTTGGCTATTAAACGATCCAATTACTGACGATTGGAGCTGGTTTTCAATCACCATTGATTTCACTGTGATGATCACCAGTTACAGCTTTTTAAGAGGATTCCCTTGATGCTTTCAGATTCCCAGTTCATTCTTCTCTGTGCTGCCCCCTTATCTGAAATTCCTTGGGATTATTTTTTTTCTCCCTAAGCTCAAACAATGCCCATGCCTTCAATACAGAAAGCCATATTAACTAGAGATTTGCATTTGGCCTCTGTGGTTTCCAAGGATAGTGACATACCCAGCCCTTTCAGGAGAGAGTGAATATACAAATGCAGCCATGAGGATGATTTTGTGCAAATCCAAGATCACCAGGACACCAGGACTGCTTAGGAATGGAGGCCACCGTCAGGGACCACTCACTCTATTCTCTCAGGGCACATCTGCTTCTCTCTGGGACAGGAGCCACCCCTCAGCCTGCTGCCCAAGCGTAACTTTGATTTGTACACGGCACAGGAGCTTCATCAGCATCCCCCAACCTCCAACGTGGCCCCTCAGCACTCAAAACAGGCAGCCAATGGGCCTACGTGTTCTTTTCTACCCAGGGAGCAAGTCTCAGCCTATAACTAGCCATCTCTTTGGCCACCTTGAGTCAGGTGCCCACCTCAAGTCCAGTCCCAGTTGGGCAGGGGAGCTCGGTCCTGGGGCCTGGACTTTGACCACCAGGGCCAGTGAGTGGGAAAGTGCCATAAACATGTTTGTATCGCAGTTGTCAATAAGCCAATAGATTTGGAGTCCCTGGTACCCTGGGATGCCCTCAAGCTTGGAGCCTGACGGGTGCCTGTGTCTTCTGTTTTATCCCCAGTTGTGGAAAAATGGTGGGGTTGCTTTTGGCTTTTTCCGTAATTTTTGTGTTTCCTGATGCACCGTATATGAAGCCCGGGCTCTGGAGTTCCAAGTCTGATCCCTTTGTCTTCTTGCTGATGCTGCAGAGTCAGGGACACTGACAGGAAGATGAATGAAGCTAAGAGTGTCCCCATGGAGCGAGGCCAGGGCCCTGAGCACTGTGCCCCCTCCTGCCGAGTCCGGCAGCTGTGGGATGGAGCAGAACCAGATGATGGCAAAAGAGAATGGTGGTGAACAGGGAACAGTAGAGAACGATGGACTGGGAAACCGCTCCTAGGGAACAGAATCACCTTCACAATGGGGGAACCACTTTGAGGGCGATTAACTCAGAATCGCAGAAGAATGGAAATTCCTACATTCAAGGGTTTCTCTCAAGCTTTCTAACATGGAACTCCACATCCCTCCTGTTGGGGTGACCAGCTCCCACCGGTAACCAGGACCTTCTCGGTTTATCGCATCCCAAGGAACTTTTAGTCCAGTGGTTCTCAACCTTCCTAAAGCCGCGACCCTTTAATACAGTTCCTCATGTTGTGGTGACCCCCAATTTCATTGTTACAAATTGAACATAATTAAAGCATAGTGATTAATCACAAAAACAATATGTAATTATATATGTGTTTTCCGATGGTCTTACGCGACCCCTGTGAAAGGGTCGTTCGACCCCCAAAGGGGTCACGACCCACAGGTTGAGAACCGCTGTGTCAAAGGCAAACCATGCTGGTTCACCTTCCTGAATGTCCCTGACTCTTCAGTCTAATTGATGGAGAAAGGCCCACAAGCCAACACTGGTTCTCCCTTAAACATCAGTTTGAACTGGAGCAGGACCTCACCAGAGTCTTCTCATTGAGAAGGCCAGGGTCACTGGTGAATAGCCTCCGACTCCCATTCAGACCCTGGAGCCCAGCCCCTGCTATGGGTATTTACCTGGGACCCTCGCCTTCTTTTCCTCCTTGCCTGGTCACCTCTTGCTTCTGCCCTCCTTCCTCTGTACTCTTAGTCTCTCCTCCAGCCATCCCATAGGGTATCTCCCCTTAGCGCCTGGCCACTGAGCACAGGAGCAGCTTACCTGACCGTACTTGAAGAGTCTACAGCTGCTGCCAAAGAACCCGTTCAACTAGACTCCCATGGGGAGCTTGGGGCACCAGGATTAAGCCTGATCATGATGGAGGAATGGCAAACAGTAGAATCTCTCAGATGAGAGGGGCCATCCTAAACTGACCAAGGCTAAGCTGCCTTGCAGCAAAAATACACATGACCTTCAACATGAGAGAAATTAAAATCAGCAACAACAAAAGGCCAACGCAGACAGACAGCTTAGGAACACTGAGAGCCAGGAAAGAGGATAATTTATGAGAAGAAAGATCTGGAAGGATTTGTTACTGTTGTGAGAAAAAAATTCAAGGCAAAGACCAAAAACCTGGTTAGCTCCCTACTCTCCTTCCAGCAGAGTAGCTCCACCCTAGAAAGGGGCCACCTACCCTCTCCACAGCTGGAGAAAGGCTTTGTTCTCTTCTCAGCAAAGCAAGGATTTTGTGTCCCAGGCTCCCGGAGCCCAGAATTTATGTGAATGACCCCTGTCCACCTAAACAGGGCTGAGATCTGCCTCCTGATCTGCTTGGCCATCAGCACAGAGAGGAAGGAGGACACAATGTGAAAGGGAAACAGTGGAGTGAATGCAATGCCCATGGTGGGGTAACCAAGAAAGGACCCCAAATATGCCCCTAACACCATAACATTCACTGTTGAGGCTGGCAGCTGCCAAGCTGGCAGAAGACAACCAAGGAATGAAGCCAAAGTAATACTCTAATCCCAGAGTTATGGATACGTCAGGTCTTTCTTTCTCCAAGTCTGCCTGGCAGGCTCTCCAGCACCAGCAGAGTCAGGACCATCCGTGTGGTCCAAAAAGCCTTGTTGATCCTAGAGACTAAAATTGGACCCTTCCTTTCATTGTCACCCTCCCCAAAGGTCACAGGCATCAACGCGACCAGGTCTTCTGACTTATTTACTGTTTGCTGTGCCCTCACCCCTCAACATTTTTTAGCCTTTTTTTTTTTTTTTTGGTTAATCCTCACCCGATGATATTTTTCCATAAATTCTTAGAAAGAGTGGAAGGGGGGGAAGAGACAGAAAAAGAGAAACATCAATGTGAGAGAGACACATAGATGAGTTGCTTCCCACACACGCCCCGACCAGGGCTGGGGATTGAGCCTGCAATTGAGGTACATGCCCTTGACCAGAATCAAACCTGGAGCCTTTCAGTCTGTGGGGCAGACACTCTATCCACTGAGCCAAACTGGCTAGGGCAATATTGTTCAGCTTTAAAGCAACTTCTGTATTACTTTGATGAGTTCTCAAGTTGCATCTTGCCTATAGCTGGAAACCCTTAGGTCACAGTCACTATAGTGAGGAGGAGAATTCGTCATTGGGCTGAAGGCCTGAAGCCTGCAGAGACAGGACTGAGGGCTCCACCACAGGCTGCAGACAGGTGTGGGTGTTGAGTCTAGTCTCACTTCCCTGTCTAATCTGAACCCCACCATCTGCTCAAAAATTGGGCAATCACAGATCATATCAACAAAAACATTCGACAACACAACCTAATTTGTCACTGAAAATAGAACACGCTTGTTTACTCACTATATTTGAATTAAATCATAAACATAAAATACTAACTCCCATATTTGTATAAGAAAGATATCTCAAACAAAGTTGCCTATGGCAGTGTGATTTCTAAAAATGAAAAAATATTGTAAACAATCTAAATATACAAAAATAGTGAAATGGTTAAATAAACTGTGATACAACCATATGATGTATAATTATGCCTACACTTTAGTAATATTTTTGAATATGTTCTAGTCAGCTTGGAAGATATCTGTGGAAGTGAAAACACACAGACTCTGATCCATATATACTATGATCCAAACTAATAAGAACTATGATCTATAATGAACAGAAAAAACATCTAGCAGGGCCTTAGGAGGGAGGGTTGATTTTGTTTTCTTCTGTATTCTTCTTAGTAATTTTCACATGTACATGAATGGACACTGGCCCATGTCTTCCTGCTTCCTGTTTATTCTTGATTCCAACACTGAGAGGTCCAAGACAGTGCCCGGACTTCAGATTCCAGAGAGGTCTGAACCTGATTCTCTACAGGCACTGCCATGGCGTGGCCTCTGAGGCCAAGTGAATGCTCAGAGAGCAGCGTGGGATACCAGGGAGCACCCTGCCTCTGGTCCTCAGAATGATCCCCAACACAAAGCAAGACACATCTGCTGTGAGGCTGATAGAGATGGCTCCTCTGCTGCCAGGATTGGGACTCAGAGAGCCACGGGGCAGGCCAGACAGAAGAAGGCTGGGTCCAGTACGGTGGCCCTGAGATTGCTGGATGGGGGAGCGAGGCCCAGATGTGGTTATTCTGTTGTCTCCCACATGGAACTCAGTCATAGACCTCTTTTATGGTTTTTGCCACTGCCATAAACTACCTACACACGTATTCCCTTACATTTTTCTCTACATGGGGGTTTAAAAAAAATCTCAAATGAATTTATTTGAAAAGAGAACAACTGAAATGCCAGCAATACTTGCCTCAAGTACCCTAAATAAAATACAGCAGAGCATTCAAACTCTAGCTCGACACTGTATGGAATGTTATGAGACTGAGCTTGCTTTTTTGTCAATAAGAGAGATTAGCAAGCATTTGAGAGGTGTTGAAGACTTCTGGACCATCCCACACTGCACCTTTCTCCTTGACATAATCAGAAAGGTTGGAAAAGAACTTAAAAGGGAACTTAAAATGGGATTCACCATTCTTTAACTCTATGTCCAGGTACCATATAAATCTTCTAATGCCAATGAGCTATGTCTCACACACACTGGGCAATTGGCAAGGGAGAAGGAAGGCAGGATTTGGAGATGGAGGGTCTGGAACTGAGGGACAGAGCTGATCCATTCTCAGCTAGGAAATCTTGAACAGTAACTTAATTTCTCTCTAAGTCTCAATGTTCTCATTTGCAAAACAGAATCACAATAGCTGGACTACCTGTTTCACAGGGTTGGTGTGAGACTCGGATGCAATACTGTGTGTGCAGCAGCTGGCACACATATGTGTGCCTCTGTGTGTATATGTGTGTACATGTGTGTGTTGATTAATAAAAGGGCATATGGTTCGCAATAATCTAAAAGTATATCTTGCAACTAATAGATTATTCCACAGGGAAAATTATACGTAGAATGTAAGGAAATTTATTTCCAAATAGTTTTATAGAGTTCTGCACAATTCACAAACTAGTTTCCACTACTTTACTTAACTGATTGTCACCACATTGCCACACTACCCAGCAATCTAGGCAACATAGCTTGATGGTGACTGTATCGAGCCTTTAGACCAAACTCCAAAGTTACTTTTCTCCTTTCCTTAATGTCATTATTGCAGATTATAATCACATCACTATAACCAATCTGAAATGAATAAAACATATGTGGCTTATTGCTGATAATAAGAATTATGATTCCTCTGATTATCCCATTATCATTGCGAAGATTATCAGAATTATGATATATTGGCCATCTACTGGCTTCCAGAGAGTGCTCTTGGCACTTTGCATTCATATCTTATTTAACCCACATGGTAACCTGAGAGGAAGCACTGTGTTCACTCCCCATTTAAATATGAGGAAACTGACCCGCACAGGAGTTCAGTAACGTATCTGGGACCATACAGCTAGTCAGTGGCAGAGCCTAAATATAAAACCGTGGGCATCTGGTCAACCAGCTGTTCACAACCAGCATTCCCTTCTCACCATGAGAAACCATGGCACTGCAAGCCCTTAGGGATGGTCTCTGCCATCAGGCACCTGTGGGGCCCAAAGCACAAACAAGGGCCCTGGACAGGTCCCAAGAGAGGGGCAGACAAATGTGCAGAACAAGGACAGATGGAGTTAATCATGGAGCAAAGAGCACCTCCTGCTGCAACCAGCCAATCAAACCCGGCCAAACCATGTCCCAGGCAATTTCCTGGGCAGCCTTCGGAGAGGCACCCAGCCCAAGAAGCCAGCCAATGATGTGGATCATTCTCTGAAGCCCTCTCCTTACAAAAGACAAGTCCAGACCGACCCAATGTGGACAAATGGATAGTTCTATTTTCTCTGAGCAGCAGTCTAATTTCCTTCCAATTTCAAAGTCTCCACAGTTTCCTAACAAGCCTCCGTGGGGCTCATGTAGAAATTAATAAGTTCAAAATGTACCCAATTTGCTTTCATTATCATTTTTTTTTGCCATGCAGTGGATAGAATTTTCATTATTACTCAAGGATTTTTCTGTATCTGATTCTTTTAGAAGGTCATGTCCACTGGGCTCAGATACTGGGTTGAGAATTAAATCAGGTCTAATGGACTTAACTGAGGTCCGAGGGAAGTCTCTCGGACTAAGAGTTGGTGCCTCTACTAATCAGGTGGGGCAGGTACAAAAGGTAATATAATAGGAAGAGGGACTCAGAGCAGGTGGAGAGGCGCAGCTGCACAGCTAGCCTGCTCTAGGATACTGAGCAAGTGGCGGGGTCTCTCTGTGAGTTAGATGTCTTATCTATGAGGCAGGCAGAGAGAAGGATCTGGAAAAGAAAACTAAACTTTATTAAACTTCTACATCTTGAATCACTACAACATGCATCAAAGACGGTCTTTAAATTTAATCAAAACAGCAACCCTGGAAAGCTCATATTATTTTACCGATGAAGACAGTGAGGCTCCTGTAATTGGTGATTCCATTATATTGTCACTAAATCACTAGCTGTGTACCATTAATGGGAACGTAAGCTGTACAGCCTCTAAAGAAAATGGTATGGAGGTTCCTAAAAAAATTAAAGATAGAACTACCATAGGATCCAGAAATCCCACTTCTGGGTATATAAAATCAGGATAGCAAACAGATATCAATGCTCCCATGTTCACTGCAGCATTATTCCCGATAGCCAAGATATGAAAACAGCCTAAGTGCCTGCCAACAGATGAAAGGATAACGGCATCTATGTGAATGCAATGGAATTCTATTCAGGCACGAGAAAGAAGAAAATCCTTCCATTTGCTACAATATAGATGGACCACATTGAGGATATCATGCTCAGTGAAATAAGCCACAGAGATAGACAAATATGCATGGTGTCACTTATGTGTAGGTTCTTTCATATGGCCTCACTTATATGTGGTATCACTATTACGTGGAATCATTTATATCACATACATGTTGTCACTTATATGTGGATTCACTTATAAGTGGAATCAGCTTTGAAAAGCCAAACTCACAGACACAAAGAGAAAAATAGTGGTGACCAGGAGGGTAGGGGACATAGGGAGATGTTGATCAAAGGGGAAAAACTTTCAGTTATAAGATGACTAAGTTTGGGGAATCTAATGCATAGCATGATTACTATAGTTAACAACACTGAGTATAATACTTGAAAATTGTTAAGAGAGAAGATCTTAAATGTTCTCACCACACAAACACATACACATAGTGGTGATTATGTGAGGTGCTGGACGTGTTAGGTAAGGCTATGGTTTAATCATTTTACAATACCTATACTTATCAAATCAATACATTGTACACTTTAAACTTACACCATGTTATATGTTGATTATACCTCAATAAAGTTGGAGAAAAGAATAATAAACCATAGAATATTAATTGAATAGAGAAGCATTTATCCACTTAATCAGATGCATAACAGTATTTAATAAAATGGTGTATTTTCGTGTGCTTTTTTAGTGGGAAAAATAAGTTATAATATTGACTATAAGATAGAAAACAAAGTAGAAAAATCAGTGGGAGGGAATACACTAAACTGTTAGCAGAGGCTCTGGGGATAAGAAAACATTTTTCATACTTTTCTTGGTGCTTTGCTATATTTTTCACATTTCCTACAATAAACACTTATTATTGTCAAAATCAGGAGCTATACAATAAAAATTATTTTAAAGCCCTGCATTTATATGGAAAACGGAATCATGCTTTTTATTTAAACAAATGATACTTTACATAGAAAATTTTCTTTAAAATTTTTTTAAAGGAGAAGTGGAAATCACAAGAAAAAAAACACACAAAAATAATACAAACGGAACCATCGCCCCCAAAGCTTCTAGCTTACCTCGCAGGCTAAATTGGAAATCCAGACCAGTGGGAAAGGGGTGGAACGGGACAGAATACAAGAGCAGTTGATAAGGGGGGACTAGAGGCTGCGGTTGACTTCAAGGAGTGATGGAGCTGGCAGATATGAATTTTTCAATTTTATGAGAATGATAGGGATCTGAAATAAATCTGTATTTTCTTTTTAAGATAAATGTTTTAAAATAAACGCTTGCAGCATAGATGGATGACTAGTGCCTATGTTCTGCCTTAGAGCTAATCATAAATAACATGGAGAAAAATAGCTTTGACCATTTTAAAAAGCATCTTTCTTTTTTGCTCTTAAGAGCTTGGAAGATTATATTTTGATGCATTAAGCAAGAATTTCTTTAATACAGCAGCAAATATCAGGGGTAGTATAGAAATTGCCTTCAGATGAAAATAACGAGTCAGGGCTTGGTTTAGAAGTAAACCTTCATTTCAAGATGTGCCTGGAAACCCATGGGCACATACGATGGTTAGAATACAAATTCAAGTTTAATTGCATTTGGTAGGTTTATGATTTAAGGAAGTCCTTTGGTGACGCTTCAGGTAAAATTGATAATTGTCCCTGAGGCCTACCTCCAAAGAAGGTAAGTGATCTTTTGTAAATCTAAACTTTCAAGGATCAGATTTGCTTGAAATGGTCCTTCC
>NW_005356674.1:270476-287501 GCF_000412655.1 Myotis brandtii
CATTTTGGTCTGTACATTAGAAAGCTTATCATTGGACTGCAGAACAGTTTTTCAACCACTTTCATTTTCTAGTTCACTAAATGATGAAACAGGGCCATACCAAGGGCAGACATAACAATCAGACACCTCCCTCATCCCTTAAAGAGCTAGCCTCACTACACTAACGTGGCTTAACAGCATCCATTTGCTCATCATTTAAAATGTCATTGGTTTTCTCTGCTATGTTTTAAACAGGGATCACACAATGGGATGGAAAGGTGACTGAGAGGGCCTGCTGGGTGGAAGGATCTCTGCACATGGGCTCTGGGGTAGCAGAGGCGGAGGGAAGCCAGGAGCACATGGCGTGTCTGGAGAGGGAAGTCGCAACTGGGCTCTGCATTCTGACCTGATTCATCAATATAAACTAGAATCCTCCTTTTTTTATGCTCAATCTCCCAATCACTAAAGGTTATGTCTGATTACTAAGCACACAGTGTAAGCCAACCCCAACATGTTCATAACCCAAACGTTTTTGCTAGTGTTTGTTTTAAAATCTCATTTCCGGGGATTGTTAAGAATTGCTGATTAACCCCAATACCGTTTAGTTATGTCCAAGAAAGGGATGAGTTGGAATATTCCCAGGCCGGCAAAGGGGTGGGGGAGACGCCTCGTCGTTTGTGGAAAAGACAGCGTGAGATTTATACTTCCCAGTGGAATCTGCTTGAGCTGAGACTCTGAGGACGGCGGGAGGATGTATGGGAATGTCCCAACTCCACTCACCATGGAAGTCACAGTCAGGTGGCCGCGGTGGTTATCATTCAACATAAAATCAAGATAAAGCCTCTTCTGAGAGCCCAGAGCATCTCCACATGCTCTGCAAGAATGCCTATGGGTTTATCTTCACATCAGGCTGAATTTGCCCCATTTAACCCACCCCCTCACTCCTCACTTTATAATATTCTGTAATGGAAAAAAGGCCCTTCACAAACCTTATCTCTTCAAAGTGCAAAAGAACCAATTTTTTTTTTTCTGCCCAAGGAGCTCATAATGTAGCAGACAAACTGTCAGAAAAAATAGACTTCATCATGGTGAAAACCTCAGCCCGGCACCCATCTATCATAAAGCAATCTTCTAGAAATCTTGAAAACCTTCATTAAATTTCCTGTCTGTCTCCTGACAGTTATAAAATGTTAACAATATTACTCATGATGCAGGCATCTTCAGCAATTGTTCGTTCAGTCTCTCCGCCCCCTGCCATCACCCATCCCCTTCTCTTTGCCAAAAATCCATGGAAACATGAGACATGGCCGTACGCTTCACACACCCCACCTGGGACCTGGACTTTGCAGGTTAGAGAGGAAGTAGCCGTAGCCTTGAAAACAACGAGAAGGCTCTCTGTCCACAAGCTGCACACTGCCAAATGGCACTGCCTTTGGGTTCCTCCTCCACACGCAACACCCACTTTGAAGCTCAAGGGCTCGGCTCTGTCCTACCGTGAGCAAGTATTTACTGGCCTTTTTTCTTTCCCTTTCCTCTTACCAATCTACCAAGCTACAAGTTTTCACCTGTCCAGGATATGTGGGTAGTGGGGACAGTGGTCATACACTTTCTTGTGTCTGTAGGTCATCTTTCTAGAGACAACTCCCCGACGGTACATACTAGCCCAACTTTTCCAACGTCCAGGGGCCACTTCAGCAATATACCACCTCTCAGAAGCAGAAGCAATAAGCATCTTGCGTGGGGAGTGACACCAAGGACAAAAACCGTACGGAGATACAGAATCCGCACCAGAAATCAGAAGAGGCAGGCAGCTTCGGAATCGCAGGCTGACCTGTAAGACGCACAGCATAGTGACAACAGCTATAAAGCTGGAGCCTGGGCCTTGTGAGGTTCCCCAGCTCGTCTCCACAGCCAGCCAAGCCCAGCCAGGCTAAGCCATCACCTTACCTGCGAAAGGAACTGGTGCGTCTTTGTCCAGGGCTACCAGCGGTGGGTCCAAAATGACTGTATCATTGTTCTCAGTAATGACTCCATGATACGATGTCTCGATCCATGGCTTGTGCTTGTTGACTATGGGGGGGAAAAAAGATTGACATTTAAGATCGTCATTTGAATAACAAATCCATAATAATAATATTAATATTGTATATTTATCCAATCGTAGGCTCTCATTCAACCACCATAGAGCATGTGAAGTCTCATTTTATAGCCAAGGAGGCTCCAGAGAATTAAAGAGAGAGGGGCGACAGCTCACTCCAGGCACACAGAAAGTAAGGCCAGCACCGAGACGCAAACACGGGTTGTGGCTGTAAAAGGTCATGGACCGTTTACCTTACCGCAACCCCATTATTTCTATTTCCGGATGCCCCGTATAGATATTGTCAAAAATGGATTAAAAGCTTTCATTCTCAAAAACTGCCATCTATTAATAGATGTTTCAGAGTTTAAGTCCATGATCAATCAACAGACTAGCAGATTATGGCTGTGTGCTAGGATTTCTAACCTTATTTCTGACTTCAGCCTAATGTGATCCACAATTAGAAACTGGTACTGCATCCCATATACATACATGTACGTGTAAGTACCAACATATCTGTAAAGATATGATAAACATTTGAATATTTCCGGGTCACTTACTGGTTGAATTGTGTCCCCCAAAACATAGGTTGGGGTCCTAACCTCCAGTACCGTGAAATATGACTTATTTGGAAATAGGGTCTTTATGGAGGTAATCAAGTTACAATGAGGCCATTAGGGCAGGACCTAATCTAAAATGACTGGTGTCCTTATAAAAAGGGAAAATTTCAACACAGAGACAGACATAAGCACAAGGAGAACGCGATGGGAAGACTGGAGTTGTGCTGTCACAAGTCAAGAAACCACCAGCAGCCAGGAGAGAGCATTCTGAGCAAGTATGGCCCTGTTGACAACCTGATTTGAGACTTCTGGCCTCTAGAACTATGAGACAATACATTTCCGTTTTTCTCAGCCACCTCGTCTGTGGTACTTTGTTAAGGCAGTCCTAGAAAATGAATTCAAGATACTTATGGTCAACAGTGGCTAATAAAGGGTACAGAATTACAGTGGGACGTGCCCTTATTGGTGTACTATTTCTGTGTGAGAATCTTAACTGATGAATATTCCATTTCTGCCAATTCCATTGCCTTGATTTGGTGCTGGCCCCACTGTCTCCTATCCAGATAGCAGCCATGACTGGTCTTCCAATAAGAAGTCTTGCCCCACCCTAATTCACCCTCCACACTGGGATGCTGAGTGAACTTTCTAAAATATTCATTGGTTTACTCAGCTGTGAGTGCCTTGGTTTGACCTTTTATTCCCCACGTAACCGCAGGTGCAGGGACCTATGCCTTGCTATTCTCAGGTGCTCTAGAAACAAAATGACATGTTAGAGGGAGCTCTAGAATAATCAAAGGATAGGATCCTGATGCCAAGCCTCACCCCCTGCTTCACAGTTTAAAAGTGTCATCACACACATAATGCTCCACACGACAACCCGAGAGGTAGATGTGATTATTATAAAGCAATGAAGACGCTACTTCCACAGGTGTGACTTTCCAAGATGACCACAGCATTAATAACTAATAGTTGAGAAAACCAAAAACTCTTCCATACTCCATACCCAGAAAACGCGCGTGCACACACACACACTCATATTATAATATGTTATACACGTTCTAATATATAACACCCATTATAATATATATACATGTTTTATTACATATTTTTTCAGTAAACATGGCAAAGCAAGAGCTTCTAGATTTGAGAACAGCCTCACTGCAATGGCTCCTGTGCCCTTAACCGGAGCCACCTTTTTGGTCCTTCCCACCGATTCCACAGCAATTATGAACTAACCCAGAGGTAGTTTAGTGGGGGCAGGGACCTATGCCTGGCTATTCTCAGGTCTTGTCCCCTGATGTCCATTTCTGCTGATTGAATCATTCCCAGGGCAGACAGCAGCTCTGTCTACGGCAGGTCTGAAAGGGGCCGCATGCTCACTTGTTGGTATTTAATCCAGTGCTTCATTATGGACCCAAAATAATTACAGCCACCTGGGCTGTCCCCACACTCCTTTGCTCTTTTATTAGCCATCACCACAAATGCAATGTAAATAATTTGCAGCTGTTGAAGGAAATAAGCTTTTTCCCCTTTCATTAAAGCTACGGGCCTATTCATTAGAAATGTGGCCAGAGGATGTGCCAGGAGCTCACCCAGCGTTTCAGATTCATTATGCCACTTGGCTCCGTGGCAGACCACAGAATCCAGTCACAGTTGCTGGGTTTCAGCCATGGCTTAGCCACTTCAGGGCTGGTCCTTTGCAAACCAGTTGGCCACAAAGACTTTTTACTCCCTCACCTGCAAAATGGGAAATATAACACCACTCACAGGGTTGTCATGTCATTCAGATGGGCTGGGCACACACTCTAATGTCCACCAGCCTGCTCTCTGGGCGGTGACAGTGTCTGCAGGGGAGGTGATTATAGACCTTAAAGTTGAGGTTCTGCTCCCTCTTAGTGGGAACGGGCTTCTTTCCTTCTATCTACAGGCCTGCCTTTCTTTGCTCCTATCACTACTACAGCTATTTGAATACCTATCATATATTAGACATTTTACATTCATTAATCTTCACAACAACTTTATTAGTATCTCATTTTGCAGATAGGAACTGAGGCTCAGAAGGGTTTAAATGTTCCCATTTTGGAAAATATGAATGTTAACATCCCTAAAATGTTCTCATTTCTTTCCCCACTTTATTTATACATATTTTTAAATCCTCCCATAAGGACATACATGTTTTTTATCCTCACCGAGGATATGTTTTTATTGATTTTAAAGAGAGAGGAAGGGAGGGGAGAGAAACATCAATTGGCTGCCTCCTATGCATGCCCTGACCTGGGATGGAACCTGCAATGTAGGTATGTGCATTGACTGGGAATAATCCCATAACCTTTTGGTGTATGGGATGATGCTCTAATCAGTTAAGCAATTCGGCCAGGGCTCTTTCCCACTTTATAACTTCCTTCAGATCTATCTCAACTTTTGCTTTGTCAAGGTCGATAAACATTTGCATTTTGACATGGAACAAAAATTAAATCATTTTTTGGCCCTGACCGGTTTGGCTCAGTGGATAGAGCGTTGGCCTGCAGACTGAAGGGTCCCAGGTTCAATTCCGGTCAAGGGCATGTACCTTGGTTGCGGGCACATCCCCAGTAGGGGCTGTGCAGGAAGCAGCTGATCGATGTTTCTCTCTCATCGATGTTTCTGGCTCTCTATCCCTCTCCCTTCCTCTCTGTAAAAAATCAATAAAATATGTTTAAAAAAAATCATTTTTTGGTTTCTCTATAAATCCAATCCTCAGGATTGCAAAACGAATAGCTTAAATTTACATTATTTTGACTATGAAGATATCATAGATGGCCGAGCCAAGTATTTTGCAAGCATTACGTTTCCTTCTTACTGGTCCAACAGTTGTTCCAAGGACAACATTCCTCGTAACCAAACCAACTGGATTCTTGATTCTTTTGCTCCATCAAATGAACAAATCATACTCCATTTTAACTTGCACTATATATGAAACCAGCCTCTTTTGCATATTATTTTGTTTTCTGAACCTCATGATGTCTCTTTATTGAGTTATGAAACACAGGATTTCTTCCCCACATCCCAACCATATTATAGCTTTTTAATCATTCCATCTATTACTCATTACTCTTTTTAAAAATGGAGATAATTACTTCATAAGAATGTTATAAAAATTATATATAATCATTTATGCAAATCTAGTACCCCCAGACCAATAGGCATTCAAATTCTTTCATGTCTCCTAGCTCATCTCATGCTTCTGAGTAGCTCAAGTGTGGCCTTGCACTCTCAGAGGTATTTAGCCCAGCTTCATTCATTCAACAAGTATTTATGGAGGTGCCTCAAATATGCAAAAACAGTTTAAGTGTTGGGAGTAACATGGGGGAAAGTCCCTGAAAACACATGTGATAAAATTTAACATCCATTCATAATTAAAACTATTAGCAAATAAGGAACAGAAGGGAACTCCCTCAATCGGATAAAGAACACTTATGAAAACCTGTAGCAAACGTCATGCTTAATGGTTAAAGAGTGAATGCTTCCCAGAAGCAAGAAGAGTACAAGCATGTCTGCTGTTATCTTGTGCTATACTACTTACATTGGACTAAAAGTTCTAACTCGTGCAGTAAGGTAAGAAAAATCAGGCTGGAAATTGAAACTGTTTTTAGTTGCAGAGAACATGATCAGCAATGAAGCAAATTCTATGGAATCTCCTAAAATGCTACTAGAACTAGAGAGTAAGTTTAAGAAGGTCTCAGTATAAAAAGTTAATCAGTTATATTTCAATTCACTAGCAGTGAACAATTGAAAATTTACATTAAAAATACTAATGTGATAGCATAAAAAAACATGAAATGCTTAAGAATAACTTTCACAAAGTACATACATGATCTGTACAGTGAAACCTCTAAAACATTGCAGAGAGAACTTAAAGACGATCTGGAACAGTCTTAATGGAAGATTCAATATAGGTAAGATGTAAATGTTCCCATAATTGAGCTATAGGGTCAATGCAAATCAAAAAAAGTAGAATTTTGTTAATGAATAAACTAATTTTAATTTTTTAATGAAAATTAAAAAGACTTGACAACACCAAAAACAATTTTTAAAATGAAGAGCAAAGTTGGAGATCTTACACTACCTGATTTTAAGAGTTATTATAATGCTACCTTAATGAAGAGAGTTTGCTATTGACATGAAGATGGACATATAATGAAAAGAAGGAATACAGTATGAAGAAACAGACACACATACATAATGGCCAATTAATTTCTGACAAAGTTTCCAAGATAATTCAATGGAGGAAAAGGATGTTCTTGCCATTAAATGCTGCTGGAAAAATTAGACCCATATCCAAATTTTTCAATCCTACTGCACAATCATATACAGAAATCATCTCTACATGGATTTTGGTCCTAAACACAGGAGTTAAAATGATAAAAGAAAGCATAGGAAAAAAATCTTAATACCTTGGGTTAGGCAAAGATTTGAAGGGGCAAAATAAGCGTGAAACATAAAAGATAAAATTGATACATAAAAAGTATAAATATCTAATTTTTGAAAAAGACACTTAGGAAATATTTTTAAAACCACAGACTGGAAGTAAATATTTGCAAAACATAACTCATAAAGAATTTTTACCCATATAAAGAACTCTTACAGCTCAATAATAAGACAAATAATCTGTTGAAAATGGCACACACAAAAAATGAGCAGACCTGTTACCAAAGTAAATATATGAACAGCAAATAAGAACAAGAATAGATGCTCAACATTAATCGTCTTCAAGGATATGCAAACCCACAATGGGATAACAGCACCCCTCCACTGAATGGTTAAAATAAGACTGGCAATCCCAAGTTCTGATGACAATGTTAAGCAACTGGTCCGTTTGCTGGAAAGAATGTAAAAGAAGATATTTTGGAAAATGTTTGAGCACTTTGGAAAACAATTTAGCAATTTCTTGTAAAATGACTCAGCAATTCCATTCCTAGAATCTATCCAACAGAACTGAAAACATAAATTACACAACAAGACTTGTATTTAAATGTTTGTAGAATCTTTATTCAAAATAGTGCCAAGCTGGAAACTAAAATGGCCATCAACTAGTGAAAGGATAAACAAATGTCAATATGTTCCTATAATGGACACACGTTCAGCAATCAAAATAAATCAACTATTGATTCATGCAACAAAGTGGATGAATACCCAAAGCATTTTGCTGGTGAAATGAAGTGAAAGAAGTCAGATACAAAAGACTACATGCTGTTTGATGACATTCATATGACATTCTAAAAAATGCCAAAGGATAAGGACAGATAACGGATCAGTAGTTGCTAGGGTCTGGGGGTGGGGTATGCTTGTAAATGGGCACAAGGGAACTTTCTAAGATGCTGGAACTGTCCTGCATCTTTTTATTGTTGTTGTCCTGCCTCTGGATTGTGGTGATGGGTACACCTGTCTGCCTTTGTCAAACTTATCAATCTGACATTTCAAAATTTTATTATGTGTGAGTTATACCTCAATTAATATGGGGCAAGAATAAAGTCCTCATTCTCAAGAGACTCTCAGACTAGAGAGGGATCCATGATAGGGAAATCATATAATGAAAACCTATGCATGGTATGAGGTCAGTAAGAAGAGGAAAAGCACCAACCCAGATGGTTATCCAGAATTACTTCCTGGAAAAAGTAGATTCTAAGTCATGAGCAATAGGAATTAACCAAGGATAAAGGATGTGGAGGATCCCAGACAGAGGAACATGCATAGGCACAGGCCCAATAGTAAAAGCACCTGGTTCACCATGGGGGGAAATGCGAACAGATCCATGTGGCTGGAGAACAAAGTTTGAAGGGCAAAGCCAGCCAAGAGGCTTGATTGATAGGTAGCATCTGCATCACCCAGGGTTCACTGGCATGCACAGGATCATCCAGCGACACTTCCAAACCCTGGCTTCACGGAACACTCGAGAACTATCTCCTTTCCAGAGAGAAGCAATAGGTGTTGACCCTGTGGCTTAGCTGTTATTTCTTATTTAATCAGTTCCTTCGCCTGACAAATGTTTTCCCCTTTTGTTCCAAGAGATCAAAGCCAATCAGTTCGTGCTTTGCTCCCTTTAGATATAACTTCAGAACTGACTTCTTCAATTCTTCACAAGATAATATCCCTCTTTGCTACAACTCTTCTTGAGCCTGCGCTGTCATATCATGCCCCCTTAACACTGCTTTTTGATTCTGTCTTGTCTTTTTCTCTGTGATGCGTCAGTATCTAGAAAATGCCTGTGCTCACACAGAAGAAACACAATGTGATATTTCTGCTCCACTTATGGAGAAATTAGATCTCCCACCCAACGTGCCTTTAACTAAAGCACAGACGCATTCCTGGGAGCACACCTTGGCTCTCTTCTCTTGGCTCCCACCTCTGAAAAAGCGCATTAATACTCAATGCAAGCATCAGGGCCAAGTGGCCGATGGTTTACCCTTTGAATCTTTCTACTTTCATCCTGGAGTTGACCCTCTGGCCATTGTTAGCTCCTTGATCCTCAGAACTCCAATATTTCTCCCTGGGTAAAGTAAACTGTGAGTAAAAGACATGCTGTACTGACTTCAAAATGCTCTAGTGAGGTTAACTACACCCTAGTAAAGAGGTCATTCTAGACATTAGGCTGGTCCTTACCCTGTCATGCCCAACTCCCCCATCTAACCCGATCCCCTGGTAGAGCTGTGTAGACCAGTGTGACATCTAACTCATGAAGAAAATGATGTGTAGAGTAGGCTAGGCCAGCTGATTAGAGATTTAAATTTTCATGTAAGAGACCCAGAAATTATAATTTGCTTGGTGACGGGCACATGAGAAAAAAAGTTCAGAAGGAGTTGTGACTGGCATTCGTGCAATTATCAGGCAAGGTTTAGGGGAAGCTGAGAAGCCATGAAAATCAGGGGAAGCTAATCTACCAGGAGACAGAGAAGCTGAGAGCCAGCACGCAGAGAGAAGAGAAGCACCTGAGCAGCTGCGGCAGTGCTGGAGGCTCCCACTCCTGCTTTCCAACCAGGCCCCGCTCACCCTTCTTGGATGTCAGAAGTTGCCAAGGGCAGCCTCTCACTAGTTCTTCTCACAACCACCGGTTACAAAAATATGTACTAGTTTGAGTGGGTGTCTGTTCTTGCTATAAGGTGATTCCTAACTACAATAATTATAATAGCACTTTTTAAAAGTCATTCTATTTCCTGCTTCAGAGTGAGTGTGGGAGTGGCCTGTATAGGTGAGTGGTAGGCCTGCTAAAAGAAAAGCTGATCCTACACTCCCCTGCCTGGGATCCAGCAGCAACTCTCTGCCCTCGACCACAAGATCAGGTGAAGCCACCAAAAGACTTCAACTCCCTCGATTTCCCATGCCTTTGCCTTCATGGTGACATCTAATTCCTCTCCTCTAATTCCTTCCAGAGTCATCTCCAGCCCCACCTCCTCCACTTGTGCTCTTCTGCACCCCAACGTCACCCTGTACTGCCTGCTCTCACTGCTATTAGCTGTTTCCCTTTCCCTCTCTCCCATGGAACTGTGAGCCCTCTAGAGGGGAAGGCAGCATCCTAGGTGTGATGATGTCCACAGGTCC
The DNA here is from genome assembly GCF_000412655.1 of Myotis brandtii. Lineage (NCBI taxonomy): Eukaryota > Metazoa > Chordata > Mammalia > Chiroptera > Vespertilionidae > Myotis > Myotis brandtii. The sequence goes on from NW_005356674.1 coordinate 280,668, forward strand.
CAATACAGTGACCAGCACATTGATACATGAGCTGAGCACACCTTTGCCTTGCTGGCACCTGTAATGCCTGAAGCAATTAGCAGCACTTTGATTCCAAGGAGCAGGTATTCTTACATTACCCAAGTAGAAAAAGGGCACGCCTCCCAAATCATAGGGTGACATTTGCCATCACTTAATTAGAGGCAATGTATATCTCTTGCTAAAGGTACCAATTAGAGAGTTTTAAATACAAATTCCATGTGTGTGACTCACATATGCAAAGATTCACAGAAAATGAGGGTTACATTGTACTGTTTTAATTGGGTGGAAAAGCTCTTGAGGAAAAGATGACCGAGTCATTAATCCTCAACTGCTTGGTAGGTGCTTTCACTGAGGATGGAACATTGCTTTCCTTCCCTTCCTCCTTTTCCTCTATCCATTTATCCATCAATCCTAATTTTTCTTTCTTTCCTCCTGTCCCTTTCTATTCATAAACACTCACCTCTTGGAAGCCTAGGGATGAACCATGAGCCATTATCATTGGGTGCTGGCATCGGGGCCAGGAGGAGAGCCAGGAAGAACTGAGCACTGGGGGTTGTGCAATCTTACAAGAGTGAGATTTTCAGTAGTCTCTACTCAAGGGTAGATTTGGATAAAGCCAATCGCCCAAAGCTTGCTCTAAGACAGACCCTGAAGTTGGGTGTGGGGTATACTGTGCTCAGTGTCATAGTGCTGTCACTAGGTAAGCAATTGTGTAAACAGGGTGTCCTAGCTGAGTCTTTCAATTCTTCCCGGATCTCTGCTCTCTCTCCTCTATAAAATGGAGGTAAAACCATCCCCCAGGGTTGTTGGGGAGAAGACAAAATGAGACCCTGAGTCAGAGCTGACTCTGTGGTGACCAGCACCTCATATGTCCCCAGCAAAGGCATTTTGATTCTGAACCTCCACACTCACAGGTTGGGGTGAGAACCCACATGGGACCCAGAGTGCGCAGATAGGCAATGTCCAAGTCACCCAATATAGGTGTTGGTAGGCGAAAGATCTAACAGAACCCTAGGCTTCATATCCAGGGTCTGGGAAGATTATATTAAACCTGTGAAGGTTAGGAGCCATTCAGTAAAAGATCATTTAGAATATGAAAGGGGGAAGGGGGAGACTGTGATGGTTTAATGTTCTCATTTAGTTGCAAGAACCAGCCCATTTTTCCACACAAAATGTCTTACCTATTGAACAACGTTATTGGAGTGAAGTGTGCACTAAATTGTTATATCTATAATTCCTCAAGATTGTTATTACTTCAGTATCTCATACTTCACTGCATTTTAAACATCTTAACCCCCAAAACCAGCACTAACTTACTTTAGAATTTATGCTACTAAATGTAATTGTCTAAAACTCTTTCCGTAATTGCATTGTTCAACCACTACATAATGAATCAGGTACAGCCACTCCTGAGGGCCTACTCTGTGCCAGGCTTTAGAGTTGTGATCTCATTAAATCCTCACTACTACTCCTGTGAGAGGGAAGCACAGGCTCATTTTCATGGATGAGGTTATGGGGGCCCAGGGAACTTAAGGAAATCATAGAATGTCATGGTCCAAATGAAAAACCTGAGATCCCATCCCACTTGGTAATTCTTGCCCCTAAGCAGAGGTCAGTGCAACAGCACATACTTGTTTCCATTTCCTATGCGTCAAGCCTTGGAGCAAGTGCTCTGAGGGGACACAAGGAGACAAAACAGCCATGACTAAGACCAACTGAAAAACAGGGTTTTCCAGAGAAACAGAATCAATAGGAGGGCGATAGAGATAGAGATGAGATGGAGACAGAGACAGAGACAGATCAACATTCATTCACATATCCTATATAATAAAGATGTAATATGCAGCCCTAACAGGTTTAGCTCAGTGGATAGAGCGTCAGCCTGTGGACTCAAAGGTCCCAGGTTCGATTCCGGTCAAGGGCATATACCTTGGTTGCAGGCACATCCCCAGTAGGAGGTGTGCAGAAGGCAGCTGATCGATGTTTCTCTCTCATCGATGTTTCTAACTCTCTATCTCTCTCCCTTCCTCTCTGTAAAAAATTAATAAAATATATTTTAAAAATTTTAAAAAAAGAAAAAAAAAGATGTAATATGCAAATGGTCATTACATAAGGACCAACAGTGTAATGACCAGATCAAGGATCAGCAGGAGGGTGGGACAGCAAGCTACAAGCGGGCAGCCACAGCCACGGAGAGCTACAGGAGGGGGCAGGGCAGCAAGCTATGAGGGGGGTAGGGGGAGCTACAGGAGGGCGGGGCAGTGGCAGCGAGCTACTGGTGAGCTACTGGCGCACGGATTCGTGTGCAGGGCTACTAGTGTATATATATGGTATATATAAAGGAATTGGCTCACCCCTAGCAATGGGCAAGGAGACACCTGTTTGGTGATATTGCTCTGATATCAATCAGGGGCAAAGCAGATGCACAGTCCTTAGTTCATCCTAGTTTGAACTCTCTAGACTCATACTCTCTGGGGTTTTCCAGGCACATAAAAAAATAAAGGAATTGATTCACACAATCATGGGGGTGCGGGCTGGCAAATCTGAATCTGTGGGGCAGCCTGCAGATTGAAAGTTCAGGCAGGAGTTGATGCTGCAGCTGAGGCAGAATTTCTTCTTTTTTAAGAAAACCCAGTTTTTGCTCTTAAAACCTTTCAACTGATTGGAGGAGGCCTACGCACGTTATTGAGGGTAATCTCTTTTATGTGAAATCAATTGAGTGTAGATGTTAACCACATCTCCAGAATACCTTCAAGGCAACACCAGATTAGTGAGTAACTAGGTACTATAACCTAGCCAAATTGGCAAATAAAACTAACCATCACACCCATCCAGGAATCTTTTAAAATGCTGTATTCAAAATGGGTGAGAAGATTTGATGCGACGGTGTAAATTCCTTTTAACCTCAGACAGAAACACCATCTTTTTGTTTCTCTCCTGGTAAACTAATAAATAAAGCCTTTGTGGTATGTGCTATCAGCTTTGTTCTAGAGGGTAGCAAATGTGTGATACATTTTTATTGTAAATTCCATTTCATGCCTTAGATCCCAAGATGTTCAGAATGACGAATGGCAATTATCTGGTTTACAGTATATTCACTGCAAAATGTTCACCTGCTTCTCAATGCTTCAGGAAGAAAGCACTGGCAGGCCAATTTCACTTCTTATTTATGTGGACTGTTATCTGCATGTCTCCAGCCCTGGCTCCTTCCTGGGAAGTTGTGGAATATCAGAGGGAGAAGATGGGCAAAAAAAGCCTTCCCTCCACCAAAAATTACACAATCATAATAAAGCTGCAAGCCATCCTCACAATCAGCCCTGAGCATCTGGCTAGCAGACAAGATGGTTCTATTTACATTCAATGTCTGCACCCCCACCTGCTCAGCTCAGCTCAGGCACCACTGACTTAGGGAAGCATTCTCTGAGCCTCCGCCTCCTCTCTCCTTAAACACATACCCCAGACTGAATCAGGTCTCTCTTCTTATCCTCCCATAGCCCCCCCTGACTATCCTTAGCACAGTAAGGTCTACACTGGGCTGGAAATACACTTCTGTGTCTTTCCTCTATGTTTTTCGTGTCTGTATCTCTAACCCTTGTACAACAGTTCTCAAAGTAAACCCAGGGATTCTTGGGGATCCCTGAGACTTAGTAGTTTTATTTTCATAAAAGTACTAAGATACTACTTGCTTTCTTTGTTCTCATTCTCTTTGGGGTTTTCCAGAGGCTATAGAACATGATATCACAACAGATTGAATGCAGAAGCAGATACGAGAATGCCACTGTCTTATACTAAGGCAGACATTTGCAGAAGATGTAAAAACAATGGTACTCTCCTCACTATTTTTTAATTTCTATAATGTAGCTATTTTAAACAAAAGTCTGTTATTCTTGTCGATATGCAATGGATTTATTACAATTTTAACCAAATTAATATATATTTAAAATATTTTATTAGCTTTAATTAATGCAACATAGCAATAGGTATAATCCACACACACACACACACAAACAAACAAAAACCAAAAAAAAAACAACAACAACACTCTTTGGTGTTGTTAATGATGTCTAAGGGCCTTAAGGGGTTCTGAGACAAAAAAAAGTTTGCTATATGACCTAGCAAAGGACTTACAACATAGTACATACTACTAATGCAGGAAGAAAGAGAAAGGGCGTGCATGGAGAGAACAAAGAGACAGAGGGGAGGGAGGGAAAGAAAGGGTATCTAAAGCTGTCAAGGCTAAACCCACAGTCACTTCTTAGATTCAACTCAGTTGGGGGAAAGTCAATCGATGTGGTGGCAATATCAGTCCTTTCTCTGGTTCTGATTGTGAAAGAAAAGCAACCGGTTGACTGAACGGCTTGCACACCGATGGTTGAGATATCATGTAGGTAAAAGAGCCTCTGATTCTTTTGTAGAAAGAAAGAGGATCATCTTCTCTTGCTGTGTGAACTTGAGCGCATGCTATCAAGAGAATAATTGTCTGAAATCACAGTCCTTATATCTCTTGCAACCTGGTTGGAGAAACCGCCATAAAAAGAAATAAACTTCATAAATCATTCCTGCAAAAGGCACCAAAGGTTAAAAGCATCATGATGAATTTCTGAAATAAATCTGTGCTCTGAATTTTCAGAGTGTTTGGGAGGCAACCAGGGTGTCTCAAAAGAGAAATCATGATCTTAGAGATTTTAAAGGGTAACACCATTGTTTAAGGTGTCAATTTCTGCTAGAGGTAAACAGACTAGGGATTTGACAGCTGGAAGATTCTCTCCGTGCTTAAGGCTTCCTTCCCAAAAGAGATGCATGAGATCGGATCTCTGATCTCACCAGTTCTAGGTGTGAGGCCTGGCACATGATAGGTGCTCAGCAAATGTGTGTTGAATGAATGAATGTGCTCTTACTGCGTGTGCCAATTATCTGCGCAAAGACCCGTGTACACCGATTCTTCCCCAAATATAAATTCTCTTCACTTTGATTTCTGGTTTGAACATATTTACTTCTGATGGACATTTTACTTTCGATTGATCAAGAGAATTTTGTTTTCAATGTACACCAATACTACTTCTAGAAATAACTGAACGAGGAATAAACAGGGAAAACAAAGAGGATGGATGGACAGAGTCCATGAAGGAAACCGGCCCAAGCTAAGCACTGGCCTGGAACAGTGTAGCATGTAACAGAAGAATTCCACGAAATTGAAAAGGTCCCAGGAGGAAAAGTAACTCCTGACTCATGAAATCAGATTGTCACAGGGCATTTGGATGGGAAACAAGACATGCTTATTATCAGCAGCAAAGCACACAAATATATTAGCAGTTAGCTGATTTAGGGTTGGGAGAGTCTAAAAGATTCTTATGAATACAGAATGATATATGAAGTTAATTATGCAGAGCTCATTATATTGGATTTAAGATGAGTATCATATCATTGATAGTGTATTATTTAGTGTGCCATATATTAGTGAAAATTTGATATTTACAAAAATGTTTATAAGTTAATTCTCAACATCATTTTCTCTTTTTTTAAAAAACTAGGATTGAATTTCTCTAGTGATGCCTCCTCCCATTGGACATTTTTCCAGGAACTCATTCTATTTCCCAAAGGGCATGGGTAAGGCTTTTGGAGGGAAGGGAGAGGGAAAGGGGAGAAGAGGAGAAAAGGGAAAGGGAAGGGAGGGGAAAGGAGGGGAGGGCAGGGGAGAGAAAGCATGGATAAGGACATAATGTTTCTTACTGTTATATCTTGGGCCTAAAAAGCTTGGAAATGGTTTTTGAGACAGATTGTAATCATAATGCAGCAAACCTTCATGACTTTGTCCTGGAATTCTGGAATCCCTTGACTTACTAGGTTATTCCATGACTGTGGGGATCAGTGATGGTGGGCATTCATCAAGTGTGTAATGAACTTGATTGACAGTGTATTTGCATGGTGGTTATTTCACTACCATCCTCTAGGATTTTCCAGTGCACCAGGCCAACAGAATTCTTGGGCACACTCAAGTTGCCCTAGATGCAGCTCCTGGCTTTGTGAGAAAGGCAGGGCAAGAATGTTCAGCTTTTGAATACAAGTGAGTTACCTGCTCTTTTCTTAAAGATGAGTCCCCTCAGGTATAATTTATCATTCCCATTCAAATGTCCAGGAAACCCTCACCTCTGGCTGCCATTTGAAAACAGAAAGTAACTTTTATTTCTTTCCCTGGCCTGTTCCTCACCTAATGTCACCATCTCAGAAAATGGCACCATTGTTGCTGTTCAAGAAAACCCCTGGAGGCACCTTGATTCCTGCCTTTCCCTAACTAACAGTCTCTCCACATCCACACATAATCCCTCAGCAGGTTCTGTCATTTCTACATCAACCTAACAGAATGTGGAACTTCTCTTCCTCTCACCTGCTAACATCCCATTCCCAGCCAACACTGCCCCTTGCCTGAAACTCTGTAAGAACCTTTTCATTTGCCTCCATGTTTCCACTCATCCCCTACAATCCCTTTTCCATATAGCTTCCAGAATGATGGTTTCAAGAAGAAAATCTGATCATAAAGCAGGCCATGGGCATTTCTGCTTCGACCGTCTCCAGCTGCCCATCCCATTTAGAATCAGTTTTAAACTTCTTCCCATTGTCTATGAAACTCACTCCCAACTCACCCCCCACCACATTTCCTTGCCCACTATGGTCTAACCCAGGGGTGGGCAAACTTTTTGACTCGAGGGCCACAATGGGTTCTTAAACTGGACCGGAGGGCCGGAACAAAAGCATGGATGGAGTGTTTGTGTGAACTAATATAAATTCAAAGTAAACATCATTAAATAAAAGGGT
>NW_005356674.1:287596-297219 GCF_000412655.1 Myotis brandtii
TTTTTTTTTTTTTAGTTTTATTCATTTCAAACGGGCCGGATTCGGCCCGCGAGCCGTAGTTTGCCCACGGCTGGTCTAACCACACTAGTTTCCATTTTACTAAGCAAATTCACCAAGCTCAGTCTTACCTTGGGGTGTCTGTTTCCTCTGTCTGGAATTCTCGCCCCCCACCCCCACCAACCCCTATCCCATGACTAGTTCCTTCTCATCATTCAGCCCCCAGCTCAGACTTCAAAGAACCTCTTCCTGAAGACCTATGCCTATCTTCTCCTTACCCCAACTGCTATTATACTTGCATTCTTTTCATCAATGATCACACCTAAAATTACCTTTTGCAAGTCTTGACTTTGTTTTTGTCTGAAGCCCCTCTGAAATGGAGGCCCTGAGAACAGGGGCCTTATCTGTTTTACCCATCTCTGTTTCTCCAGAGCTAAGATAGTGCTTGGCCCATGGTATGGTCGATAAATACACACTGAGTCATTGAATGAACTAGCACCCATTATGATTATTGATGATATCAGAAAAATGTCTTTCTGACACTAGCCCTCTTCTTATGGAGCCCTTTCCTGATTCAGCTCAGCTCCCTCTGGAGGCCCCGTTCCCACCATGATGTTATCTCTCATCTCCCAGGCTGTCATCACAACCCTCTCTTCCACCTCCTCATTATCCCCAAGACACCAATGATGGAACATACTTAGACATTCTCCATGATAAGGTTCTCATTTTCATTCAAAGAGAATCTGAGAACTGCAAAGGAATCAAATGGATGAGGCTCCCAAAGAAGGAATTCAGGGTGTAGTAACGATTTTGAGAATGGCCTCTTTGATTCACCTGGACCTTGATTTTTTAACCTCAAAACTCCCAACACGTACAGGTGCAGCCAGCCCTTAGCTCTTTCCACAGCGCCTGCTGCCTGAGCTGGTGACCAGTTAGCAGGGCCTGCCTAGCACTGAAGTGGGCAGGCCAGCTCTGCACACCACTGGGCAGAACGTCAAAGCTCCAAGCCAGAGCTCTCACCAAATGCCCGCCATAGGTAAGTGGCTCCAGCCCTGAGGAGTGACACAGTCAAAGGCAGGGAAGTCCCTTGCTTTTCTGTAGAGTGATTTGTTTTGTTAACTGCCTGGCAGATCCTTGTATTCCCTGCACCAATGGATACACCTGCTCCTCCATCCCTACATCTTTGTAAAGCATCTTCTGCCTATAGTCTGAGCAACAAGGTCCAGAAATGGAGCTGAGAGGAGTCATGCAGGAGACAGTGCCAGGACCCCTTCTCTCAACAGTGAAAGCTGAAATCTCATCTCCTCCTGTACATGAATTTAACAAGTGCCACACTGTGCACTGGCATACAATTCTGGAATCTCCATAAACCAAGCTCTCTGAGACACCACATCAACCAGGCAGTCACCCAAGCTCCACAGCCAATGTGGCTCCAGAACAGATAGATCAGGTGTCCTTTGGGAATGTGTGAGTAGAAGTTAGTGCATATGGGGACATACCTTGGACCTAGGGCCTGTCCCCAGGGTTTGCACATAGCAGGCTATTTTTAAGTAGCTCTTGGATTCATGAAACACTTATGTCTTGGATATGTAGGGCAACTCCAAGTCCACTGAGCATGGACTAGAAGAATAGGGGACGAGAACTGGCTGTCAAGCAGATCTTTATGATATGGATGCTTAATTCTGGGGGTTGAGGGAGGCAGCAACTCCATCCCATGGCAAGTAACTTTCAAAATGGCTCCCACCCATAAATAAGGCCAGGAATGTGAACACTGATTGCCCATGTATGCAGTGTAGACCACGGGAAACAATTCATTCAACAAATATTCATTTAATGAGTAACTATTGTATGTGGGAAGGGCTATGCTAAGTATTGGAGGTATAGCACTAAATACACCAGTAATTAAATTGGGATAAGGACTAAGAAAGATAAGTACAGGATCCTATTAGGATATATGTTGGAGGAAGTGACCTATTTGAGGTTGTTGGAGAGACCCCCTTTCAAAAGTGACAACTGAGAGGGATAGAAGATGTTCTGAGAAGAGAGAAATACATGAGAAAGAGTCTGATTGAAGAACTATAAAGAGACAATCTAGTAGGTTTGATGAAGGGGAAAAGGCATGGCTTCTGCTCTGGAGAAGCACCCTGTAACATAAGAAACTGAGAACAGGATTTGGAATTCTATGCAATTGGGTAGCTCGGATGTAATGGTGCAGGAACTTCGGAGGAAGGGGCGGTCAATAATAAATTAATCTTTGTGGGCTTTCATGAGGTGAAGGCTGGACCTCAGGTGGGTCTTGCATGATGAGCTGGGTAGGCAGAGAGGTGAAGGAAGGTCAAAAATCCGGATATACACCTCTACTCCTCCCTTCTCTCTCATCTGTTCACTCATCCATTACCATGACTACTAGTATATGTCACCCCTCCTAGAAATGCCTCTTCAGTGCCTGCTTTCCATCCTCACTGCCTAGGCCAAGCCCCTGTCATTGCCCCTGGAGTGCTGCAACTGCCCCAACCGTTTCTGGTGAGCAGAGGGGCCCTCTAAATGCAGATGAAACCATGCCACCTCCCTACTTCCTCCCTTTCACTAGCTCCCATCAGCCTGTATGTAAAGATCACACTCCTTAGCCGGGCACACTTGCCTCTGACTCCCACTTATTGCCTAATCTCTCTTAATACCTTGAGCTACTTCCAGTACCTGAGTGTGCCCTGCTCTATCTCCAGCCCTGCCTTAAGCCCAGATCTTTTCTCCCTCCATTTCCTAGGGTTTCTTGGGGGGAGGGGGTTCACCATTCTTTCTACATGGGTATCGCCAAACCCCTCACTTTCCTGCTGCAATCGCTCATCTCTCTCTTCTGAATGCTTACAAGCAAACTCTCCTAAAGCTGTTTATATTTGTAAATGACTTTTCCAAAACAAGTTTATTGCTCCATCTGATTTTCAGAGGCCTCGTAGCTAAACGTTGCCCAAGCGTATATTGGGCACCTGCTGTAAACTCGGTGTTTTTAGGCCCATGTCAGTCACTGAGTCACAATCTAATGTCAGTGACATCACCACAAGAAGAAAGTCCTTTCTAAGAAGGTGCAGGAGATGCCATGTGAAACTAGATAAACGCGTGTTTGACTCCACTGTTGCCATGCTTTTCTTGTTGTCATCCATGGTCTCTATTGGTGCAGCACCTACACTATGTGCCGGGAACTGTACCATGCTGTTGCAGGTTCGGTTCCCTGGGAAGCAGACTCTAGAGTTTAGTGTGCAGGATGTTTCGTTAGGAATATTTTGGGGATCACAGCTGGGGAAGAGAAGGAAAGGAAGCAGGAAGGGCAGAGGGCGAAGAGGAGCTTGGAAGCAGGCTCAGCAAACCCCAGCCATGCTGTAGAGCTTGAATGGCTCTTTCCAAGTTGTCCTGGGACGGCCTAAGATGAATGAGCCTTACCGCTCTTGTATTCATCAGTCATTGAATGGGGGCCACCCTGGAAGGGGTTTACCTTTGGACAAGATGCCTCTCCAAAGCTGAGGCAATTTCTGAAGGGGCTGAGAGCTGTCTCTGCCAACCGTTCTTCCAGTAGCTGAGTTGTCCTGGGATGGCCTAAGATGAATGAGCCTTACCGCTCTTGTATTCAGTCATTGAATGGGGGCCACCTTGGAAGGGGTTTATGTTTGGACAAGATGCCTCTCCGAAGCTAAGGCAATTCCTGAAGGGGCTGATAGCTGAGAGCTGTCTCTGCCAACCGTTCTTCCAGTAGCTGGGGCAAGTGGTACTTTATTGAAGTGGTGTCTAAGGAACACTGCAGGGTTCATCATATAGTTGCCTTCCATATATCACTTTGAAAACTCACAATAATCCAAAATGTAGATATCATCTCCATTTTACAGATGAGAAACCAAGGCATGGAGAGAGTATCTTTCGACCAAAGTTCTACAACTGGATTTGAACTCAGTTCTGATGTCACAGCTTTAGGCTTGTGTCACTGAGCAATATTCATTCCTTCCACGCAAGTGGGTAGTGGCTCAAACTGTGCCCCCTCACAGCCTGGGCACATGATAGACCTACCTTTTCTTGGAATACCCAGGAGGGCAAGAGGCAGAAGCAGTATGTTTGAGTCAGTCTGGGTGTGAATGCAGTGTGACACCAAGTGTACTACTCACCTGTACCTTTGTTGTTGGGGTGGTGCCTCATCTTAGGTCACATTCAGGACCCCGGGACATGGTACCAGGGCTAGGACTCATGGATGGACTTACCTAATTTAGCAAATAAAAATACAGGGCACCCATTAAATTTGAATTTCAGATGGACAGCAAATGTTTTAGTATAAGTATGCCCATGCAATATTTGGGAGATGCTTCCACTAAAAAGTCATTCTTTGTGTATCTGACATTCAAATTAACTGGGTGCCTGGTATTTTATCTGGCGACTGTACTCCTGGGTGCAGTGGAAAACATCCACTCCTGTCCACAAAATAATTTCAATGACACAAAAGTTTCCTCAAACCAAACTCTTTCCCAGCTTGATGTCTGAAATCCATTTGCCAGCAACCAAAGCTCTTCATTGTACAGTGAAATCCAATGCTTAGTGTGTCCACACCCCTTAGAGTGGGCTCATGAACTACACTTATTCACCCTCAAGGTATTCGTGAAAGCAGATTTTGGGGAACATACCCAGGAGAGCACAGATGATAGGAGGGATGGCCGGGAGTGGACATTACTAAGGGAATGAAGGGCTCAGGATGAGAAGGCAACATTGATGGTGTACAAGGTAGCCTGGAGAGCTTCTCCATTTTTCTCAGTCAGGCTCCATTAGAAGCAGGTTCCAGTCTTCTTAAGACCGCTCAACAGGCTCAAGGCCTCTCTTTCTGACTTGGAGGGTAACATGCTAGCCCCTTCCCCACAATTAAACCCCTGCCTACCAGCAACCAGCTGTGCCATGGCCTGCTTATGGGCCACCAAGAAATTTGGTTCCCAGTGGCACCTGGAACAGACTCAGGTATTGCAAAGCCCTTCTTCCCACTCAGAGTCTCCTTGTCCTGTCATTGGCCAAGTTGAAGCTTCTTAGCAGCTCTGTGATAAGGAAGTAGTGCGTAGACCATCAAAAATGCCACCACAAGTGACCTGGACTTCTTCCTTTCTCCCAGCTTTCCAGATGAGCCATTCCCTTTTATTAACCAGAGATTCATAAAAATGCTTAAGTGAATGCAACCGCTTAAACAGTTTTATTTTAGAAGTTGGGTACTAAATACATTAAATGAAGTCCCTCAGCCCTTGGACAAGAAGCCATTAGACATGGACTGTTACTTGCATTACCATTACATTAGTGGGTCATAATGAAAAATAAAAGTTCTCATCAGCATGAACATTTTTAAAGTGCCATGATGGGGAATATGCCAGGCTGGGCTACCTCAAATATCCAAACTAACCTAACCACAGTGAGTAATGACTTTGAACAAAAAGGTTGAACACTAAGAATCAGTGTAACAAATCCCACTCAAAGTCATTAGCAATTAAAGGCTTTATGGAGAAAGAGGAGGCCCCACCCCCCAGCTAAGTGAGAGAGTGCTCTGAGCTTTCCGTGGTGCCCTATGACAACACGCACTGCCTTTACCTTCCTCACCCAGCCGCCACCAGGAAGACGACCTTCTGTGGTCCTCACAAGCTTTCAGGCAGCCCTGGGGTGCCTCAGAGGTAGCTCAGAGGGTGGAGAGGAGCAGGTACATGGTGGACCCTCCACCCTTCTTTAATCCTATCCTTTTCCACTCATCCATTTGTGTTACTGTGATCCTCTTCGTGGCTCAATCACATGGGCCAATACTGAGGCAGGTCCTTGGACAAAGGCTAGGTCCGGTGGGACAGTTATCCCGGAGTGGCCAGAAACAGACTGAATCAGCGGGCAAGGGCAAATGGCACAAGAAAAGGGGCCGAGGGTCCAGCAGAGAAGCTGAGCCTCCCTGTGAGCAAGGGTTCACCGAAGGGTGGGCCTGCATTTGGGGCCGCAAGCAAGGAACAAGGCAGCCAATAGATAAAACAATCAAGCCTTTGAAGGCTTGGTCTCAGGATTCCTCCATCCTCCTCTGAGATGCTCTCCCTGACTTCCCAGGTGGAGAAGCCCATTCCCTAGGGCACCTACTGGGTCTTGTACATACTCCTATCTGAGTAGTCTTGCTGCACCTACTTATTTCTGTCCATTTGACTCTGGCCTCTGCTAGGTTAGGGCAATATCCAAATAGACTTACTCATTCACCCATTCACTTATTTAATCACGAATTCCCTTAACAGATTGAGAGGCAATATGTTCCTTTCACACTGCCAGGTGCTTATCTTGTCTGTGTATATCCAGCATCTAGAACAGAGCTTGGCACCCAGTAAGTACTAAATAAATATAGTTTTTGTTTTGATTGATTTCAGAGAGGAGGGGAGAGGGAGAGAGAGATAGAAACATCAATGATGAGAATCATCAATCAGCTGGCCCCCCGCACATCCCCTGCTGGCAATCAAGCCCACAACCCGGCATGTGCCCCAACCAGGAATTGAATCATAACCTCCTGGTTCAAGGGTCCACGCTCAACCACTTAACCACACTGGCTGGGCGGTACAAAACAAATGTTGATGAATAAATGAACACGTGACCTAGGACTTGTTTTACAAAAGGGGCTATATTCCCAGGTGGCCGAGGGAGGAAGGAAAGGATGATGACATTGTGGTTAAAGTCTCAGAGTCTAGACCAGGGGTGGGCAAACTTTTTGACTCGAGGGCCACAATGGGTTCTTAAACTGGACCGGAGGGCCGGAACAAAAGCATGGATGGAGTGTTTGTGTGAACTAGCACATCCCCTGCTGGCAATCAAGCCCACAACCCGGCATGTGCCCCAACCAGGAATTGAACCATAACCTCCTGGTTCAAGGGTCCACACTCAACCACTTAGCCACACTGGCTGGGCGGTACTAAACAAATCTTGATGAATAAATGAACAAGTGACCTAGGACTTGTTTTACAAAAGGTGCTATATTCCCAGGTGGCCGCGGGAGGAAGGAAAGGATGATGACATTGTGGTTAAAGTCTCAGAGTCTAGACCGACATAAATATTCCCACTGACCAGCAATGTCTCCCTCGCTGCTCCATCCCAATTCATGAAAACTCTTATATTCCCAGGACCATTTCTCTTTCAGATTAAGACATTTTCTTTTGTGTGTTGCCAGTAAAATGTTTGCTAGATGACTTTTGCCACCTTATAAGTGCAAACACAATTTCAAGTTTTCCTTTCCCCCGATTGAACTTCCTCTGAATTACCTACCTGCTTTATTTAGCAAAACCTCAAGGAGCCTTTGAGGAGAACGGCTCCCCATTTATCTCTGTGGTGCTGCCTACTCCACAAAACCCTTTCATTCCACTTCCCTGGATGCCGGGACTCACTTTGTCATCCAACTTTCCTGCTTTCAGCAACATCCCAACGCTTTGCTGACCTTTTGCTATTTCTATAATATCCTTTTCCTAATAAAACAACCTGCAGTGCACCCTGCATTTTAACTACGGTGAAATTCCTCCCCCTTATCCTGTGTTCAGCAACTTTAAGGCATCCCAGCTATTGTAAGTTATTACATGCTTAGTTGAACTTATTAAATCCCACTTGTCTCCAGTCTTGTTTATTTTCATTTCTGTAATAGATTCTGTGCCGCTCTGTCTGTATTTTTCAACAGGCTTTCTACACCAGCAGGGACGACAGGGAATGATACCTGACCAGGGAGTGGCAGGTGGGTTCAGGGGGTCTGGGGAAAGGTCCCCCCAGCATGTGCACTGGGACTCCAAGCATTTTGGCACCCCATGTCCAAGTCTCTCCAACCGACTCCCAGAAACAGAGCACTTAGAAATGGCAGCCCATCACGGGTGGAGCTAGGCGATCTCACTCCCGGGCGATGGCTTCATCAGGCACAATGTCCTGCAATGCCATTTGCCCCACATGAGGGGGGAGGTGTCAGAAAGATCATTCTGCCAGTTCCAGGAGTTAAAGTAAAAAAAAAAATTATTATACTTTCATTGATTTCAGAGAGGAAGGGAGAGGGAGAGAGAGATAAAAATATCAATGATGAGAGAGAATCATTGATTGGCTCCCTCCCGCACCCCCCACACTGGGGATTGAGCCACAACCCAGGCATGTGCTCTGACCAGGAATCAAAACATGGCCTCCTGGTCCATAGGTCAATGCTGAACCACTGAGCCGTGCTGGCCGGGCAGGAATGATATTCTTTGAACCCAAGAAATTCCCCTGTGCTGGGCAGAGGCACTGGAATCCTGCCTGGAATTGTTAAGCTGCAGAAGGCTGGGGAGAACGTGTTAGCATTGGCTGAGGGCTAGGCAGCCCTGGTGCTGTCTGAGCCGAGCCTTGGATGATGGAAAGCAGAACTGCATCCCCCACCGCACACCAGCCTTTGCTGAGACAGTGGAGGGAGATTTCGTCTAAGTGGCCCCTTGGGAGCATATGTACTTATTCCAATGATTCGGCCTTGCTGGAGCCATTTGGAGAGTTTCTCTCTGAGAACTGCCTTGAGAAGCTATGATCCTTCCAGCAACTGCTTGACAGGGCCCATATGTGCTGTGCAGAGACCTGACCCACGCCATTTATTTCTCCCAGAAACCCTATGTCCTTGGGAATCATTTTCTCCCGTATACAAATCAGGAGACATTAGGCTCAGAGACATCGAGGATGTCCCCAAGGCTCTCTCATGTCACAGCCTGATTTCTTTCTACCCATCCATGCTTCCTATCTCTAGCTATCTACCGTCTCGGAATAAACATCTACTGAGGTGACACCATGTGCTAGATGCTGAGCCACAAGCCACTCACAGAGGGTCTATATGTGTCCTCTGATGTAAAAGAAATCAGAGCACAGGGAGCAATCCCATGACTCATCTCTGCCGAGACCGGAAAACCACCAAGGAGTGGACCAGAGCAGCAGGGGGCAGGGACAGGAAGTGGTCTTCTTGGAGGAAAGTCAGAGACTCGGACCTCTTTCATAGAGGACAGGAATAGAATTATCTCTTCAAAGAGAACAAGGAGTTATCAAGTCCCAAAAGAGAGGGAAGTTGTTTCGGGCCAAAGAAGAGCTACAGACGCCCAGAGGCAAGAGAATGTGCACTCTGTAGGGCAAATAAAAATGGCTTGGTATGACCTGAATTTCACACACAGGGTCACGTGGGACTGGGAATGTAAAGATCAGCCCAGTGCATTTATTTACCACATCTACTTTATCCATTATTCTTCAGCCTGAAAAGGGAAGGAAATCCTGCCATTCTTGACACCATGAGCACATTATGCTAACTGAAATAAGCCACTTACAGACGGACAAATAGTGCATGATTCCACATATATAAGGTATCTAAATTAGTCACAATCCTAGAGTTCGAGAATAGAATGGTGGTTGGTGGGGGCTAAAGAAGAGGAGAAATGGGGAATTATTTTTTTCAAAGGGTATGAAGTTTCTCTTATGTATAATAAATAAGTTCTAAAGAGCTGCTGTATAACATAGTGTCTACAGCTAACAACATGGCATTGTGCATTTTAAAATACCTCAAGGATAGATCTCATGGTAAGTGTTCTTAACTCCCAAACACACACACACACACACACACACACACACAC
>NW_005356674.1:297249-311036 GCF_000412655.1 Myotis brandtii
TGCTAGATATGTTTAGTATGTTGACGGTGGTTTGATACCATCATCATGATATCATATGTTGATAGTATGGTATCATGGTGTATTGCATATGTCCAAGCTCATCAGATATTTATATTAAATGTATGCAATTTTTTGTATATCAATTATACCTCAATAAAGCTAAAAGAAAGAAGGAGGAGCCCAACACCACAGACTTCCAAAAGAAATACCACTTTGAGCCTAATCTCACCAACCTATTTTTGGTGTTATGGGTTCTCAAAGCGATCTTTTTTCATAAAAAGAAGGGGGGAAAAGACACTCTAAGTACTTTCAATGTAATCAGAACACAAGTGCAACCTCCAAAGGGGACTACTTTTAACATCAACCCTCATTTGGAGGCCCGCTCACATTAAGAGGAGTTATATTTGTCTCCACCCCTCATACTTGTTACTTGTCATCAGAAATAGCTGTGGAAATATCCATTCTCTATCTAGCAAGCCAGCCAGCAGCCTGTTAATAAACACCCAACCCCTTCATCTTCCATTGGACTGAGTTCAATGTCTTTCACGTGAGCAGACAAGCACTTGTTAGCACATCAGCCCACAGAAGATGGTCTTGAAGGCTTCTGTTAATTTTATCTGGCTGAGGCATGTTCAGCTCAAAAAGACATCTATTAAGTTGTCAGTCACGATATCATTTGCCTCTGCAGTGTTTAGCATCAACAGAGCAGAAGCTGACAGACAGTACAAAGGCCCGATGTAAGGGAGACAGCATGCTAATTAGCACAGCACCCTTGCGCGCCCACACTGCTTAGGAACGCGGGAGTCATAACATGTCGTTCTGCGTGTTTCCGTTGAAGATTTCAGGCAAAGAAGTGATGGGAAGTTTGCTATCAGAGCAGCCTAAGTTCCTACACAAATGATCAGGCTTCTTTACTGGGGCCTATCCTGCAAGCAAAAACGTCCTTCCCAAACGACAGAATGGGGTGACATGAGACGAGTGAGCTGCGGGCTCGAGGAAATGCTCTTTCTTCAGGCCCCACGAAAGTAGCAAGGCTGGCTCCAGGGTTAAACAGAGGTACTGGGAACTGCTGCCGTGAAACAGATGGGAAGGAAATTCCATGAAAGAATTAGGACTGTTTGGCAGAAATATCTATATTCACATATATACCTATTATAATCAGTCTGATGATTTTAATCATAACAGCAGCTGCTGTTACAGCTTTATATTCTATATACCTGGCCTGTGTTAGATGCTATATATATATATGTATATATATATATACATACACACACAGGGCCCGGGGGGGGGGGTCCTTCAGCCCGGCCTGGGCCCCCTTGCAGTCTGGGAATTTGCCCTTTCTCTAGAATAGAAGTGTCAGAGATGAAAGAAAATTAGTAAAATGTATATTAAAACCTTCCTCCTGTCAGAGTCTGGGGCATACTGCAGGACCCAGAGTCAAGTCCCCATACACCCGCGGTGCCTCAAAATCGCGCGAGACCGAGACCCAGACCCAGCCGGCCCCAACCCCATTGGGAGAGATCCAGACCTGGCTATCCCCACCCTTGTCAAACCCTGTCAGGCAGGGGGGACAGCCTCAGGTCCCCCGTCAAGCCCCGCTGGGTTGGGGGCGCAGCCTCAGGGCCCTGATCAAACCCTGCAGGGTGGGGGGGCGCAGCCTCAGGTCCCCTGGCCTGGCGCAAGGGTTCGACGACCATTTGCATATTAGCTTTTTATTATATAGGATTAGTAGCCATGTTTTAGACTCATATATTAATTTATTTGGGGGTTTTATGTTAACTAGTCTAAACCTTTTTTTTTGGTATGAACACGATAGTAGTAATCCCTTCTCCTGTTTATAATCTAATGCAATAATAGATACAGTAGGTCCTCGGGTTACATCGGAGATCCGTTCCTACAGCACGACGTAACTCGATTTTCGCCGTAAGTTGGAACCCACCTACATAAGCACCTACGTCACTCACATGGAGCACATACACAGCAGTAATTAAGTGAAACAGTAAAAAAAGTTTAAAAGAAAGATAACAATTCCTGACCTTTACTTGTGGTAAATGAATAATAACAAACTTAAAGCACATATGTACATACATCGAAATGACGGGACTTTTTTTTTTTTTTTTATAAATTAATGGGAAATGGCGACGTAACCACGAAACAACATACGTCGAGTCCGATGTAACCCGAAGACTGTATTAGCTTTTTGAAGACTTAAGTTTATAGAATAAAGTTGTCATTATAATCAGTACTTTAATGCTGGATGGAAATAAGCATACTCAAATGGTTAAAATCGTTGAAGTAAAAATGAATTTATTTAATTTCTAGTTGGTTCACATTAGTACAGTTATTTACAGATAACCTTTTAATATATTTATGTAGATGAAGCCACTACCTTATTTCGAGCCACAACACTTGCAAGCACCCTCACACACTGGGGGTGGAGCCTGCCCACTGAGAGGCCCTCCCAGGCTTGGGCAGCCTGAATAGTGCCATGGCCTCCAAGTCTCACCTCGGGCTGGGGATCCTCTGTGAGTAGGCTTCGTGGGCTCAGTGGCTCCTTCCCTTGGGTGTCCCTTATCCCCAGCAATCACCTCCATTAGTTCTGACAATATTAACAATGAGACCATGAACTCCATCCTCAGTGTCCACAAACAGGAAGAAACAGGAGCCAAGTTGTGGCTTTGCCAGCAGGTATCTAGATACCAAGATTTACCGGAGAAGGTGCACCCACTGCCTATTGGCCTCCCATGCAAATCACTAGCGAGTCTATTAATCAGACAAATGAAGCAACTGAGTCCAAGAAGAATGAAGACGTGTCCAAAATGTCAGTGCTCTTAAGTGGGTTTTAGAACCTGGGGCCCCGTCTTGTTTTGCCCCAATGGAACAGCTCTTCTGGTTTTTTTTGGGGGGGGAAGGTGTTCCACTAATCAGGGGAGATAAGATTGGAAACAACTCAGGATGAGACTCCTTCATGGGGTGCACACAGCTCTTGAAGCAATGGAACTCACAGGAAGTCGAGAACAAGTGCTTTGTGACAGCAGAGCCAGATGGAGCTCAGACGTTGGCTCCTCATCCTCAGGTGGTGAGGACAAGGGGAGACCATGGCCGGGTCCCAGCAGATGCACAGAGGGAGCTGTGTGAGGGGACTTGCCATGCCCAGGCAGAACTACAGGCTGGGTGTCGAGGCAGCAGAAACTGCTGGGAACTGACTGGCTCAACTTCTGGGAGTGTACATGCACTCTAACCTGGTAATCACCTTCAGGAGGTCAGGGGGGGATTCTGTGAACAGCTATTTGCTACACTGGCCAGGCCAGAGGGTTCTCTCCCTTATTGTTATTGCTATTATTCTCCTGAGAAAGGCCAGTTTCCTATTCCCCACACTCAACTGTAGTGACTTCTAGAATACACAACCACAGCCATGCTTCCCCTAAAACAGCCCTTGTGATGAGCCTGTCCCTGCCACTCCTTCCCCGATGTGGTCTCTGGCACCGTCCAGTTATGCTGATGGGAAACGGGTCCACCTGGTCAAAGCAAAGGGCAGAGAAAGACTGCACCAGGCTGGGCGAGACCCCCAGAATCAGGAGTCTAGTCTACCCAGGAGCATGAGGTAGGATTTGGGACACAGTCCAGGTCCTGGGACCAGGCATAAAACTGGAGCAGGGATCCCATCTCCTCTCAGGCTCATCCTGTGACAAAGGCCACAACTGATGCAGGAACAGAACCTAAGACCCCCAGAATCAGGACTCTACCCAGGAGCATGAGGTAGGATTGGGGACACAGTCCAGGTCCAGGGACCAGGCATAAAACTGGAGCAGGGACCCCATCTCCTCTCAGGCTCATCCTGTGACAAAGGCCACAACTGATGCAGGAACAGAATCTAGAGCACCATGTCCCTCAAGGCCCACTTTACGTCCTCCCCCTTCTCCAAGAGCCTGTCCTGGCCTCTCTAGCCCTCTCCCCACCGGCCGAGCCCACAGGAGGTGCCCTATGGAAAGGGGCCTTGGGCCTGGCTCACTGGCAGTCTCCTCCTGCTGCTGCTTTGGTACCAGAGCTGGAGCAGCTCTGAGTTTCCTGCCTTGATGGAGACGCAGAGAAGGTTGAAGTGAGTTAGAGAGGAGTCTTTTGTGACTTTGTTGTGCCTGGAACATGGCTGAGATTACTGCAGAGACCCAGTGATGGCCCGTCAGGAGGCAGAGCAGTGCTTGGAGAGGGGCAGATGGGAGAGTTAGTAACTGGCTCAAATCCTGACCCTGACACTTAAAAGGTGTGCCCTTTAACAAGTTACTTAACAATCTGAACTCTCTGAAATGAGGGTGGGAAATTAGAGGTAAGTAATAAAAGGACCTAGCATGCCTAGACCAGGGGTTCTCAAAGTGTGGACCCTGGACCACCACCAGCAGCAGCAGCATTACCTGGGACCTTGTTAGAAATGCAAATTCTCAACCCTACCTCAGACCCACTGAATCAAGAACCCTGGGCTTGTGCTTAGCAACCTGTGTTTTAACAAGTCCTCTGGGTGATTTTGATGCACTAAAGGTTTAAGACCTTTGTAGGCACTCAGGAAACACTGGTCGGGCACGAACCAGGGATGAAGAAATGACCTTTATCTGTGCTGGCGTTCAGAAACAGAACTGAAGTGAGGAGGTGGGAAGTGGCCACAGCAGGCATGATATAGCCATGATCATTCGGAACAAGTCATTGGGTGAAGGAGGAGAGTATGGTTTCATTGACTTAAACATGAGCCACAAGTTATTTCCAGCCCAGCCAGTGTGGCTCAGTGGTTGAGCATCAACCTAGGAACCAGGAAGGCACAGTTCGATTCCCGGCTGGGGCACATGCCTGGGTTGCAGGCTCAATCTCATGTGGGGCATGTAGGAGGCAGCTGATCAATGATTCTCTCTCATCATTGATGTTTCTGTCTCTCTCCCTCTCCCTTTTTCTCTGAAATCAATAAAAATATTTTTTGAAGTGGTATCTTATTGTGGTTGATTTGCACTTTCCTGATGGCTAATGATGTTAAGCATCATTTCATGTACTTATTGGCCACATATACTTTCTTTAAAAAAATGTCTAATTCCAGCTACTCTGATAAGAATTTGAGTGGGTGCTATTATATAGAGTAATCAACTCACCTTAAAAGCAGGCACTCAGCACATGCTGATAGAGTTGGAGCCAGTTAAACATGCCACTTAAATTTCTTTAGATCTTTCTCCAAAAGTAGTGATTTTCAACCTTGGCTGCACATTAGAATCAACTTGTGAGTTTTTAAAAATCCAGATACCCTGGCTGCACCCCAATCACATCAGCATCTCTGGGAGGAGGTGAAACCAGGCATGAGTACTTTTTAAAGGCCCCCATCTCGGTGATTCCAACATGCAGCACAGGGCTGCGAACCCCTGATCCCGGCGGGGATGCTGCTGACCCACAGGCATGCAGAGGCAGATGCCAGCCCCTCGTCTTCTTCATCCCCATCCCTCTCTCCTCTGGGTCCCCACCCTCAGGTCACAGACTCAGGCATTTTCTTTGTAGAAGCATAAAGCCAGCTCATGAGTTGGAAGTCACTTGGACTTCACAAAAATCTTTGGAAAAAGGAAGGGCCAATAATTTTTCAATTTTGTGAGTTTAAAAAAAAATGAACAGTGCCCCTGTGAGATTCCAAAATGTGTCCAGTAGCTTGCCTGAGCTGTAGGGTGGTCAGAACTGGCTGTGTCTTATCCTAAGCAAGAGTTCACTCTATTGTACGTGCTCTCACCCCCTTCTGCCTAGAAAGCTGCCATATGCTGAGCACCTACTATGTGGCAGGCACTTGACATCATCCCTAATCCTTAGCAACCACGCCGCCAGAGAGCTATGATTTATTCACATTCTGCACAGAGAAAACCCAAGTTTAGAAAAGTGATTCACTTGCCCAATATCATACTGATAGTAAATGATGGAGCTGGATTTGGACCTGGATCTTTTGGGTTCTAAATATAGTGCTCTTTTCCACTAAACCATACTGCCTTCTGAGAGAGGATACGAGAAAATGTCAGCATAGCCTCTTAAAATAGACTTTAATTTGAAGCCATCACAACAACTTAACTCAGAACCAGAAAGAGGTGTATCTAATTTTGTACATCCCGCTATCCCTGGCTGGACCAGGCGGAGAAGGATGACCTCAGACGGCCATACTGACCTTGTGCAAGAAGAGGGTAGCCCAGGAATATAAAATGGCTCAAAGAGAAAGCCATTCAGAGAAGTGTCCATGTGCATTCAGGTGTTGACATCTCTTCCAATGTCCTACTTAGTGAATTTGTCCTTCAAATTCAAATTTGAGGTTCAGACTGAGGTTCTCATGTCATTAAGGCTTCACTCAGCCTTAATCTCAGCCTTCTCTCCAGCCCCCTCTATCTTTTTTACACAAGGCCTGGCTGGACCAGGCGGAGAAGGATGACCTCAGATGGCCATACTGACCTTGTGTGAGAAGAGGGTAGCCCAGGAATATGAAATGGCTCAAAGAGAAAGCCATTCAGAGAAGTGTCCATGTGCATTCAGGTCCCGCCAAGCTCCAGGGTAAGGTGTTGACATCTCTTCCAATGTCCTACTTAGTGAATTTGTCCTTCAGATTTGAGGTTCAGACTGAGGTTCTCATGTCTACCGGGCTTCACTCAGCCTTAATCTCAGCCTTCTCTCCAGCCATGCTGCTTCAGGACACCTGGAAGTGTACCTACCTCAGGTGACTGACCCCAGTAGGATGCTCCATCCCAAGCACTGGCCCAGTGGTTGCATGGAGTCCTTACCTCGCTGGACCAGAGTCAGACAGGTGGGCTAACCAAGAAAAGAACCCTGTGGCAAGCAGCACTGTGGGGCCAGCAAAGCTTGTTTCCTGCCTACCTGTCCCTGCCCCTTATAACAAGTTACAAGGTACTCTGTCTTTCCTTCAAGCACGTGGGTCTCCGGAGAAATTGGCTATCTGCCATTTGGGTATTTGCAGTATTCTCAACCCAAGCCCCACTGCATCATGTTAGACTTTTGTCCCCATTAAGATATGTCAGTCTCAGGGTACTGGGCAAAGGTCAGTAATTTAGGGGAAGGAGAGCTCCCGAGTAAGGGCCTCCTTTCAGAAGAGCACCTCGCCTGCTGCGCTGGCCCCTGCATTTTGTGTGTGTGTATGCATATATCATATGTTGTGTGTGCCCCTCCCTTAGGACTTCTGTTCAGCAAAACACTGAACAAATTACTGTAATAGAGAAAGCAACAGAATGTGGAATCACACAGACCTGGATCTAAATTCCAACCCTGACACAGCACAGCCCACACAATCAGTCCTTCATTGACTCCTCATCTGCAAGACAGGGAAGAGGGGGCAGAGCCTGCTCTGTTGCCACTGTGCCTCATGAGGCTGGGGGAGAAATAAGGGAGGGAAGGCTGAGGGAGAGCTCTGTAAAATGCAAAGCTTTATGTAAATATTAGCACAGAA
This sequence comes from Myotis brandtii, assembly GCF_000412655.1. NCBI lineage: Eukaryota > Metazoa > Chordata > Mammalia > Chiroptera > Vespertilionidae > Myotis > Myotis brandtii. The sequence continues at coordinate 304,706 of NW_005356674.1, forward strand.
ATAACAACAGCTACCATTATTACACCTCTTTATGATTTGCAAGTATGCTATGACACACATATTCAAATCACATCATTACACCCCTAACACATTGCAACCCCTGAGCAAAAAACAGTGTCTGCCTTCAATAACTTATAGTCCAGGAGGACATTCCCAACTAGAGGAACCTGCGTGGTGGGTGCTGAACTGCAGGGAAGGAATGCAGGTTTCAGAGGAAGGACACCTAACCTAGACTGTGGTCCAAGAAGGCTTCATGGAGGAGGTGACCCTTGAGAACAATGCAGGTTGGGAAACTAGGGATGCAGAGAAATAACATGCATAGTGAACAGAGCAAAGAACAAATATACTATGTTTGAGCCAAATATGTGGTGATGGTAGATGATTTGACTTTGGGTGGTGGGCATACAATGTGATATACATACAGGTCATGTATCATAGAAACGTACACTTGAAACATAACTAATCTGATTAACCAAGGTCACCCCAATAATTTTTCCCTTTATTGATTAAGATATTACAAATGTGTTCTTATCCCCCCAATGTCCCCTCATCCCCCCAATCCTGCCCTCACCCTCACCCCCTGTTGTCCACATCCATCACTTATGCTTATATGCATGCATACAAGTCCTTTGGTTGATCTTTCCCACTCACCCCCACCCTCCCCTGCCTTCCCTCTGAGTTTTGAGCATCTAAATTTAATAAAAAATGAATATATACTATGTTTGGAATGCCAGTAATCTCATATATGCAAAGGTCTTCAGCTCCTTGCCTACGTAATTTCATATCATTGAGATCCTGAGCCCTGCAGGGGCTGGGACAGGAGGAAAAAGGACTTTTCTTTGCTTTTGATTACAGAGCTAACCTTCATCAATGATTTCCTCTCCAAAATAATCAATGCATCCCCGGTTCCTAGCCCAAACCCTGGCACATGTTTGGTTCTCAATAAATATTTGTTGAATAAATGCATCTTCAACCCCCAATAAAGTCTAGAGGTAGCAGGCTATGATGATGATAAAAATAACCATGGAGTATCATATCAGTAGTCCTACATTTTTATAACCATTTCACTTACAAACTGACTTCAGCTCTCTCTTCAGCGATACCCTGGCTCTATCCACAACTCCCCCTCCTGAAACTCCAGAGTAAGAACAGCAGTCATTCATCGACCACCTGCTCCTTGCCAGGACTAATAACCATTTCACTTACAAACTGACTTCAGCTATCTCTTCAGCGATACCCTGGCTCTATCCACAACTCCACCTCCTGAAACTCCAGAGGGGTTCCAGAATAGCAGTCATTCATCGACCACCTGCTCCTTGCCAGGACTGTGCTCAGGGAGTTCCTTAAGTTTTCCCATCCAATTCTCCAGAGAACCCTGCAGGCAGTTGAGAGTCACCATGTTTTACAGAAGGAGAAGTTAAAGCTCATAGAGGCAAAGTACTTTTCCCAAACTCACATAGCTGATCAAAAAATACAGAGTAATGATTTGATTCCAATTCAAGTCCCTTTGACCCCCAAGCCTGGGTACTTTACTCCATATGTGGTCAAGATTTCACATAGGTTAAAGTCAGGGGGCAGGGCCATGGATCAAATAAAAATAACAGTAGCAACAAAAAAGAACTAGATGTTGAGTGTCAAACCTCTCACTGACAAAGCAAGGTACTACCTATCATCTTAATCCATACAATTCCTAGAAGATAAATACCACTGTCTCCATTTTACAGACATGGATCTAAAGTTCATAAAAGTTAAGTTACTTTCCCTAAGGCACAGCTATCAAATTTTGGACTTAAGTCCATCTAATTCCAAAGCCTAATTGCTCTTCACCACAATATCACTTTAATGTTAACTACAAATCCAACAAGAATACAGGTGAAGATTTGCCTGTTTCCAACAGGAATCCAAGATCCTACTGGGGCTTGATGAGGAAGAGTAAGATATATTTTTAATTACTAGAGCAGTTATCCATCCAAATCATTTCAGGGAGCTGTGGCCGACAGGCATAATCAGCCTCGTCCTATTTAATAAGCTCAGAAGGAACTGCTCATTAAGAATGACAGTGACCCTCACTCTGATCTTCCTGGATCTAAAACCTTCAAATCTTCTTAAGGCCTAGATAAATAATGACTTACTTACATTAATGCTCCAGAATAGAGACCTAAATCTCCTAAGCATATGTCTGTACTCACCATTGCTCTCAAGGTAAATATCAGAGATATAACTTAGTTTGGGGTTGTAGAATTTTAGAGATTAGGGTTGCAGCCAGATTCCTAAAATGAAGGGTGGGGGTGGGTAAGGCAGATATGAAGAGACCCACACAACACAGGGCATTTCTTTTTTTTTTAAATTTTTTAAAAAATATATTTTATTGATTTTTTACAGAGAAGAAGGGAGAGGGATAGAGAATTAGAAACACCGATGAGAGAGAAACATCGATCAGCTGCCTCCTGCACACCCCCTACTGGGGATGCGCCCGCAACCAAGGTACATGCCCTTGACCAGAATCGAACCTGGGACCCTTGAGTCCGCAGGCCAACGCTCTATCCACTGAGCCAAACAAGTAAGGGCAGGGCATTTCTTTTATACACTGGCTTCAGCTATCAAAAAAAACTTGAAATATACACTCAACCTCAGTATCATAAAATGCTTCCACCAGAGTATCATCTCAATCTGTCAAAAAGCCAAATGTCATTGTTCCACGTGTGCTCATCGGTGCTCTGCAAGGTTCTGCTCTCAGCGTATGCTAAGGCAGTGCCTCGAGCTGTCCATATGGCCCTGTAATATCTGCTCTCATTTCCCCTCCAGATGCTTTTCTTTGACATTCCTAGACGTTCAGGTGCTCATGAATGTCTCCTTTCTAAACCAGCCTATGTTTAGAGGATGTGAGACTAGAAACACAGGAAGGACACTTGGGGTCAACCTCATTCAACCTTCAGCTCCAGATCCCACCTAGGAGGATGGTCACAGAGATTACAGTGAGGAAAATGTGATGGAAACTCTTCAGGGTTTCCCAAGTGTGTGCCACGAAAGGGGGACGAGGTACGATTCAGGACATCAAAAAGGTTCCAGAATCATTAAGTTTGGGAAACACAAAGAGTGTTTAAGCAATTATCTTTATGAGAGATCTCAGAGTCTTTTATATGCAAATGGTATTGCATAACTCCAAAGGATGACTACAATACCCAGTATACACCAGTATATTTGATTATTTTAAAAGGCCTCACCTTGGACAGTTGTTATTATGAGAAACACCCTCTTGGAAATGCTATCTGAGCCTTTCTTGAACCCATTTTTGTTTGCAAAGTGGACACATCCTGGGGCAAGAAATCCCATGTGTTCTCCAATCTAAAATGTTCCTAATATGCATCTTTCAACCTTCTTTCTACAACCCAGCTTGGGACACTCTTCACATCTAGGGGTTTGCTGTATGTGTTTTTAGAGCTTTTGATGAATATATTCCTTGATGGATTAGTGAAATGATAGAGCGAGCATCTCAAGTGCTAAGTGACAGCTGCTCCCTTTCCCTCCCCACCCTGCTCCAGCAGCTCTGTTGGTCTCCTGATGATCAGCATTGCACGATGTATTGTCTGGGGGCCCCTGTGCTGCACTGGGAGAAGTCTGTAATGACAATGCTCAGCAAGTGTCAACTATCCTCCTCAACTGATGCCCAAGTGATAACTTCCTCTATCAAAGAGGCCCGATGAAAAACCCAAGCTTTCTCAGCTTTAGCATAGGCCGAGTTTCCATGGAAACATTATTTTAAGTGGTATATTTTAATTTAGCTTTCCAGGCCGTTTGGATGGCCTTCGGATGCCTGTACATGGTTGCTCTTCCCAAGGAGTCAGTTGGCTGGGGGAGTGGGGAGCAGGGTAGGAGAGGCTGTCCAGACTCCAGTCTGAGAGCGGAGAGCCATTCCAGCAGGAGACACACAGACTCGGGCTGCAGGGAGCGCTGCAACTCCAGTGGAGAGACTTCCATGTCCAGAAGGGAAACACCCAGCTCAGAGTATAAGCATATAAGTCAGAGGGGAAAATCAAGGCCTATTCAGCGCTTACCACTATGTGATAAATTGAGAAAACTGAGATTTAGAGGAGGCGAAGTTACATATGCTGGAGGCCCCACAAGTAAATGATGGAGATGGGGCACAGTGCCAGGTGAGAGTTAGCTTTAATTTCAAGTCAGGTGCTCATTCCACTCTAACAATAATCAGTTACCCAAGGACCACGAGTAGGGGGATATCCCATCCAAACTCTGAGCTCCTGAGGTCCAAATTTATAGCCAGACGTGTCCTGTTGCCTCCACAGTGGGCTGTGGCTAGTCTAGTCTACTCTCTCATTTCCAGGGAGAATTCCCCAGGTTTTCTGTGCTGCATTAAATGCCCACATGGAGTACCGGTACTCCTACCTCCCAAGCTTTTCCAGGACCATGAAATATGATTGGCCTCCCAGCAACATCATCAACGAATGTTCTCAGACCTGGCAATGGCAGCAGGCTCCTGGTTGGCCCACTAGCCATTCCCCAGGAGTCAAACTTCAGAGATGGGAATGACTTGGGCTTTTTAAAACCTAATCTTGGGTGTTCGTCAACCCCAGTCCCTGGTTATTGATTTACCAAATGTCAGCTGCTTCCAAGTTTCTCTGGAGACACTGAGTTTGTAAACCCTAAGAAAAAAGACACCTAATAAGAAGGGCTCTGATGGATAACTGGGCTCAAATTTAAAAAAAAAAAATCAGAGCCTAGCACCCATTTCTGCTCAGGGGCCTCTCCCACTTCAAGGAGAAGCCTGTGCTGAGCTGAACTGCCTGCCTCTGTCTGCACTGTGTTTCTACCATCTGAGCCAGTCCTTATAAAAGAGTTCCTGGGATCCTATTTTAACCATTAGTACTGAGGCTTTCCCCATCCAATTGGAGCTGTGCAGCTCCAACCAATTCTGGCTCTATTCTGACCAATCAGGATGGTGCCTTTTGGACCAATCAAACTGTGAAGATTTGGAGTCCTCATTTGCATGAGGATAAACCAATCAGGGACCAGGGGTGGGGACTTTTGTCCATATAAGCCAGCTCTCCTCTGGCTGGGGAGTGCTCTTTCCCTTTCCACTGAAGACTGTGTCTCTTTGGCTGAGCTGAAACATGAAGATGTGTCACCAGAGCAGAGTGGAGAACAGCGCAGCACACAGCAGACTGGCACAGAGAAGAGCAGACCATCAAACAGAGCAGAGCTGTCCAGCCAGAGAGGGGCCTGATCCCCGGGCTGCCTCACAGCCGAACTGTATCACAATTGAGCTGTTTTGCACTAAATAAAGTTCCCTTCTCCAGCTCAATCCAATTTGGGGATTCTCGTTGGTGTAGAATTGGAGCCAATGAGCATCGATTGACAGGTATAAGCGCGAGTAGCCTGGGCAAGGATCAGGACTTTGTGATTCCACTGAAGAATCAGGCCTCTGTGTGGTTTCAAAGTCAGTAGAGAGATGCCTGCTCTATTGAGCAAAATTAAAATGATGATGAAATATATACTTTTCCAAATACAGTGGGGCCTTGACTTACGAGTTTAATTCGTTCCGAGACCGAGCTCGTTAAGAAGCTTGTTAACTAAATTACTCTGTCAACTCAATGCAAAAAATCGTCCAAGAAACAGCTGGTATCTCAAAAAACCCGTTAGTCGAGACACTCATAAGTCAAGGCCCCACTGTACACTGAAAACACCTTGTAATGCAATACCTTTGATATGGGGCAGCCCTGAGTGGACTGGGGTAGGTTTCATTATCTCCCACAGGGACACCGATGCCACAACAGAGTGAGCACTTTCTAGCTGTGGGTATTAGTTGAGTTTCTCTTGCAAGAACTGTTTTGGATGCTCTTTGCTATTAATAATGTATCTCAATTTCAAGAAATATAAAAATGTTTAAACAGAACTCTCTTCTCTGTACCCATTTTGCACTACACTTTCACATGTCATCTCACTTAATCCTCATGACAACTTCTTGTGCCAGGAAACTAAGTCTCAGCCACACTAGCTTGCCACATCCAGAAAGTGGCAGGACTGGGACCAGAATTTGTGTCCTTTAAAACCCATGGTCCAGGGGTTTTCTCCTACCTCACACCTTCCCTCCTCTGCATTTCATAGCATGGAAAAAGTATAGTATCTCATTTGCCTGATTGGAAGATGAAGTTGGTTTACAAAGTACTTTTAGAAGATGTATGCATCCTGCAGGGCCAGCATGGCTCAGTGGTTGAGCGTTGACCTATGAACCAGGAGGTTGAAGTTCGATTCCCAGTCAGGGCATGTGCCTGGGTTGCAGGTTTGATCCCCAGTGGGGGCACATGCAGGATTC
>NW_005356674.1:311172-311446 GCF_000412655.1 Myotis brandtii
AGGGTATGTACCTTGGTTGCGGGCACATCCCCAGTAGGTGATGTGCAGGAGGCAGCTGATTGATGTTTCTCTCTCATCGGTGTTTCTAACTCTCTATCCCTCTCCCTTCCTCTCTGTGAAAAATCAATAAAATAATAAATTAAAAAAGATGTATGCATCCTAAGTGAGCTTACCAGTATTAGCTTGAAATAATAAGAAGGAAGGTACATTTGGATCTATTTATTGTTCATCTTCAAACACACACACACACACACACACACACACACACACACAC
>NW_005356674.1:311901-327848 GCF_000412655.1 Myotis brandtii
CTGGAAGTAGTTAACATCAGGCTAAAGGGAGCCAGGCCTGCCTGTGGTCTCTCAGGGGCTGTAAATATTCTGATTGTGAACTGCAAACTTGACCACCCCTCTTACAAGACAGAAGAAAAGGACAAAACAGTAAAAGCCACGATAGAGAACAAGATCAATACAGAAAACTGTAAACATAACTTGTATTCCTGAAGAAAACACCAGTACAGAGTATACTCTGTAGAAGCAACAAATAAAGATATAAAAGAAAAAAAAGAAATCTGTTGAGCCAAATAATAACCTAAGAGGATCATTGCATTAAAAACAAATACAAACAAACAAAAACAAATAAAACAAAAAAACATCCTCGAAGTAACTCACTCTTAGTAACCTCTACAAAAATGTGGATTTGAAAGGACAAAATGTGGTCTAAGAAGTACCCCAGAAAAAATTATAAAATGGGTTTTCTGCCCAAAAAATACAGCCAGGCCACCCTCAGGCTTTGCCTGGGGTACACTAACTGCCATGACACAGATCTATCAAGTTGTGAGGGACAGACTTGTTAGAACCCCACCAAGGAGCAGCAACCACGTTGGCCTTCATGTATGATGGCGGAGAAAATGTTGTCTTCAGCCCATCGGGCTCAGAAAGCGTGTCCCTGTTGTGCTGTGTCGGAGTGTTGGTAAAAGGGGTCCATGGATATGAACTCAGTCCAATCGAATCCCAGAGAAGCAAACCTGAGAGCTCAGGGACAGTAGCTTACAGTGTAAAAGGGCTGTCAGCGCCGAAACCAGTAAAACACGGGATCCAAATACAGTGGTGCTTTCATTTTGGCTACAAAATTGCAAATCTCAAAACTCCTTGAAAACAAAGATTCAAAATATAACATCCTCTACACGTGGAAAAGCAGAGCCAGCTCGGCCTTCCCTGCTCCAGGCCCAGGGCACTCAGCTGGCCATGCGCTGTGTTTGTTTCATGCTTCCTATGCCATTAGAAGAACGAGAGCCGCTAAGAGCAGGGGCTATTTTATGCGCATGTTTCTCCCACAATGTGGAATATCGTTTGTAACTGTGAACGTTTATTGCGAGAATAAATCTAGTGGAAAAGCAGAGCCAGCTCGGCCTTCCCTGCTCCAGGCCCAGGGCACTCAGCTGGCCATGCGCTGTGTTTGTTTCATGCTTCCTATGCCATTAGAAGAACGAGAGCCGCTAAGAGCAGGGGCTATTTTATGCGCATGTTTCTCCCACAATGTGGAATATCGTTTGTAACTGTGAACGTTTATTGCGAGAATAAATGAGGACAAACATGAATGCCCCTTCGTTGTACTCCAGGCAACCTTCCCTAAGCCATGATTTCGGATTCCTGGCAGGGCTCCGGAGAGGGGTTCCTGGAATGTGCATTAAACACCTACTCGGAGCGTCAGCAAAGCTCCCCTCAACGTCTCCCTAAAAAGCAAACAAGCAAACGAAAACAGTGGTGTGCTCAGTACATGACAAACCACGCAGTCGCCGTATTACATGTGCCCACTAGCTTCTCGCCGCCACTCTGAAGTCTGGTGTTGCCACTCCCACAAAGCAAAGGAGGAAACTGAGGCTCACACAGGCTGTGTAACATTTCCAAGTGCACAGCGTTCTGTAAGGAGTAGAGCGGGAGCTTGAGTGCAGCTCTCACTGTAAAACTCATGCTCTGCCTCCACTTTCTGACCCTCGGCCTCCTCCGAAAACCTGTGTCAGAGACCATCACAGAATGACACGCGTTTTATCTCCTGAATGTCAGCAGGACGATCCCGGCCTCCATCCCACCGGGTGCCTGGCTCTGGCTGCTCAGTATGCGGTGGAGAGAGCTCATGTTCACTGTCCATTAGGCGGTGTAGTTTACCCGGAGAGCGCAGCGTCCCCTTGATGAATGGGGTCTCGCTTGCATTTACATGAGAGGGGCCTGGGGAGCGGGCTTCCTCCCTGTGATAAGGGGCTGGGCGATGCATCACCGGCTGTGCGGCATGCAGAAGTCAGGAGTGATGAATGGGGCTCCCCGAGGAAGGGCTCTGGATTTCGACACACCCGGCCCGTCTGATGAGGGGTTCCAGAGCACTGACCCACTCAGACCCAGACACTCATACATTCTGCCACTTGTCAACAACTGACTGAGCACCTTGTCTGAGCCACTGCTTGCTAGATGCTGCTGGTTACAGTCTTTACCCTTAACCTACTAATAATCTACATCTAATAATGAGCATCAATTACTGAGTACTTACTGTGTCGCACACACTGTACATGCTTCGTCTCCTTAAATCTGCACCACTTCCCTAGGGGGTAGGTGTGTTTTTCACTCAAAGAATAAAAATACAAAGACCAAGAAGGATTAACTAACCATTCCTCGACATCACAGCTAATTAGTAAAAGACCCTGGGTTTGAATTCAGGTCTACTGACTCCACAGTCCTTGCAAATGGACCTTCTGCAGCTGTGCAAATAAAAGCAGCTATGGACAAGGAGAACCTGGAATGTGTCACATTCTGGATGCTTTGTCTACATTTATTCTCATGACACCCTCATGAGGTAAATATTATTCTCTCAATGTTTCAAATGAGAAAACCAGGACTCAGAGAGGTTAGACATTTGACCAAGAACGCACAGCTTAAAAGACTGGAAATTTCATGCTGGCATCACAAATTCTCCCAAGTGCCCTACACAGCTGCCAGGGGAGTGGCCGGGAAGGTGCTTACCGGCCTTTGGTCTACAAAGTGGGTGCCTCCAAATAAACACCCTCACCAAATGTGAGCCTCACACAAGGGTACACCTTTTAAAAAAGGATATCTGAAGCAAAAATATCAAATGTTCACATTTGTTAAAATCCTGGAAGTGAGCAAACAGACTAATATTATAATATTATGTATGTATATATTTTTCATGATTAAAAGGGAAAAATATTATATAGATATAGATATAGATATAGATATAGATATAGATATAGATATATAGTGGCAGAAATCTGATATGGATAATGTATTATCAAGATATCACCATGGAAGAAGTTGGGGAAGGGGTATACCAGACCACTCTGTGCTATTTCTACAACTTTCTATGAGTCTATAATTAGTTCAAAACAAACATTTTTAAAAATGAGTGTTAGGAATCAATTCTGACTAAACACCAAATCTGGGGTCACCTCTGGGCTGCTGTCAGGGGAAACTGAGAGCCACTCCGACTTGGGACTACAAGCCTTTAGGTATACTAAGACTCACATCTCCTGAAATGTCATGACTTCATGCTCTCGCATCTCCCAACTGTGAAAACACTATCTACTCTCCCTGCTGAGAATCTAATTATGCACCAGGTCTGCATTTCTCATGATCTCATGCATTAATCTCACATGATCCAGTCAGCTTCATCCCCTTCCTCGGACAAAGTCCCCAAACTGGACATCGTCCATCGGTCCCTTCACATGGCCTTTCCCTTCTCCACCTGGCTCTGGCCCCAGGGGCCATCTGAACCACATCAGTGGGCTCCCTTTCTGGCCCTCTTGTGGTTGGGTTCAGCGATGGGGACCACTGCAGAGACTGAGGACAGGGAGATGGCAGGTTACTTACTACCCCAGCTCCCTCCCCTTAGGTCACTGCAACATGGCTGAGTCCCTGCACCTAAAGGAAGATCCCAGCTCTTGTCAGATGAACCCCCTGCCCAGCTTTATCTTCAGGTTCCCCAGTGAGGCCCTCCCCTTCAGGCCTGGGGGTGGTCCCTGTGCCCCACCATATCTAGCCTTGGATAGAGCACTATCTTATCATTCCCAAGATCCTACCTACACTTTTGTAAATAATCCCTTACATGAACATTTCTTCAAACTACCTCATTTGAATTTGCCATCTGTTTCCTGCAAGGATACTATCCGATACCATCTTTATGAGAAGAAACTCGATTTAATGCATTGTTTCAGTATCTATGGCATCAACCACAGAGCAGAGTTAGACCCGCAGTGGGTGGGAACTGCCTGAGTGGATATCTCCTTGCACGCCAAGAGTCAGAGTTATAACAAATTTATTTAAATTGATTTTTTTTTGCAAATGGAATTCTATTTTAATTGGGAGAGCTCAATGTTTCTTAATCTGTTTTGGGGACACAGGTCTCTTAGGAAATCTGATGAAAGCTATAGACCTTCAACCTAGAAAATACACAGATGAATGTTTGCATAAATTTTCAGGCAGTTTATAAACCACGGGTTAGGAACCCCTGCAATGAATCCATTATTTATTAAAGCAAAGAATACTGTTATCATGTATTTGCTTCCTAATGTTAAAGCAAAGTCATTTCTAAATGCTTTATCATTTTTATTATTGCTATTTAAATGGGGATGACACTTGCATTTACAAGTCAGTGTGGTATTGCCAAGGTCTGCAATGAAACACAAAAATTCTGGAAGCCCAGAAATGAAAGAAGAGAAAAATAACAGGAACACTTCTGTAGCCCTTACTCTATGCCCAGCACTGTCCTAACTGCTTTACAAATATTAGCTCATTTAATGCTGACAACAACTCCACGAAGTCAGTCCTCTTCTTATTCCATCCTAGTCTCCTCAAGCTCTGGGGATCAGCCTGGCTCCTTCCGCCCATAAGGGTCAAGGAAATCATATATATATAATTAATTTTTTTTACAGAGAGGAAGGGAGAGGGATAGTTAGAAACATCGATGAGAGAGAAACATCGATCAGCTGCCTCCTGCACACCCCCCACTGAGGATGCGCCCGCAACCAAGGTACATGCCCTTGACCAGAATTGAACCTGGGACCTTTCAGTCCGCAGGCCGACACTCTATCCACTGAACCAAACCAGTTAGGGCAAGGAAATCCCTTCTTGACTAGGAAATTAGACTCCGGAGGGATCCGAGAGCCAGGATTCCTGACAGCCCTCCCCTCCCCACCTCCACAGAACCTTGTTCTCACCACCATCATGTCGCTCAGCCATCTGCACGATAGTCACCTGCCTGTGCACTGCCAGTGCCACCAGACCTTTCCCACGGTGACACACGTGACCCAGAATATAGACTGCAGTGTAGTAGTAATGACAATAACTAAACCAAGAGTGCACAGAGAGCATCCTATGTCCTGGACTAGCCCTGTTCGAAAAGTTTTAGAGGCCTCACACCCTGGCTAATCCTCACAACAATTCCATCATTAGGAGTGTTATTATTTCCATTTCACAGTTGAGGAAGCAGAGGGTTGAGAAGGTTAAGCAAACTGCCCGGGGCTAAATGGCTACAAAGTAGTGGGTCTGGGATCTGTCCCTAAAAGGTTGCCCCAGATCGTTACTGCCTTCCATGGTTAAGATGGTGCTGGGGGCACGTCCGCATATCCCAGCCCACTGGTCCTTACGCCACCCTTGTCTCCGCCAAGGGAATGTATCCCGGTATGCAAGTGAGGAAGATGAGGAAGGCTGACATGAGAATGATAACCTTAAACCTCCTCTAAGTTTTTTGAAGTCAATAATTTGCTGATTGCATTTTTTTTTTGGTCTATTGCCAGAAACATGGTGCTTGCAACTGCTGGTGGGTGCCAGCCTACTCGTGTGCCTGCCCATGTAACTGGGGCCCATTATGTCCAGCAGGGTCTAGATAGGATCATCTCTGTGTTCCCAGAACCCAGCCTAGACCTGGCACAGGCTCTCCACAAATATTTAAATGAATGCATGGGAGAGTGCATGAATGAATAAAGTTGGAGTGGCACAGGTATTTAGGGAAAAAAATGACAAAAGGATTGGGAGGAGAAGCAAATATCACAGAAAGCCTGCTAGCTAGCCTATGCCTCCTCTTATGCCAGTCAAAGGCATTCCCTGATCCTCAAATTTATCATCTGGGCTGTTGGGACTCAGAGAACATCAACAGCAAACTCAAGTCAATCCCCAGGCTCTGCTTTGGGTAGTTATTTTACCTTCTTATTTCAAAGGAGACCCAGAAGTCCCTCAGGGCATTTTGCAAAGGCCTTTCTAGCAGTAAAGGCTCAGTCTCTCAGGGTCTGAAGGTGGGCAGGTGTCCTCTGGATCCCCACCCCCATCCCTTCCACATTCAGAACCCCCAACTCCTCTGAAGCTTTAACATCACACTGCTGTCACCTGCCAGCTTCCAGCCACACCCGCCACTCAGCAAGGACTTCACACCTGCCCCCCTGTCTCCCTACCTGGTCACTCCTGTCCACATGTGGGACGACCTGAACATCCATGGGAATGGTTTCTACCTTACCGTGGCCTCTCTGTTTCTTGACCTCCTCTCCCCAACAGTCTGTTCTCCACCCATTTCCGGTACCTGCTCCTAAGGTCATACACCATCACCAATCACTGAACCAACTCTGAGATTTCTATTTCAAGCATCCATTCCTAACCATCACCTCCTATCCCTCCTGCTCATTCGCTCCAGTATAAATGCACTAACAATTCTTTGACTCCACAGGACCCTCTAGCCCGCTGGCCCCCCACACACACACACTCTGCCACTTTGCTGCTGTCAACCGTGTCCCTGTGTCTCCATTTCCATCCTTAAGCAGCAGTCAGCTAACACCCCAACAGCTGTGTATGGTATTAGATAAAACAACAGCTGTGTTAGGAGCCCCTCCCTGATTTGGCCCTGGCTTTCTTCTCCATTTCATTGCTCACCCATCCCCAAATGCTGAGTGGCCATGCTAGGCTTCTGTTTCTCAATACACTGAATGAGTTTCCACCCAGGGTCTTTGCATGTGCTGTCCCCTCTGCCTGGGATGTTATTCCCTCTATCTGTTCACAGGTGGCACCCAGCATTCAGATTTCAGCACAGGTGCCATCTGAACCACATCAGTGGGCTCCCTTTCTGGCCCTCTTGTGTTTGGGTTCAGCAACGGGGACCACTGCAGGGACTGAGGACAGGGAGATGGCGGGTTACTTACTACCCCACCTCCCTCCCCTTAGGTCACTGCAACATGGCTGAGTCCCTGCACCTAAAGGAAGATCCCAGCTCTTGTCAGATGAACCCCCTGCCCAGCTTTATTTTCAGGTTCCCCAGTGAGGCCCTCCCCTTCAGGCCTGGGGGTGGTCCCTGTGCCCCACCATATCTAGCCTTGGATAGAGCACTATCTTATCATTCCCAAGATCCTACCTACACTTTTGTAAATAATCCCTTACATGAACATTTCTTCAAACTACCTCATTTGAATTTGCCATCTGTTTCCTGCAAGGATACTATCCGATACCATCTTTATGAGAAGAAACTCGATTTAATGCATTGTTTCAGTATCTATGGCATCAACCACAGAGCAGAGTTAGACCCGCAGTGGGTGGAAACTGCCTGAGTGGATATCTCCTTGCATGCCAAGAGTCAGAGTTATAACAAATTTATTTAAATTGATTTTTTTTTGCAAATGGAATTCTATTTTAATTGGGAGAGCTCAATGTTTCTTAATCTGTTTTGGGGACACAGGTCTCTTAGGAAATCTGATGAAAGCTATAGACCTTCAACCTAGAAAATACACAGATGAATGTTTGCATAAATTTTCAGGCAGTTTATAAACCACGGGTTAGGAACCCCTGCAATGAATCCATTATTTATTGAAGCAAAGAATACTGTTATCATGTATTTGCTTCCTAATGTTAAAGCACAGTCATTTCTAAATGCTTTATTATTTTTATTATTGCTATTTAAATGGGGATGACACTTGCATTTACAAGTCAGTGTGGTATTGCCAAGGTCTGCAATGAAACACAAAAATTCTGGAAGCCCAGAAATGAAAGAAGAGAAAAATAACAGGAACACTTCTGTAGCCCTTACTCTATGCCCAGCACTGTCCTAACTGCTTTACAAATATTAGCTCATTTAATGCTGACAACAACTCCACGAAGGCAGTCCTCTTCTTATTCCATCCTAGTCTCCCCAAGCCCTGGGGATCAGCCTGGCTCTTTCCGCCCATAAGGGTCAAGGAAATCATTCATATATATATATATAATTTTTTACAGAGAGGAAGGGAGAGGGATAGTTAGAAACATCGATGAGAGAGAAACATCGATCAGCTGCCTCCTGCACACCCCCCACTGAGGATGCGCCCGCAACCAAGGTACATGCCCTTGACCAGAATTGAACCTGGGACCTTTCAGTCCGCAGGCCGACACTCTATCCACTGAACCAAACCAGTTAGGGCAAGGAAATCCCTTCTTGACTAGGAAATTAGACTCCGGAGGGATCCGAGAGCCAGGATTCCTGACAGCCCTCCCCTCCCCACCTCCACAGAACCTTGTTCTCACCACCATCATGTCGCTCAGCCATCTGCACGATAGTCACCTGCCTGTGCACTGCCAGTGCCACCAGACCTTTCCCACGGTGACACACGTGACCCAGAATATAGACTGCAGTGTAGTAGTAATGACAATAACTAAACCAAGAGTGCACAGAGAGCATCCTATGTCCTGGACTAGCCCTGTTCAAAAAGTTTTAGAGGCCTCACACCCTGGCTAATCCTCACAACAATTCCATCATTAGGAGTGTTATTATTTCCATTTCACAGTTGAGGAAGCAGAGGGTTGAGAAGGTTAAGCAAACTGCCCGGGGCTAAATGGCTACAAAGTAGTGGGTCTGGGATCTGTCCCTAAAAGGTTGCCCCAGATCGTTACTGCCTTCCATGGTTAAGATGGTGCTGGGGGCACGTCCGCATATCCCAGCCCACTGGTCCTTACGCCACCCTTGTCTCCGCCAAGGGAATGTATCCCGGTATGCAAGTGAGGAAGATGAGGAAGGCTGACATGAGAATGATAACCTTAAACCTGCTCTAAGTTTTTTGAAGTCAATAATTTGCTGATTGCATTTTTTTTTTGGTCTATTGCCAGAAACATGGTGCTTGCAACTGCTGGTGGGTGCCAGCCTACTCGTGTGCCTGCCCATGTAACTGGGGCCCATTATGTCCAGCAGGGTCTAGATAGGATCATCTCTGTGTTCCCAGAACCCAGCCTAGACCTGGCACAGGCTCTCCACAAATATTTAAATGAATGCATGGGAGAGTGCATGAATGAATAAAGTTGGAGTGGCACAGGTATTTAGGGAAAAAAATGACAAAAGGATTGGGAGGAGAAGCAAATATCACAGAAAGCCTGCTAGCTAGCCTATGCCTCCTCTTATGCCAGTCAAAGGCATTCCCTGATCCTCAAATTTATCATCTGGGCTGTTGGGACTCAGAGAACATCAACAGCAAACTCAAGTCAATCCCCAGGCTCTGCTTTGGGTAGTTATTTTACCTTCTTATTTCAAAGGAGACCCAGAAGTCCCTCAGGGCATTTTGCACAGGCCTTTCTAGCAGTAAAGGCTCAGTCTCTCAGGGTCTGAAGGTGGGCAGGTGTCCTCTGGATCCCCACCCCCATCCCTTCCACATTCAGAACCCCCAACTCCTCTGAAGCTTTAACATCACACTGCTGTCACCTGCCAGCTTCCAGCCACACCCGCCACTCAGCAAGGACTTCACACCTGCCCCCCTGTCTCCCTACCTGGTCACTCCTGTCCACATGTGGGACGACCTGAACATCCATGGGAATGGTTTCTACCTTACCGTGGCCTCTCTGTTTCTTGACCTCCTCTCCCCAACAGTCTGTTCTCCACCCATTTCCGGTACCTGCTCCTAAGGTCATACACCATCACCAATCACTGAACCAACTCTGAGATTTCTATTTCAAGCATCCATTCCTAACCATCACCTCCTATCCCTCCTGCTCATTCGCTCCAGTATAAATGCACTAACAATTCTTTGACTCCACAGGACCCTCTAGCCCGCTGGCCCCCCACACTCTGCCACTTTGCTGCTGTCAACTGTGTCCCTGTGTCTCCATTTCCATCCTTAAGCAGCAGTCTGCTAACACCCCAACAGCTGTGTATGGTATTAGATAAAACAACAGCTGTGTTAACACACACTCTGCCACTTTGCTGCTGTCAACCGTGTCCCTGTGTCTCCATTTCCATCCTTAAGCAGCAGTCAGCTAACACCCCAACAGCTGTGTATGGTATTAGATAAAACAACAGCTGTGTTAGGAGCCCCTCCCTGATTTGGCCCTGGCTTTCTTCTCCATTTCATTGCTCACCCATCCCCAAATGCTGAGTGGCCATGCTAGGCTTCTGTTTCTCAATACACTGAATGAGTTTCCACCCAGGGTCTTTGCATGTGCTGTCCCCTCTGCCTGGGATGTTATTCCCTCTATCTGTTCACAGGTGGCACCCAGCATTCAGATTTCAGCACAGGTGCCATCTTCCTAAAGAGGTCCCCCCTGACCACTTTAGCTCAAGTAGTCATTCCTTCCTGGTGGCTCCCTTCCCCATTTACTTATTCTTCCTACAGCACTTATTTCCTTTAACAAACAATTATATTGTGCTTACAGTGCTCTAGGCACTGCTTTAAGTGTGTTACAAATATTAACCCATGTATATAACTCAAGGTACATGATTAGCTTTGTTATTATCCCCATTTTACAGATGAAGAAACTGTAGCCCGGAGGAATTAGGTAACCTGCCTAAGGTCCTATAGCTGCCAGGCATCCGGGCCAGGACGAGCCCTGGCCCTCAGGTGAAGACACTGGAGTGTGTGCTTTCCAGGGGCCCTGCTGGCTGGGGGATGCATAGGAAGAGAAGTTATTAGCATAGGCATGAAACGGTGTGATGTGCCCTAGGCTAGAAGTGGAAGGAGCTTGAAGACTCACCACGGGACCTTCAGCAAGTCCTCCTCTCTCAGAGGTTCAGTTTCTTTATCAGTGAAATGAGGACTTCGGACTTGGTGCCTTCCCACCATGACCATGATAATTTGGCAGCCTTGACATAAGTAGGTGGCTGATGTGAGAGTTTACTCAGGTGCCGTAGGTACTACTAGTACAACCACTGTGGCTGCTACTACTTCTAACATGATGGTGACTATGACAATGAGACTATTTGTTGAATGTCTCCTACTGTAACCCTGTTCTTCACATGCTCATCTAATCACCACAACTGCCCTTAAAGAATACCCTCATTTTTATAGAAAAATAAATAAATAACTGAGACTCAGAGGGGTTAATGAAATCACCCTCGCTCACAGAGCCAAGACCTGGCCACGCTAGATTTTGAAACAAGGTGGACCTCATCCACCTTCCTCCAGCAGTTACTACTGTTTTATTTACATTCTTCTCGGCACTTCTCACCCTCCCAGTTATTTATTATTCTTTTTAGTTTCTCTTTCTCCCCACCAGAATGTGAGATTTATGAGGGCAGGTGTCCCTGTTTACTTTGCCCACTGGCCTGCACAGGGCGCCCAGTGGGGAAGTTCGGCCTGAGTGACTGACTTCCATGCAGGCTCCCTCTGTGCTGTGTCCCCATCTGCAAGCCTCATGAACCCACCAAGCCTCTGTGACAAGGGTGGCAAACGACAGCCTGGTGGCCACAGCCAGCCTGTGCCCTGGTTCTGTATGGCCCACAAGCTAAGAATGGTGTTTTTAAAGGGCCGTAAAAGAAGAAGGGGGGTGAAAAATAGGAATGGTGTTTGCGTTTTTAAAGGGCCGTAAAAGAAGAAGGGGGGTGAAAAGAGGAGAAGGAGCACCAGCAGTAGCAGCAACAACCAACACCAAGAATATGGGATAGACCCATGGCCCACAAAGCCTTAAGCATCCTGACCTTCACAGTTTGCAGACCCCTGCTCCAGGAGGCCAAGGTGACAGGCGGGCATGCCAGTCTCTCGGGGGCCCTCTGGAGAGCATGCTGTGCCCACTGCTATGTCACCTCTCAGACACACCCTCTCCACACGTGGCCCTGAGTGGTGCACACTCTCCCTTTGCTGTTAATGCCACGTTTTCAGCCCACCGGGGGAGCTAATGTGGCACATAGCAGAGTGCTCAAGAGGTTTCTTCGGGAGCATTTCCTAGGAATCCATTTCTTAGGAGTAAAGGCATTCTTTATTACCTAATAAAATAGTTACACTGTGAATCAGGAGTCCATGATTCAGCTAACGTGATTCCATTAGCGGTTATCGCCACTCCTAGCCATTTAGCTTCTGTTGTGCACCAAATGTGCTTCCTCTCACACCCCGCCACAGCATTTTCCTGGCTTTGAAGTTAAGAGGGGCCATCCAGGCTTGCCTCCTCATAAGTGCCAAACCTGCACAGCTAATAGATTCGTACTGTTAAAGACGCACTGACAAGCTCGGGCAGTGGGAGAAGCCTCCTCCGGCTGCAAAACGTGAGCTGAAAGCTGGTGTGCGCCCATGGCAGTCAGAACTGTAGTCAAACCTACGCGATATTCTAAGGGCAGCGTGAGAAATGTCCTTCTGCCAGAGAACCACAGGCAGCTTCACTCTGCTCCTGATTGGATCAAAACTGTAATTAACAACCCCCCCCCCCTTATAGTTGCCTTTTTACTCCCCACAAAGCTATAACTGGTATCAATTTCAAACATCAGGTCTGTGTATTTTCCCACCAATTCAGACTTGGTGAGAACTGGTTTCTCAGGAAGAAAGGTAAGAGTAAGCTTCAGGCTTCCTGTGCTTGCCCACGCTTGTGCTGGCAGCGACACCATCTTCCTGAATGCCCAGGCCTAGCTCTTCCAGGGGGGATCTATAGAGCTGGGAGCTCCCTGCTGGGGATAGTCCCAGTGACAAGCGGCATGCTTCCTCTGGCCACTGCACAGTGTGTGAGCTGAGCTTCCTGCTCCCCCGCCCGCCTCCCTCCACAGCATCCCCCTGCAGCAGCCTTCTATCTACATGCAGATAAAGCTGAGAAGGGCACTGAGCACTTGGAGGGGCCCCAGGACACCACGGTTCTTGCTTCTGAGACTCGAGGCCCAGCTCAGCTTATTCCTCCACTCTGCCTGCTCTCGTGGCCTCCCTTTGCTCAGAATCTGTGCAACCCGTGCTCTCAATCCCTGCAGACAGTCCTATGTGAAGGAATCATCCAGCCCAGAGCGAATAGCACTTGCACTGGGAACTCTTCGAAGCCCAGTGAGAAAGCCCTGGAGACACCCATCTCATGTATGTGGGAACCGAGGCCCAGGCAGCCTCCACCAGCACCCAGGTGACAGCAGAGGAATCCAAAGTCAGTGCTTTATCTGAGCTGCAGGATGCCCTGCTGCCCACGCAGCCAGCAACCAACTGTGCTCTGCCTCGCGGCTTACCTGAACTGAGCACTGACTGCATGCTGGCTGGTCCACACCCATTACCTCACTTAATGGTGTCTGGTCTGGACAGCTCACCAGTCTCGCTGGAGTAACCAAGGAATTGAGGCCTCTCCTTTCTTCCATTCCTTAGAGCAGTGATGGCGAACCTTTTGAGCTCGGCTGCATGCTGGCTGGTCCACACCTATTACCTCACTTAACGGTGTCTGGTCTGGACAGCTCACCAGCCTCGCTGGAGTAACCAAGGAATTGAGGCCTCTCCTTCCTTCCATTCCTCAGAGTCTAATGCAGGGGTGAGCACGCACATGGTGCTTAGTCACCTCTGACACGTGTGTCATAGGTTCGCCATCACGGCCTTAGAGTCTAATGCAGGGGTGAGCACGCACATGGTGCTTATGACTAATTACTGACTGACCCTGGATTGACTTGATTCTGGGATTCCGCTGAAGGAGGGCCATAGAGTCACTCATGTCTTTGCTTATAATCCAGGAGAAAGTCATGTGGAGAGGCAGCCAGTGGGAAGGGGGAGAAACCTGAGCAGGACCTGTTGGAACTTTGAGCTGTGACATCCGCAACCATAGCTCCTGAGGAAGCATTTCACTCCTTCTGGACCCTACCACTACTGGGGAGTAAGTCCTCTCTCTCTCTTTCCCACTTCTGCCCTCCTTGGCTTCCACCTGGCCACTCTTCTGGTTTCTTTGGACTCTGAGGATGCTTCTGCACCTTCATCTCCATCACTCCTGCTCTGTGTGTCTTGGGAATGCAAGGACAACTTGAGAGGAATTACAGATAAATGAAGTAACAATAATAACTGCACCTTCCCCTTCAAGAGCCTCTTACTCAATTCCAGACATGATACACATTTCTGCCTCAGGATGGAATGCATTGTCCATATTCTAAAGATAAGGAAACGGAGCCTCGAAGCGGTTAACTTGCCCAGCATCTGTGATGCAAACCCAGAAGTATCTGAAATTGGACCACGTGCCCTCAACGCAGGCTTCCCAACAGAATTCATTCTGAGGCCCACTACTCCTCCGTCCTCTTACCTGACCCTATACATCTTCCAAGAGACGGCCCAGATTGCTCCCAACTGAATGGTGCCCATCTTTGCCGCTTCTAACCACTGTTGTTTCTGAAAGAAAACTCATAGCTTCCTATCTAAGCCCAGGTCCTCGAGAGCATTTAGCTTTGAAACATGCAGAAAGTCCCAGCAGTGATGCGACCAAATGATGAATCATTCCTTTTTCCTGGGACTGAGAAGTCTTCCCATCACTGTCCTTGGCCAATAACCCATTCATTTACTATTATTATTATTATTATTATTATTATTATTTGTCTTTAAATTCAACAGATGGCCTATATTAGTTAGCTTCAGCTGCCATAACAAATACCACAGACTGGGTGGCTGAAACCAGCAGTTGCCAACCTTTCAGGACAAACGAACCACCAGTGGTCCACAGACCACCAGTTGGCGACCGCTGGCTTAAACAACAGAAATGTATTTTCTCACAGTTCTTGGAGGCTGGGAATCTGAGATCAAGGTGCTGACAAATTTGGTTTCTTCTGAAGCCTGTTTCCTGGCTTGCAAATGGCCATTTTCCTGCTGTGTCCTCACACACAACCTCTCCTCGTCTGTGTCCTAATCTGCTCTTCTTGTATGGACACCAGTCATATTGGATCAGAATGCACCCATATGACCTCATTTTACCTTAATTGCCTCTTTAGAGGCTCTATCTCCAAACATAGTCACATTCTGAGGAACTGGGGTTGGGACTTCAACATATGGATTTGGGGGGGGGGGGGGGCACAGTTCAGCCAATAACATGGCCTAAGAAGGAGACAATTAGCAACAGCATATCCCAACAACACGGTTACCTGAAGACAAAGGGACCAAACAAGGAAAACAGAATCCAGTTGGGGAAACCGAGTCCCAGGACTGACTCTGCCCTGAGCTCTTTTGTGACACTGGGCAAAGTCGCTTCACCTCCCGATTTCCCCATTTGTCACATGAGCCTGATCTTTCCCTCCTGTCCCAGGGCTGCGCTGCCAATCCTCTCATCTGCGGCTGTAAAAGATCTCTGAGGAGCTGAAAGCACTGGGCCACTCTATGGGAGAACAGATTTGACAGTGATACAGCTGATAAAGGGTTAATATCCAAAATATATAAGGAACTCATACAACTTAAAAAAAGGAAGACAAATAATCCAATTAAAAAATGGGCAAAGGATCTAAATAGACACTTCGCCAAAGTGAACAAACAGATGGCCAAGAGACATGAAAAAATGCTCAAAGTCACTAATCATCAGAGAGATGCAAATTAAAATGACAATGAGGTACCACCTCACACCTGTCAAATGGCTACCATCAACAAATCAACAAATGAGTGTTGGCGAGGTTGTGGAGAAAAGGGAACACTCATGCACTGCTGGTGGGAATGCAGACTGGTGTAGCCATTATGGAAAATAGTATGGAATTTCCTCAAAAAATTAAATATGGAACTCCCATTTGACCCAGTAATCCCACTTCTGGGAATATATCCTAAGAAACCCAACACACCAATTAGAAAGACATGGCAGCACAATTTACTATAGCTAAGATTTGGAAACAGCACAAGTGGATAAAAAAGCTGTGGTACATTTATACCATGGAATACTATGCAACAATAAAAAATGATCTCCTACCCTTTGAGACAGCATGAAGGGAACTGGAGAATATTATGCTAGGTGAAATAAACCAGAGAAAGACAAGTATCACATGATCTCACTATTATGCAGAATCTAATGAACAAAATAAACTGATGAACGAAATAGATCCAGAGACATAGAAGCATGAAGAGACTGTCAAATCTCATGAG
>NW_005356674.1:328358-381567 GCF_000412655.1 Myotis brandtii
CATGAGTTGGGGGATGGGGGGATAAGGACACATATGTAATACCTTAATCAATAAAGAAATTAAAAGTAAAAAAAAGGAAAAGGAATAGTGATAGCGTTGTGAACAGAGAACTGATTTCTGCCTCCTCCCTTCCCTGACCGGAGACCCATGTCTCAGTGAGCTCCCTTCCAGGGGCTACAGTCATGGGGACTGTCCTGGACCACTCTGTGTCAAGGGACCCTCCAGCTCGGCCTCACCGCATCCTCACCACTGCCCTAGGAGAGTGCTGCCAGCTCTGCTTCACAGAGCAGAGCGGGTTGTAGGTCTGGCGGTGGAGCAGGCATGTGCACTGAGGATGCTGAGCTCTGTGAGACCTCCCTGACTTCGAGGGGGTCCCCGGCTGCAGAGGCCACCAGGATGCAACACACGGCAGGGGAGAGGAGAAGCAGACTGAGCCTGTGTCATCTGTGTCATGTGGTGGGCAGAGGGGCATTCACGAGGGAGTGGGGACACCTGAGTGGGCTTTGAGGCATTGCAGGAACAGGACAGCATGACAGACACAGGGCCATCCTGGCAGAACTGTCCATCCCCTGCCTGCATGGGATGCTGGAGCCCGAGAAAGGGCGGGAGGGGGGGTGATCTGGAGAACAGGAGCGATGCCAGGAGGTAGACCCAAAGCAAGTAAGACCAGGTTTCAAAAGGGGCAAAATGGCAGATTCTAGAAACGAGAGCTGGAAAACCAATGAAAGCACTTAGCACACTTTCCCAGTGGGTATTCACCGGGGGGCATAGAGGTACTTGGAACAGGACACAGCCATGGCTAAGAGCTACCTGAGCATAAGCATACCACCCCAAACCCTTTTCTGACTGAGCAGGAAGCTGGAAAAAGTCATGTCTCCCAAGTCTGTGGCTGGTGCTCCAGTGATGAATTTAGGTGGTCAGGGGACCTGGTGATAAATGACATCCACTCACAGAGGCTGGAACCAGAGTAAGGCAAAGTGAGGTGCCCATGGGGCAAAACGTAAGGAGGGGCTCCCTCCCAGCCTTGGTGCAGGGTCTGCCCCGACGCTCAGCACCTTCACTTTGTGTCCTGGGCTCTGCCCTGACCTCACCCTCCTCTTGGCCCTGCTCCAGGCAACACAGTCAGTCCCTTCTCAACTCACGATCAAAGCCGACTCCTCAGAGAGAATACGTCTGGAAACCCAGCTGCACGCGCTCTGGCTTTGAGCAGGCCTCATGCTTAGAGCCTCCCCCAGGCAACAGTGTGGAGCTGGAATTTAATAATATTGCTTTGATTTCATCATATTTACTTTTACAGACTCAGAGCAAGTTATATTGGTTTTCCATTCATGGCTGAAGTACAAAGTTTTCTTTTAAAATAAAATTAATTAAGTTGAAAAAGTAAGTTCCTCTGAAGAAACGATGAAGTCAATGGCAGAGCAGGAGATAAGCAGTGAGGACCCACTGTGAAGGTTGAGTGAGAGTAACATGACATTTGCCAGAGCAGGGTGCCTGGAGGCTGTGTGGGCAGGGGCAAGGAATCTGGGCCTTGCCTAAAGGTCAACAAGGAGACATTGACAGACTGTAACTATCAATACCTGTTCAGACATAGCCACCACAGGTCCCCAGAGCCTCGCACGCTCACTGGTCTGACCCACTACAGTTATCCCACACATCTGTTGCCTTCCGCATGGTCATGAGTAACTTCCCACATTTCGTGTCACTGATTCATATCACACACACACACACACTTGCTTCATTCACTGTACTGTTTAAAATTAATCTTTTTGCTCAGTCTAAGAGTCCTGCTCTACCACCAATTAGTTTCATAATTTTACACAATCTACCTATCCAAATGCTACCTACCTTGTGGTTCTCATCCGTAAAATAGGAATGACCAAGTCCAACTTAATTTGGAGGGTTATTATAAATGTATATGTTTCCCAGAAACCTCTGAAAAATGTAACCTGAGGCAAATGGAATTAGTGTAAAATAGGAATGACCACGTCCAACTTAATTTGGAGGGTTATTATAAATGTACTAGAGGCCCGGTGCACAAAAATTTGTCAGGGAACCTCTGAAAAATGTAACCTGAGGCAAATGGAATTAGGCAACCAAAACTCCAACCCCCACAGCTCCATTCCCCAGCTGTGTGAAGGGTGCAGAAACAGGGCAGGGAAGGGGCAGAGGGGAAGGTGGCTGGTGCCCTATGCCAAGGTGAGCAAGGAAGAGGAGGAAGTGCTCTCTGGGCTGAGCACCAGGAGGGCATGTCCAGAACAGGGAACTCCTATGAATGCAGTGAGGACCCCTGGCCATGGTGCTGAATCAGAAGCCGCTCCCATCCTACAGCTGCAGTGGAGTCCCCAGAGCCTGTGGCACTGAGGGGAGAAAGTTGGGTTCTGTAGGCACCCAGGCCAGACCTTCAGGATTCAGAGGGTCCCCACACACCATGGAGGAGCACAGTGGGGTGCTGAATGTTCTGAATTTGACATGAATTGAGCACAGTGGCATGCTAGTACACAGCCCCTCCAGAAAACAAACACTAAAACCTCAATGATAGGGTTAGGTGATTTCTACAGTGGAAAATTCCAACCATAGCAAATTTCAAGCCATCAATGATTTAAGAGTTTGTTCCAAAAATGCCATGAACTTTAACAATTGTTTCCAGCAAGCTCCAGAAAATTATTACAAACACATTATGAGCCATTTTCTGTCATAAGCATTTGTACTTCAGTTTGAATAAATAAGTAAAAAATTGGCCCCAAAGGGATTTTTATGGTGTGTCCTTCCCATGTTCTGTTTCCAAAGGTATGTTTGCAAAGCAGAGAGGAATGTTCTAAGGTGCCTTTCCATAGTGACCATAAGCATGATCTGCTTAGAGCTCTAACGGGCAGACTGTGCACTTTCCTTCTCCCATGGTGCCTGCTGAGCCAGACGGGCAGTTGTAGCAGAGTTCATCTTGCCTTAGCTTGGCTCTGAAGATTTCCCCCAGATGATACACATCCATGAGAAGCCAGAGGTGAGAGTGACTGCAGCCCTCAGATTCATCCATATTTGACAGAGATATGAATAACTCTTTCCCACTTACCAAGCTTATGAAGGAAAGCATGGCATTGTGTGTAATATACAGCAGGTGGCTGCACCTCCTATATATTACCACTCGCTCATGGAGATTTCCCCCACGAAGATGCACTCCTGTAAATTATAAGGCTCCTTATGATTGCAGGCTCTAAAAATGTATATGTTATGCCTGGAAATTTAGGGGGAAAGCAATTATTTGGAGTGTACTGGAAAAAAACAACACCTTTTTTGTTGCTCCTTTACCCTGTTACCTCGCTTTCATCTGTGATTTCAAAAGCAAAATACGCTTCAAAAATAATGACGTCCCTAAAATCACTTAGAAGAGAAGTTGTTAAAGGATGCGTTCTCTTTCCTTTGCCACCCCCTCACAGAATAGAGGTGAAAATTCCATCAAGAGGGCTGGAAAGAGCCATCTTATTAAATAGGAAATTGAAAGCAGAGTCTATTTTGAAGAAAGACAATGGATTCAACAAAATAAAAAATCCCTCCCATGTCTTTTGCTGGGGTTTTGAGCTGAGCCATGCATCTTCACTCCCACACTTTGCACACGCTTTTGTATTGTGAGAGGGGATAGAGTATGTGGTCAAGAGCATAGGCCCTGGGGTCAGACTTTGGGTTTGAAGTCCAGTTGTGCAGCCCATCAGCTCTATGGCCTTTGACAAGTCACTTATACTCGCTGAACCTCAGTTTCCTCATCTGTAGAGTGAGCAGAGCTTCCAGGAGCATTCGAAGGATTAAATGAGACGATAGTGCATACAATGCCCTTGGCACAGTGAGCACTCCACAGATGATGATGATGATGATGATGATGATGATGATGATGATGATGGTGGTGGTGGTGGTGGTGGTGATGCTCTCTAGCTGCTCCAAACACATGTGCCTCATCTTTTTAGCTACACATTGATGCTTTAAGGAATGGATCATTTTGATCTCCTCTTGTAGGTCTCAGGAACACATGAAGTATAGGTGCTAAGCAAGGTTTTGCAGACTGATGTGTTGATGAATCAGGAGGTGGGGGCAAGAAGAAAGAAGGGAGCCCTTGTGAAGGGAGGAGGGTGTCTCTGCTGTGGAGGTGGGGGCACTTTGCTATGTTGAGACAACCTGGCTCAGACCTGAGTAGGAACTCTGCTCCTCCACTAGGTGGCTTCAAGGGTGCTAAGGAGACATCCCCAGGTGGCTTGCCCTGGTGGATCACGTTTCCATTGGAGAGATCACCTCTCTCACCTGGCTAACAAAGATGAAGTCTTTCAGAGACCACATCCATGAGCTCTTGACCATGGACTGGGGGATCCAGCTGGGGGACATGAGCAATGAAGCACAGTCTCAGATGGAGAGGGCAGGGCAAGAAGAACAGACACATGGAGCAGGACAGGAGCCGTGTCTCTGGAGACGAGGTAGATAGATAGCATAAAAAGAGAGACGACACCCCAGGGCACAGGACTATTTCAGACTATCCACAGAATCCTTGTTCTTCCTGGGACTAGTGACCTCAAGAATAAAAGCCCATGAGTTGGGAAGCATGGAGTGATCCATACTAAGCCTTGATTGTGCAGCGTCTCCCCACAAGAACAACAGAATGGGTTGAGGAGCCCAGGAACCGTCTGGAGCACAACCAGAGACTGGAAATGGCTCTGTCCCACTACCCTGCTTCTCTGTGCTGGAAGCAGATGCCGGACCCATCCCAGCTGGGAGCCATGCAGGGAGCAGGAGGAAAAGCCACCAACCAGCTCTCCAGAAGTTTACTATCTGGTTATCGGGCAACAGAGGGACCCCAGGACTTAGAGTTAGAAAGCTGTGCCCTTACTCCCTGCCTGCATGACCGTGAGGTCAATGAACCTCGAGGAAACACAGCTTTCCTTTAGCTACAATAAAAATAATGATAGCCCTAGCCGGTTTGGCTCAGTGGATAGAGTGTCGACCTGCGGACTGAAGGGTCCCAGGTTTGATTCCGGTCAAGGACATGTGCTCAGGTGGAGGGCTCGATCCCCAGTGGGGGGCGTGCAGGAGGCAGCTGATCAATGATTTTCTCTCATCATTGGTGTTTCTATCTCTCTTTCCCTCTTCCTTCCTCTCTGAAATCAATAAAAATATATTTTAAAAAATAATGATAAATAATGATCCCAGCACTTATAGCAATGTATTAACCTTCCACAGGAATTTAGACTATGCATAGTTAGCTTTTTTTACTTTTCCCAATAATGAAGAATAAAATAATTTGAAGGAACAGCAAAGTGAAAAGTCCTAACCTTAAAATCAATATTCTGTTCTCTCTACAGAAGTGTAGAAATGAATTTCTTAATTTATTAACAGGATGCCCCAGGGTATTTAATGTTTACATTTCCCTCTTGGATTATTACCAGAATATTACTGTGCCAATATGCTATGAGGTTTCTCTCCCAAAGTGACTCACTTGCCATCCTTTGAATTTCCTTATTGAAGGTCTGGGCGGGAGCACTTCTGTAAGGAAGATGTTAGTCATATTAACAACCATTTGGAATTCGGGAGGTTCATCCTGATTCAAAAGCCGAAGGAAGCACAGACCCATCTAAGAGGCATCTCTTCAAAATAAAAGGTTTGAAAAATGCAAGGTAAAACCTGACTATTAAGGCGAAATTATTTCAGCATTTGAAGCTTTTAAGGTTAGTGGTGATAGTGACTTCAAATTGCCATCCTATTAAAATAAAGACACACTGTGGCAAAGCCTGGTATAAAACTGACATAAGAAAATCTGAGACTGGTGGTTCTGGGAAGGCTGACGAGGGTCAGCATGACAGCGGAGTTGGGGGGATGACCCTAGTCATGGTTGAACGGGGAGGAACCCTGGAGAGCTCTTACCAAATTCCTTTCAACTACTGCTGAGAAAAACAAGCCCAGAGGGAAGCGCTTGAGTGCTGATGGTAAAGCTAAAACTGGAGCCTGGGTCTCCTGACTCCGGCCCACGAAACCCAAGTCCTCACCATCACTTTTGCTCTAGGCTGATCCTTTGGTCCCATCTCTGCATCACCTTCAAATCCTTCTATGGAGACCGGGGGCCTCCACCAGCCCTGGGAACACCCTCAGTTCCCTTAGAACTCTCCGCCCTTCTGAAGAGCTGCACATGGCCCAGCGCTTTAACAGAGCAGGCCCCCCAGGGACTTTCCGAAAGTCAGTTAGCCTTGAAAAGACCAAGAAGCAGCCTTTTCATGAAAGATACATGCCTTTTTAAAATTATTATTGTTTAAAGTATTACATATGTCTCCGTTTTCCCTGATTGACACCCCCCCCCTCCACTCCCACATCCCAGGACAAGCCTCTACTGCCCCAGTATCTGTGTCCATTGGTTTTGCTAATATGCACACATACAAGTCCCTTGGTTGATCTCTAATCCCCCCCGCCCCCCGCCTTCTCTCTGAGGTTGGACGGTCTGTTCAGTGTTACCTTGCCTCTGGATCTATTTTTGTTCATCAGTTTATGTTGTTCATTATATCCCACAAATGAGTGAGATCATGTGATATTTATCTTTCTCCGACTGGCTTATTTCACTTAGCATAATGCTCGCCAGTTCTATCCAGGCAGTTGCAAATGGTAAAAGTTCCTTCTTTTTTATAGCAGCATAGTATTCCATTGTATAGATGTAACACAGTTTTTTAATCCACTCATCTGCTGATGGGCACTTAGGCTGTTTCCAAATCTTAGCTATTGTAAATTATGCTGCTATGAACATAGAAGTGCATATATCCTTTCTGATTGGTGTTTCTTTGGATATAGTCCTAGAGTGGGATCATTGGGTCAAATGGGAGCTCCATTTTTAACTTTCTGAGGAAACTCCATACTGTTCTCCACAGTGGCTGCACCAGTCTGCATTCCCATCAGCAGTGCACGAGGGTTCCTTTTTCTCCGCATCCTTGCAAGCACTCGTTGTTTGTTGATTTGCTGATGATAGCCATTCTGACAGGTGAGATGGTACCTCATTGTTGTTTTGATTTGCATCTCTCGGATGATTAGTGACTTTGAGCATGTTTACCCATATCTTTCGGCCTTCTGTATGTCTTCTTTTGAAAAGTGTCTCCAACACGTCCATTGCTGGCCTCCAGAGCCTACAAGAGGCCCACATTCCGCCCATTGCTACAGGAACCTAAACCGATAGTTCTCCCAGTCACACAGGAGTGCCTCTCTGTCCCAGTTAGAGCCAATCACGGCTCCTAAGGGCACAGGTCCAGCTAAAGCAGGAGTCCCAGACTTTACCTGGGAGCAGTCAGAGATACTGTAGGCACCTGTGCTGAGATCTCTGGGACCTCACCTGGATTTCTGAGAAAGCAGGGAGAGTATCCTGGGGCCAGCAGCCTCAGACTATGGCAGGGGCAATGGTGTCAGTGGTCTACTGTTCTGTATGGGGAAGGGAGAGAAGAATCATTTCCATATGTAATATGCTGAGACCCTTGAAAGACCCGCATGCCAGAACTAATTCCCTTAGCCACAAACCACAGCACCTGGGATTCTACCATCGGAATCCACCTGCCTCAGTCTCTTGTGTTCAAATCTGAGCTCTACCACTTCATAGCTGCCTGGCTTGGGCAACTTACATGACCTCTCTGAGGCACACTTTCCCCACCTTTAACATGGGATCATAGTGCCCTGACCATAAAGCTATGCCCAGGATGAGAGCTCTTCTGCTATAAATGGAGCTTTTCTAGTGCCCAGTGCCAGCAGGGGTGCACAGATACCCATCCCTTTCTTTTCCTTTGGTTGAAGGCTTTCCCTAGCTGGGCTCACCTTCTAAAGTGAGTATGTCCAAAGAGAGTCCATAGTGAATGGATTCAGATGCCTGCCTTTAAAGACCAGACCTGATACTACAAAACAAGCACAAATGCCGGCCATGCCCATGGCTGGCTGAGAAGGAAGGGACCCAGTGGTCCTTCTTTCCTATGGAACATGCCATGTTCTGCAGGTGTTCTGTGTGTGAAATCAGGCTTCCCACCTCGGCCCCCACAGACTGAGTAGAGTGTGATTTGCACTGATAGAGAGTAGAACCAGGCTGCACCACCTCTTAGGTCAGTGAGCACGACTTCTGCTTAGAGGAGGCTCCATGTGCTGCATGGTACCCCTCTCAGGGGTGACACGGATTCCAGGGGACAAGGGAAAGCAGGCCCCGGCTCCAGGACACAAGAGGTGCCACATCAGGTGTCTGAGACCTGCTACATCTCAGTTCCAGGCAAGCTGGAGCCCAGGGTGCCTGGGAGTCTGCTGATACAATGCCCCCCGCTGCCTCACACTCCTGGGCTATACGGCCACAACGTGGAAGGAGCCTGGCACAGGTGAGGTGCCCAGAAAATGCCTGTCTGGTGAATGACTCTAAGAAAGCTGCCTGGTGTAGATGTTAGAAATTGGCAGTCAGAGCTCTGAAGAGGAAAGAGGATACAAAGCTGATAGACTGCCTACGTGTTAGCCTTCAATGGGGGACCGCAGGGCTAGGAGAGGAGGAACCGAGGTTACCGCCCAATTACTACTGGTTATTGCTAAACCTACCAAGATGTGTGCCAGGTGCTGGCTCTTTAAATGTTTGCGTTGAGAGGTTATGGCTGTCTTAGAATATGATGACTTCATTCCAGAAACTTTGTTTGTACTTGGGCCTGAGCCTCAAAAGCCTGAAGTCCAACCAGGGTCTATCATGAGCACTGTTATTGTCAGGGACACGAATGAACTTTGTCAGTAACTTTAGTAAAACCATTAAAGTCGCAGAGAACAAACTAGTTAACAATGGTATATCTTAAGAGGAAGAATTTCAAGGAATAAACTTCTGGATAATCGTGGTTACTAATCTCACCAATTCTTAACCGCTATTAGTCACTGCTTAACCTAAACCTGGAAATAGCTCAAGACTTGAATAAAACACTTCTTTGAAAGCCACCCCGCGTCCTTGCCATGGAATAAGATTTCTTCCAGGTTACCACCAGAAATTCAGGTTTTGCCGTTTGGTTTCTGTTTCAGCAACAGTGTCTCTTTTCATCCCACCTGGCTTTGAGTTTTCCCTTAATTGTGAACAGCTACTCTTTCTGGGGTAAATCGATGGGTATTTGGTACGAGCTAGAAGTGTTACACTTCGCACTGACTGTTGTCACCTGTACGTCAGCCCAGAGAACTCCACCATACCTTTAAGTTGGTGAGAAAAAAAGTCAAGGCTCCTCTCAGCTGGGTGTTGCTTATTTGGCAACAAAGAAAATCCTAGGTCCTTTCTGATGTATGGGCTGGGAACAGAATAGAAGCTTCTGCTGCTGGCAGCTCCCACTTGGAGAAGAACAATGCTCTTCCAAGTGTGGGCGGTATACTTCAGAGAGTTCATCTCCTTCTCTGGTGCCCTCGTCCCTGCCTGTGAAGATCAGGTCAGGAAGGAGGGACTGTCTTTGAAGAATCCAGGTCATCCTTTGAAGGGTGCCATTGAACCCACATGACCTTTGGAGTCAGTCAGCAGGGGGAGAAAGATACCCTAACTAACCACATGATAGTGAATTGTAGGAGTTGGCAATCTTCTGATTAGAGCTGTACAATTCCCTCCACTCGGCTAAATTTACCAGCCTTTTAATGTGAACAAGTATCTCCTTGTTCCCTGATAAGAACAAGGTGAAGATAAAGTTCTAATCAGCTCTCACAGTTCCCTCTACCTTCTCCATCAATCATGCCCCAGTTCTCTGAAGATCAGAATACCACAGTTTTTCAATTACCGGCAGGCATTGTTCGCTATTGTTGCATGACCCTGGTATTGTGAATCCTTTTTTATGTGTTTATCTTCTCCCCTCAACAAGTTCAAAAACTCTTTGAGGACCCAGCTGGGACAGAGTACACAGTAGGTGCCCTACAAATGCCTGTCACGTGGGGTGTGATTCTCCAGGACTTCAATAAAGTCATGGAAAACAAGGGAAAATAATATATCCCCCCTGGGAAATCACTTGGTATTTTATTTTTGACAATCTAGACATGAATGAGCATAGTACCCAATTGAGACTTAATTGGATATATTTGTGACTAGGATTCTGAGATCACAGCTACAATCGTTTCTTCAAAAGGACCCTGAAAAATACATGGGTGCATGACTCACTTATCCATGCCGCTGATAGAAACGTGAATGTAGGACCGCTAAGTGACACCACAAAGAGCCTATGGTGATAAAATTGGAGGCACTGTGGCAGGCATGGAGGTTGAGAGAACACTGTGGACAGAGGCATTCTGTCCCCTCTGAAAGCCCCCTGCAGAGGGTGTGGCTGCCTCTGCTCCACTCATAGTAGGCCAGCTGTGCATCATTCATTCAGATCTGTGCCAGAGAGTACAGGAGGCCGTGGGAAGGTGATGCAGAGGTTAACCATCCCCGGGCTTGGCTAAACGTGCAGACCATCTTGTCAGAAGGAGATATCTCCAGGCGATCTGTTCAGCTGCTGCAACCCACAGACTAGGCTATCGCTGATGCTTGGGCACTGTGAGCATGGTCAGGCCCGGGAGGTCAGGAAGAGGGACTGTCTTTGAAGAATCCAGGTCATCCTTTGAAGGGTGCCATTGAACCCACATGACCTTTGGAGTCAGCCGGGGAGAAAGATACCCTAACTAACCACATGATAGTGAATTGTAGGAGTTGGCAATCTTCTGATTAGAGCTGTACAATTCCCTCCACTCGGCTAAATTTACCAGCCTTTTAATGTGAACAAGTATCTCCTTGTTCCCTGATAAGAACAAGGTGAAGATAAAGTTCTAATCAGCTCTCACAGTTCCTTCTACCTTCTCCATCAATCATGCCCCAGTTCTCTGAAGATCAGAATACCACAGTTTTTCAATTACCGGCAGGCATTGTTCGCTATTGTTGCATGACCCTGGTATTGTGAATCCTTTTTTATGTGTTTATCTTCTCCCCTCAACAAGTTCAAAAACTCTTTGAGGACCCAGCTGGGACAGAGTACACAGTAGGTGCCCTACAAATGCCTGTCACGTGGGGTGTGATTCTCCAGGACTTCAATAAAGTCATGGAAAACAAGGGAAAATAATATATCCCCCCTGGGAAATCACTTGGTATTTTATTTTTGACAATCTAGACATGAATGAGCATAGTACCCAATTGAGACTTAATTGGATATATTTGTGACTAGGATTCTGAGATCACAGCTACAATCGTTTCTTCAAAAGGACCCTGAAAAATACATGGGTGCATGACTCACTTATCCATGCCGCTGATAGAAACGTGAATGTAGGACCGCTAAGTGACACCACAAAGAGCCTATGGTGATAAAATTGGAGGCACTGTGGCAGGCATGGAGGTTGAGAGAACACTGTGGACAGAGGCATTCTGTCCCCTCTGAAAGCCCCCTGCAGAGGGTGTGGCTGCCTCTGCTCCACTCATAGTAGGCCAGCTGTGCATCATTCATTCAGATCTGTGCCAGAGAGTACAGGAGGCCGTGGGAAGGTGATGCAGAGGTTAACCATCCCCGGGCTTGGCTAAACGTGCAGACCATCTTGTCAGAAGGAGATATCTCCAGGCGATCTGTTCAGCTGCTGCAACCCACAGACTAGGCTATCGCTGATGCTTGGGCACTGTGAGCATGGTCAGGCCCGGGACAGGTCTGCCTTCAAAGGCCTATTAAATAGTAATGCTAGCTGCTACTTTTCACTGAGCAGCTATTCTCTTGCAGGCAATGAGGCACAGGATTTTCATACTTTATTTCAAATGCTAATGAACACAAATAGATATTAATATCTCTATCTGGCAGGTGAAGAAATTGAGGGCCAGAGGGACTGAGCAAACTGATGATCATACAGTAAGTTTTGGACCTACGCATTGGACCCCACTTGACTAAAATGCTCTTTCAAATACCAGTCATTCTGTAACTCTTCTGCCTATGAATTCTTAGTTTGTTGCATATGCCATTCTGAATACCACAATCAGAGTTCTCTTTCCAAGGCTCTTTCATAACCACCTGGGTGGAGCTGAGGTTTCTGTTCCCCAGCCCTTAATATCAATATCATTAAGAACATGAAATAACAAAGGAGCCGTCTGGGTCATGAGACGACAGGAGCTTCTAGACCAGCTGCTGTTATCTAGGCAAGGAAATTACCTCCCCCTTATAGGAAATCTTGCTAGGCAACCCACAGTAAGATATTTAAAGTTTCTACTTATAGAACCTTTGACAAGATTCTCTGCAATATGTCTCTCTACCTGCCCCTGCCCTGCTTCCCAAGGGCCTGAACTAGCTGCTCAGCCACTGCAGAGCCCTCTGTGTGGTCTGGCGTGAAATGAGGACCTGCTGAGAAGCATGACCACAGGAGCTTTCCGTGGCTCGAGTG
Organism: Myotis brandtii; assembly: GCF_000412655.1. Lineage (NCBI taxonomy): Eukaryota > Metazoa > Chordata > Mammalia > Chiroptera > Vespertilionidae > Myotis > Myotis brandtii. The sequence goes on from NW_005356674.1 coordinate 340,719, forward strand.
ATGCCTGAGCACAATAAGTTTTTTGCTCCCAAATCTTGGACTATTGGTCCCAGATGGTCCCTGGGAAATCGGGCCAAGCTCACTGATATAACTTCTGTTTGGGAACGCCAGCTCCATCCAAATCTCCTGCTTACAGAACATGTTTCTAACACAGCCCCTGCCAAGGAGGCAGCAGATCATGTGACTATGCCCCTCCTAGTCCCAAATGATGGTGCCAAGGGTGGACGGCTGTGAGTAGGAAGCCAAGTGGCTAGCCAGCAACCTCCGTATGACCTGTGTGATCTGGTGTAAGATAAGGACCTGGAAAAATAACTTTCTTCATCAACAATTTAAACAAAGAAGTTCTCAGGGAAGATACCAGGGAGCTGTGGACACCAGAGATGAAAGGCATTATAGACCCAGAGTGTGGCAGAGAGAGTTCATGTTCACCCACTATGCATGTTCTCTCCTACATGACCCTGACTCCCTCACAATTGGTCTGAAGCCAAGTCATGGCCACTGGTCTATGAGCAGAACTGAATAATGTCACTTCTAGGCCAATGCAGTTCAAAGCAGTTGTGCCTTTTCTATCTTTCTGCCCCTCCCTTGGCCACATGTTCCAGATGGCACAGCTGTAAGATGGGGTTGGCCTAAATCCCTGAGCGATATATCCCCTAGTAGAGAGTAGCCTAGCTAATGCAGGGATGACCAGTATTAATATTAACATCACCACTACTATTGGTGACTGACTGATACAATGGCAACAACAGTCTGTGGCCAGCATGAAGCAATGCAATCCATCGGGGAGGGCAGGAGGCAGAAACTTACACTTACCTAGTGGGTGCTTACTGTGTACCAGGAACACTGCCTCATAGGATTTTTATAAAAATCCTAATATAGATATCAGCTACCCTATTTTACAAATGAAAGGCTGACAGAATGGTTAAAGGACATGTGACCTACAGTCCCCAACATCAGGAGTGAAAGCCGAGTTTGACCCCAGAACATCTGCTGTCCTTTTCCTAACAGGTTCCCCACTAGCTTGCCTTTCCTTTTGCCCTGCACAGAGACCTGCAATGAAACATCCTGTCCACAAGGGCATCCCCAAAGCTACCAATAAAGACTGAATTGGCATCCTCTCTAGGAGCATGGGGGCGGGGGGTACAAGATGAGAGTAGAAGGGTAATTGTAGTCACACATAGGCATCAGTGCCATTGGGAAGTATTACTTCCACGTTTCTGGAAGTCTCTCAACTCTCTACAGCAACCTGGTGGCCAATGGTGTGGCTCATTCTCACATCCTGTCAGAATGAGCCTCACAGCCCACCTCCATCCACAGACAGGACCCTGCATCCTCCTGACACTCAGCCTGGACCAAGAGTGGCATATTGGCTGTGTGGAAGGCCACACAGTCAGATGTACATTTAAGAAAAAAAAATGAGTAAAGCCTTCAGTGACTGCAAATTTATATTTTCCTATGGCACGGTCAGGTTTTAAAGAGGATTTAAGAGACTCTCGTATATTTCAGTCATTCCCTCCTATCTTTAGAGTTTAAAAGTGAATATGAAAGCAACATTTTAAATTATTTTCTTTTGCTTAAGAAGAAGGTGTCCACCTTGATCATTGCCTGAGATTAACAAGTAGAGGATGAGGTGCATTGCCTTGGGGTCACAGATGGTTATTTTAATATCTTGGGACATCTTCAGAGAGCCAAGGGCTTGAACAGGGAGCCACCTGCACATGATATGAAGGGAGGAGAGAATAGAAAAAGACCCCGTGTCAAGTCAAGAAGGGAAATAAGTTCACAATAAAAGATGAGGGTAAATAAAGAAGGATGAAACGTTCTTTAAAAAAAAGAGGATTCATAAAAGTTGCCTATTTTAAAAACAAGAAATGCAATTTACAGAGGAGGAGGATGTGATGATGTGGGATTTTAAAGCGATTCATCACGTGTATGCAAGCATGTGCTTCTATGGGAAATAGGAGGGAGAATACTTTGTGTAACCTTCCTTGAGGGGAGAAGAGAAGAAAAGGCACAAGAGAAGTCCAACGCTGCCAGCCCCTATGTCTCTGCAAGATCTGATTATCAGTTATCAACAAAATTGGGTTGCAATAGCAGCATGCTTCTGCCTCAGGAACATCCTATCGGTTGACCCAGAGCCTAACCTACAGAAAGTGACCCAGTCTCTTACACCCACCTTTGGCTCCTATGCTCATCTTACCCCTTAACCTGCAACAGCCATTTTTTGAGATTGACAACTAGACTTCAACCGCATCTGCCAGCTGTAATTGAACCTGCAGCGTAAGGTTGCGAGGAATTTGTGGCAGAAATATATCCAGCTAGACATACACATCTCTCACCCTCCCTTGTAGATACAAATGGCTGTGACACCCAGTTTTTGCCAATGAGACAAAAGCAGCAGTTTGGTGGGTGTCGTGGGTTGAATAGTGGCTTTTAAAGATATGTCACATCCAGCACCCTGTAAATGCAACCTTATCTTTGCCGATGTGATTAAGCTAAGGATCTAGAGATGAGACCATCCTAGATTATCCAGGTAGGCCCAAAATCCAATGGCAATCATCCTTATAAGAAACACACTGAGAGCCACAGGGAGAAGAAAGAGGTGAAGAAAGAGGTAAAGATGGAGTCGGAGATTAGAGTAATGCAGCCACAAGCCAAGGAATGCCTGGAGCCACCGGAAATTGAAAGAGGGGAAAAGGATTGTCCTGGAGAGTCTTCAGAAGGCTCCAGTCTTACCAACACCTTGATTTCAGACTTCTGGCCTCCGGTCTGTAGAGAACAAATTTCTGTTGTTTTAAGCCAGCAAGTTCATGGTAATTTGTTACCGCAGCCCTAGGGAACTAATATAATGGGATTTCCAGGAGAGCTTTTTAAAAGCTGGCAGCCACTCTCTCACCCTGCAGTTCATTAAAATCTGCCCCAGGAGAGAAAGTTGCTATTGGATAAGATTGTCTGGGCCATGGGGAGATCAGCAGATTATCTGATCCTTCTCTGGGCTGTGGTGTTTGGCACAACCCTCCCTTGGCTCTCTGTGCCAACATGTGACTCTTGTCGCCTCACGTGTCCTTGTATGATCTCACCTCTAAGTATGGCTTGAACCTATGGTTTAGTCCTGGATTTATGATCTGGACTGAAAAGTGTTTGCCCTTTTCTTTTTGACAGGGCAGTCCAGGGAATTTCACCTCTCCCCGCCATTCCTGGGCAGACACTGGAACTCCTAATGCTTTCACCTGATATAAACTAATAACAGCAACAACACTTTTAGGAGCACAGAGACTATAGCTCAGTAATTCAAGGCCCTGGAGTAAGATGTTTGGAAGCCAGATAGAAAGAGGACAAGGGACTTCATGTCTATTGTCAGACAGTGAACTAAAATCAGGAAGGATTGCATGCTTTTGAGTATTTAGTAATCGCCTCCAAAGCCAGGGGGATGAATAAAATCTCCAGAAAAAAAAATTTACTGCCTTCAAAATAGTAAATATGCAGTGTCTATACATTTCCCAACAAACATATTTCGATTATGTCATTAATGTCACTTTACATGGCTCTTTCTCCCTCTCTCAGCCTTGCTGAAGGATTTAACGTCAAGCAATTCAACAGTGACAGCTGGCGAGAAATCAGCTTTGAGATTTCTCATTAAAAGTAATGCTGTGTTAGTAGCCAAATACTTGGAAATGTGAAATGTTAAAATTTAATTGTGTGGAAAAGGCTTATTCTAACTTTGCAGATTGTACCATCTTTGCAGAAGTTGGTAGAAAATATCAACTTGGATTGTGGAAGGCCAAGTGAAGTTGTAAAAACAACTGTAGTTTTTAGAAGTAGTTATCCACTGAGCTATAATACTTAATGTGGTTTGCTTTGTGGGGTTCTTGAAAACTCTAGCTCTACACTTGCACAAAATAAAGTTTCCCATTGGTCTCTGCTTCCTCTCTCACCATTACTGGCCTTTAAGCTGAATAGACAAATTTATTCAGCTTACAGTATCTTCCCAATGCTGTTTTCAGGAATATTCTGCCCAATGTCTTATATCACTGTATTGTGCTGAACATTTAGGTAATTCTTTTCTCTGAGGGGAAGAACAGGAAATAAAGTTTCATTGTATCTTAGATGGAGAACAAAAATAGGAGGATTCACATCCAATGTAATCAAAGCTGCCCATTTGCATTTGGAGGAAATAATTACATTCTTTATCTCCTGATCTTAAATCACTTCCAGAAAACTCCCAACACCTGTGACCATGAAAATGTACAACTACACACACACAAATTATTCAATGGATCCCATCTGTAAACCCAGCGCCTTCCAACCCTGTCCCTGCACTGGAACTGAGCATAGCGGAGAATAGGAGGTCTGTGTGAGCTCTCTGGCCCACCCCATCTATTTCTCTTCTAGAATTTGAAAGCATATGGAAAGGGAACAACATGATTTAATATGCCACTTTGCATTCACTTAATATGCATCATTTTATCTATTTGAATAATTTATGTGGTTTTACCTAAATGTTTCATATGAGTATGTCTTATTTCCTCAACTTCATTGTGAGTTGCTCAAGGTTACATAATAAAGGCTAAAGAAAATTAGCTAGCCCTAGACGGTTGCTCAGTGGTTAGAGAATTGGCCTGTGGACTAAAGGGTCATGGGTCCAATTCCAGGCAAGGGCAGGTACCTTGGTTGCAGGCTCAATCCCTGGCCCTGGTCAGGGCGTGTGTGGGAGGCAACTAGTTGATGTATCTTTCTCACATTGATGTTTCTCTCTCTCTGTCTCTCCCCCTCCCTTCCACTCTCTCTAAAAATAAATGGACAAAATATCCTTGGGTTAACAGCAAAAAAAGAAAATTAACTGCTTTGATTATTATGATGATAATGGTTATGCCAAGACAAACAGTAGCCCCTAAGTAAGGCTGGGCAAAGCAGCCCCTAAGAAAAGAAGCAGAAAATCCAAACCAGAAGTTTGGTATCTCTCTCCAATTTAAAGGTGAGATGGAAGGAAGAAAGGACTGATGGGCTCAGAGCCAGGCACACTCAAGTGCCAGTCCCAGTGCTTCCACTTTGTAAGCTTAAATAAGTTACCCAAACTCTTGGAGGCTTGGCGTATTTATGTAAAAATTGAAGTGTAATAATGTAGTGGTTAGTATAAAAATATATGTAAAGTCCCTGGTACAGTATAGGTACTGGAAAAGTGTCCACTCATTTTAAGTGATAATCCTATAATATTATACCCAATATTGGTATACTGAAAGGAGTCTGAAAGCTTAGCTGGCCCAACCCCCTCTCCCTCCACCCCCACCCCTATCTTGCAGATGAAGAAACCAAGGCTGAGAGAAAGAAGTTAGACTACCCAAGCTTAACCAGGAACTAGTCTACTCAGGGTTAATGGCTGAGCAGGAGCTAGCGCCCCAGTCTCCTGCACGCAGACATCAGCTCTACCTACACCTGCCTACTGCCTCTCTCATTTCATGTCTCTCCAAACAGAATACAACGTCCAAAAGGATAAGAACTGTCCCTTCTTCTCTTGTTTCCCCCACAACACAACCAACTGGACCACAGCAGACCCCTTGTAAGATGAAATAAGATAAGCTCTGAATCAGGAGCCTGGGCCCACTGCCCAGCTTCCAACATGAGCCACATCTAACGCTCAGTGTTTTATGGATCCCCATCTGCACCAGAGCACACAGCCAGCTAATGATCCTCACTGATGTGGCCCTGGATGGTGGCCTAGAAGACTTCCCCACATCCAACTAGCACAGAAGAAGCCATGGGGATGGGGACCAGTCATTCAACAAAAGAGCAGAATACCAGGGAGTATTCTTGCCCAAGACCCTTCCCCAGCTCCCTACCCCAGTGCCACCGCCTGCCATCAGCCATCAGGGCCTCATTCCTTCCTGCTATGGCATTCATCCGCTGGCATGTCACAAGTGCTCCTGGGAGACGTATGTATTAAAAGCCATTAATGTCAACTGAACTACTGGAAAACTTTCACCAGGAAGGCTGGGAAACTTCTAAGCAGAACATGATGTTCATGAGATAGCACTGGCTTGAGAGAAAAGGGGCAGGAGTTAGAAGGAGAATTGGTTATGCCCTGAGCTGTCTGGGGAGCTGGACAGCATGAAACCCCTGGACATCAGAGGAGAAATGAGAGTCCAGGAGCGGGAGGGCAAAAATAAGTAAGACCCAGTCTGAGAACTAAAACTGGACTTGAAGTCATCGGGTGAAATGAACTCACTTTCCCTTAGAACCTGTTCTCTGGGAAAGGCACTTTTGCTTTTCTCAAGAAGCTGCCTAAATCATCACCTAGTGTCCTGACCCTTCCTCATCTACCCTGTGCTTTGTCTCCTGGGAGAGCAGCTTGACACAACTGCACAGCCATTAGAAACAAGAGCCCATCGCAGACAAATAAACAGCAACCCACTCACCAGCACTGTGGCTGCCGGCTTGTAGCTCAATTACTTTCAAGTCCTAAAGCTAATTTACAGGGTTTGCAACGGCTGTCGCTGATCCTGGAAAACACATAGCACTAAAGAGACGCAGATATTTGTCACTGGTCACTGACATGGTCCCCAGACCCCAGGTGCTCTCTTCCAGCCACTCACTCTTCCTCCACCATCCAGTGCAGACGTGTTAGTGCAGTGCACCTGATGCTCATAGTCAGGACACCAGACCAAGTCTCCACACACCTCATGGGAATCGGAGGTGTCTGTAGTGTATGTGAAATAATAGCAATCATCGTGTCAAGGCCTGATGCTACTAATTATTGCGTAAGGCGGAAGAGGCGTGTTACCCACTCTCCGTTAGCTGATGCTATCAGGAGTGGGATAGTTGTAAACAGCCCACCAGTTCTGCCAGCTCTTCCCTAGGGCACTGGGCTTCCTGTGTTAAACAGGCAAACGATGGCCAAGTTAGCAAGAGATAACTAATTTTTAATGTTTGATGTCTGGTTTGAGGGCATCGAGGAATATGGTCAAGCCATCCTGGGTACCAAAATGAGGGACATGGCCACTTGCCAAGGCAGTTTCAGAGACTGTCCTCCCCACATGGTAGTAATTCGGGGAGAACTTTCAGAACAAAAGTCAGTGTTGCAAACTGATTGATTCTACCACTCCGCTAACATTCTCTCCACCATTATTGCTCCTAACCCCAGACAGCCTGACTATATGGGTAGTTATGGTGTGGTATTGAGAGACAGACGGAATTAACTGGAAAGGGATAGAGAAATCTAGCTCGTACAATCTTTCTGAAAGTCTCTCATGGGGTTGAGGACACTGCCTGGCTCCATAATCAAGGAGCATCACTAAAGTTTGCTTAAGGTTCTATAATTAGTATTGGTCTTAATTTAAGTCACTTCAAGAACTCAAAAGGGCATTGAGAGTCCCCGTGTCTGCAGTCGGATTATAAACGTGTTAGAACATCATTCAGAGTTAGTGTGCTACAAATGAAGGCTGCCACAAGGAGCAGACAGCGTGCTCCATAAAATTACCAATTTCCATATTCAAAGGGAGCTTTCTGACAGTATAACTTGGGGGCACAGATATTGATGGGGGGGGGGGGGGTCTGCTTTTTTCCAACGTGAGTTTGCTGTTGCTGCTACAGATTGAAGGATATGACATTAATATTGCACAGCACTCTAGCCACTTAATTTAGGCACTTATAAAGTTGCATTTTTAAATTAGAGTTCTGAGTGCTGAACATTTCATTTGCGAATATGTTTTTCCTTTCTTCCCCACACCATTTGAAATAAAAATTCATTTCCGTGAATACATGGAATTGATGCTAATTAAAATGCTTGTGAAAGTTAAAGGAATCAGCCAGCCCCAGGGAAATAGAAGGTCAATTTTATTTCTCAAAGGGCAAGGAAAGAAATTAAAATACACTTAAGTCAAGGCATAGATTCTGTAGAGTTTGAAAAGACCTTACATCTCCTCCAGGAAAGAGAGAGAAAGAGCCCAGACAGAAGCAGGTTTGATGCCTGGCTCTGATGCTTCCGGAGTCTGTGACCTTAGATACGGTTCTCCGCTCCCTGCCCCGCTGGATAGAGAGCTCTTTTAGCTGCAAAGGCCTGACTCCAACTTCACGCAACATGTGCTTCTGCTTCATCTTGGTGTTGAGGGTTGGGAGCAGGTGTCTCTCTCATAATACGAAGAATATTAGTGATAGGAAACAGAGTCAAAGCCCTGTTAATGAGAAGAGTTTGACTTTCTCTATGGGCTGGCGTCAGGAGGAACTGCATCCGCTCAAGGCGTAGATCCTGTACTGTAGATCCCCCAGAGCAGTGTTCCCAACAGTCCTGGCACCCCCATACTGCCTGCTTGGGTTCTTGCCCTATCTGGATGCTATTTGTAATTTTACTTACTTCTTGTTCTTATTATCTTCTTGACTTTGAAAAAACTCACCTATTGAGTAATCCTGGCCTTAAGATATTATTAACTTGTATCTGAGAAGTAATAGGTTGGCATGCTAATCATATACAAGGCGGTGCAAAAGGAGATGCACTGTTGTTAATATGAAAAATCTATATATATAAAAGCCAAGCGACTGTCCGACCATCTGACCGGTAGCTATGACACGCACTGACCACCAGAGGGCAGACACTCAATGCAGGAGCTGCCGAGCTACGGGGACTTAGCAGCTGTGGTTCTTGGGTGATGTACCCGGAACCAAAGAGAAGGGAGCCCCATTCCCGGAGTGTCACCTGATAACTGTCCTCTTGCAATCTGGGACCCCTCGGGGGATGTCAGAGAGCCAGTTTCAGCCTGATCCCCACAGGCCAGGCCAAGCGACCCCACCTGTGCACGAACCCGTGCACTGGGCCTCTAGTAATACAATAATTAACAAGTAACAACACGAAAAAAAACCTGTTTTGTATATTTGCAACTGTAAACCTACTTTTATCCCACCTTGCATATTTTAATATACAATGAAATAAATACAGAACTATAAGTCAACCTGTGCTCACCCTGTGCCAGTCAAAATCATTTTGCATGCTGCCTGCTGAGGAGGGTTAGAGTGGAAGACCACCATGGCTTCGTGATAAGATCTAAGCCCCTCGTCCACCCCATGTGGACGCTGAGGCAAAGCCCACCACATGCTCTGCCAACACTCAGACATTGGCCTCGGGGACAATGAAACTCAGCATCCAAGAATATGAAATATGCAGGGCCCAAAGGGGATCCGAGGGAACCTGGACTCCACTATTTAAGGCTGAGGGGAAAGAAGGAGGAAAGGGGGTCAGTGGTGACAGCGGCTAAAAGAAGAGACTGAGAAAGGGAAGTAGGTGAGCCAAGGTGAGTGTGGAATGTAGTCGGGCCACCTCTTAGCTGGAGGGTCTGGTGCCATTATCTTTACTTTATCATTTACTTGACTTTAAGTAGGCTTTGTTGTTTTACCGAGCCTTCAGTAATAATAAGAATAATTTTTCAGGGAGCAGTTATGGGGGGCAATGCCTCTACCTCCCCCCACCCCCCCACCTGAGAAAGCCTGGGCTGTGCTGTGGTTGAGAAACTCCGATAGCAAAGTCATGGGCCTAAAGGCTGTGAGATCGATCTCTCTCTCTCTCTCTCTCTCTCTCTCTCTCCCTCTCTCTCCCCTCCCTCCCTCCCTCCCTCCCTCCCTCTGTCACTGCCCAACTTTGTAGCTCCCACCTGAACATGTTGGGTAACAAAGGGTTTAAATCTGCTCAGCAGCCCAGATAGTGTGCACACGCTGTGGGGAAGGATGAGTGGGTCTGGTAGCTTCTGGAAGGGCAGAGCAGACTCATTCCTGGCCCCCTGGCCATTACTCAGAGAGGAGGACCCCTGGCTAGGAGAGTCCACCTGCCCTGCCAGGCAGTACTCAACTCAGCCCTCCCTGGAGAAGGAGGTGGGGTGGAACTCTGGAGGATCCCCTTCTCTGGAGCTCCATCCCCTCTCTGTATCCCCCAGGGCAGCGAGCAGAGAGAGCTCACAGGGAGCAGAGTTTTCACTGTTAGTACAACCCCCTCGTGTTGTAATTTACTTGTTTGAGGCCACAGTGGCAGAAATCCAACAGGGGCCATTTGACTCCCAGCCCACTGCTCTCTGCAAGGTGACTTCAACTCAGTCTCCCAACCCTGCCAGCCTGGAGCACATGGCAGTGCCTGCCAACACCCTCAGTGGGCACCTGCTCTGCCTCCCAGCTCTCAGGATAAGACCCTCCACCCCTGGAAGAGTTGATTCCTCATGAGAAAAACCATCCCACCTCCCTCCCAGGCTCCTGCAAGGAGCAAAGGAATAATGTTTGTAAACAACAAGCTCATGCTCAGTGAAGAGCAACGTCTTGCCATGAACTGTTCACTACTCCATGCCCAGGACTCAGGCAAAACATGGCACCAGTGCCACCCTTACCACCTTAGCACGATACCCACTCTTCTGGGCAGGATTACCCAGCTCATCCAAAGTATTTCCCCAGGGGATGATTCTGAGAAGATTCCTCAGTGAATTGAACAGACACACCATAGAGCATTTTAGGTCTAAACATTCCCAAAAAGGGCCAGGAGATTTGCGAGGCAGATACTCAACCCCCAGGAGCCTCAGTCTCATCACTGATACAGATTCCAAGTCTCTCCCACAGCCGCCCGCATGGACAGACTTCCAGGAGGCTGCCAATGCCGTGGGCAGGAGGGAAGCCCAGGACACGTTCTCTTTAAAAGCCCCATATGGGTACTTCTGAGGCACAGCCAGGTTTGAATAATTGCATCCTTTTTTAGGCAACATTTACTGAGCACCTACTAGGAGCTGGGCAAGGACTAGGGACTGGGAATACCAAGATGAAGGGAGAAAATCAGAGAAAGCAAATGGAAACTGCATTCTATTGTGTGGTGAGCAATAAAGGTGAACCAGGGGCTGCTGTTTCCATTCATAACAGAACTTTAAAACACAATATAACTGTTAAGCACATCAACAGGCTCCCTAATGGGATATTGTTCCTTTCCTGATTGTTTCTGAGGCTTTATGCTTGGCTCAGAGGCACTACAGAAGGCCCAGAGTCATGGATGGCCCATGCTTGTTGCATTTTAACATCAAAAAAAATGAAGAAATGTTTTCATTTACTGAGTGATTTTGGAAAATGATTTCATAAAGGAGTACAGCCAGCCACCATCAACATTTTCCAAATGTCTTCAAACTGCAAACGGCTGTGGTAATGACATGCTCTCGGTGTCTCCGTCACATGGTGCCCCAGCAGACTTGGATGTTTACTAGAAATTCCTTCCCCCAAGGAAGCTGGGAGCTGACACTACCCAGTGGGTGGAACGTGGAAACCTTTTAACTGGCGTAGCTCCTTGGAAGCCAGCAGTGTGAGGGGCACAGTTGGGGAATAGATTTCTTCTGGTCTCTGGTTTAGTCACTCCTTTTTTTAAAGCTAAAGAATTTCTGCCCAGGTCACGTCAACAAGGTGTGTTCAACCGGGTTAAAGTACCCTGGGTCTATCCAGTCCTAACCCCACGCCACTCAGTCCACAGTCTTCTCCATGCCACAGGGGCTGAGTGTTTATGGAGCACTGACTCTGTTTGTTCACAGCAATGCCCACAACCACCTTAGGAGTTCATGGTCATCAGCCCACCTTTCGAATGAAGAAACAGTGACTGGCTCCAAGTCAAAAATGGGTCTAAGGAGACACAACTGGTGACAGAGCCCTACTCTGTCCACTTCACCACACCAAAAGCCTGGCCTTGTTCTAGATCCTTCCACTTGACTTGCACACCTTCATTACTCCCCACTGTTGTCAGGGTCAGGTTCACACTTTCCAACCTGGCATTTCCAAGGTGGCCTCCAACTTCCTACCATGAAGTGCTGTCTCATCCCCATGACAAGCATCCTAAAAGCCCCCTCCTCCTCCCCTACCTTTTTTACCAATATGATGTGCAGCCTGCCTATGAGCCTTAACTTCCCCCCTCAGAATCCTCACCCCTCTCCCTAGACCAAGTTGTCCTATCCTTCAAGGATCACATTCAGCCTCACCTCCTTCAGGAAGTCTTCCCTCGCTGGTCCAGCCCTCCCTTCCCAAGAGATCCCACTGCATATTCTGTTTATGTTGTGTGCCCCTTAGAACTTAAGTTCTCTGAGCACAGGTGTCATGGCTCCATCTCACCATTCCCCTATATCACCTGACACTATGCTAGCCACCAGTGAGAATTTGACGTGCATTTGTTCATTCTTTAATAACACCATGTTTTGTTTTTTTTCCACACTGATCCTGGATGGAACAGATTGATTAAAAAAAGCGGGGGGGGGGGGAGCAGAGGGGAAGACCACCAAAATGGAGTAGGCTTGAAAATATGGGACTTCACTGTTCTTTCAATGTCTTGGTTCTTTATAGCCTGCTGTACTAATGTGCTCCTTTGCCCACTGGGCACATGAGAAGAGCTGTCCTGGGACCAGTGCCCTCCTGAAGAAGCCAGGGTTGGGGCATGGACTCGAGGACCTGTACTGAGGGGAGCCACCGAAGTGTTCAATCAGGGCACTCAGAGAATATATAATCCAAGGTCAAATCTGAACCTTGGACAAGAAGGGAAGCCAGAGATCAACCAAAAAAGAGCAGAAGGACCAAACTTGATTTCTGAAGGGTGCATGAGACCACAGATGGGAAAACAAGCCCCAAAGAAGAATCTTAAGAGGTCTGGGCACATGGAATGTGAGGTGAGAGGGTGAGCAGAGACCAGGGCTCATCCAGCTTGTGTAATTGAGTTCAGGCTGTGTCGAAAATGAGTAGCCTTTGAGCTGACAGGTCTCCAGGAAGCTGGGACATAGACTACAAAGGCAGAGAAAATAGGAGAATGGGGCAAGCACCAGTGATGTCCCATATTTAGGTTTTGCCTCAGATATCCTCCTGCAAGCTGTGACTACCTTTCCCAGAGAGCCCAGGGGAAGAGCTAGGGATGATGGATGACATCACCACATCCATTGTGACAGGGCAAGTCATCCCAGTGTTGATGGTCTGTCTCCCAGGCACCTCAGACACATTGGGGTGGGAGGACCTGGAGTTGGGAGGGGTGCAAAGAGGAAGCCAAGTGACAACTGCAATAGGGAGCTAGCTTGCTTAATTTTTCTGCAGTTTTAATTCTGTGAAGGTCAACTAAAATGACCTTGAATGTTAGTGAAGACTTGGTAGACATGAATGTGAAATGGGGTGGGGTGAGGGATTGTGGCTCAGCTCTATTCTAGATAAAAAATATAAGACCTTCAGAACAATGTCTTCCCCAACAAGTTATGATGCGTCCAGGTGCCACATAAAAGTCAACCTTGATATATGCGCTCTGCACAAGAATAAAGGAGACTCTGGATTATAAACTGTGTCTGGAACTCATTGTCTGGCCATTATCTGAACAAATCCCATTCTCAGATAATGGACATCTGTTAAATCTTCCACTGTTAATAGAAAATGTTGCCTGTGGGACAGAGACTTTTATGATAGCACCATCTCTTCTGTGATAAAAGTGTTCTAAATCTTATTTTAACCAAGTGATTGTGTTTGCATCTGGTTTTTCTTGGGGGGAAAGAATAATGGGCCATGGAAGAATCCTGTGTGTCAGAGATCTCACAGAAGACTGAATGGCTGCTGACATAGCAAACTCTGCCGCCTTTAGCCTTCCGTTGAGCCCATGAGATCAGTGGCTCCAAACTCTTTAAAATCTGGACTCCTTAACCTGGACGGTAGGGCCCCTAGGGATATGGCCTGAGTCTTGCTTGATGATACTGCTGGCCTTGGAATTTATACTCTAATCTGCCAACATTTTGAAGTTTCTAAATGTTCCAGACATTCCCATATCTTCCTGCCTTCCACATGCTGCTTTCTTCAGCTCCTTCCCATGCTATTAGTGACTGGCCTTACCTGGTTAACTCAAACTCACCTCTTCGAGAAGCCTTCAGTGGCATTCCTCTCCCCATCTCTGGCTGGATTAGCTGCCCCTTTAGGGGACTTCACAGAGCCTAATGATAATCTCTATATAAGCCTCAACTTACTGTATAACTGGGTTCACTTTTTTGTTTTGTTTTGTTTTTTCTGCTTAGCTTTGAAAGTACATTCCTTAAAAACAGGAGTCTATCTTATTCACCTCTTTATCCCCTAAACAACCACCCAGCTCAGGGCTGACTGGATGGATGAAGTCTTGATTGGGTAAAAGGGTAGAGTCATCCCCAGAGAATGATTCTGGGAGGTAGAAAATGGAACTTCCAATGTAAGTCACTGAGAGACAGCTAAAAAGCAGCATATAAATTAACCTATGATCTTAAAAATATAAATCCAATAAGAAGCATGGCCACAGTTCACCTTATTAACCTTTAATTAGCTTATTTGCCTAATCCTTGACCATAACCCTTTCTGGACTCCAACCTAATCTCTGTTTCTTGATCTACTGGGGAAACTTAATCCAATCTTAGGGTCTTCTTTTGACCTCCTTCCCTTAAACTCAATAAAGGTAAAGTGGGAACATCACAACTCCTGTCTGCTTGGTCTTAAATGACATTGGTTCCTGATCCAGAACTTGGATCCAGCTCCCAAACCCTTTCTCAGATGACAACTGTGATCCTCTTCCCTCCATTTTTAAAATTTTCTTAAGACAGTTTTCAAACCACCTTCCATGTGAACAATGATGTGGGTGTTCAAATTCAGATTCTGCCATTTGCCAGCTGAGCAATCTCAGGCAAGACATTAAGTTCTCTAAACCTGAGAGATATTACTCTGGCCTGCGTGGCTCAGTTGGTTGAGCATCATCCTGTGAACCAGAAGGTCCCTGGTTTGATTCCAGGTCAGGGTGCATGTGGGAGGCAATCAATTGATGTTTCTCTCTCTCTCTCTCTCTCTCTCTCTCCCTCTCCCTCTCCCTCTCCCTCTCCCTCTCCCTCTCCTTCTCTCCCTCCCTCCCTTTCTCAAGTCAATAATAATAAAAAACACATTTAAACCTTAGAGATACATATATATCTCTAAGATATTTAAGTGTTCATATTTGTACATTGGAGATGATCCTGGTGCTGACATGAAAAGGCAAGAAGTAAATGAGACAATGAATGAGAAGCTCTTAGAATGGTGTGTGATACACAATGACACTTAATACATCACTGCGATCTGTCAGAGACAGCTGTGTGATAACAGAACCAGAGCAATGCCTAAAGATCAGGCAATGGCAAAAGTCTTAACTTTTAAGAAATGAGAAAGCATGAATCCAAAAATACTTGTCGCAAGATACACAGTGGTGTTCTGGAAAATTGCAGAGAACATCTTAAATAGATAGTTTATAAGCCCTTAGAAAAGAATGTGATAATCTTGAGGACCCGAAATGGACTCATTTATGACAAATACACCAGGTTAACCTTAGTTCCTTCATTGGATTGAAGGTCAGGGGCGCGCATTAATATTGTAATTATTACAATAACAGCAAATACTTATGTGTGTGTTGAATATTGGCTTATACCACAGCCCTGGCTGCATGTACATAACGAGGAAAGCAAGCAGATCTAATGCGGGTCTAAATATCGTCCCTGGCAGACAGTGAGGCTTCCTGATTGCTGGCAGGAGAAAGCTCCTTGTGCAAACAGGGGAACAAATCCACCATTTTTCTTTCAGCACAACAATGCAACAGCAATGACACCCATCTGTTTGTTGATTTCCTTTCTATAAGGCAGGAAATGAGGTGTCCATAGAGACCCTGGATGAATAATGCATAACATTTGCAAACAAGATCAACCCTCAATTAACTGTATCAGTGGAGGGAGGCTGCAAGAATCCAAAATATCTGACAATCCTAGAAAAATTCTATTTCTCTTTAGAAATGTTGGAGAAGTAAATGGTGAGAGATCCATCCACACACACTAGAAATAAAATAATGGATGATACATGCTACATATACATTTACATTTACACTTACATGCAAACACACACACTCATACTTACATGCGTGCACACACACACTCACATACACATACACACACATTGGATGAGTCCCAATTCAAAGAGCAACTGGGCTTCATTAGGAGGGTACAGCGTTCCCTGTCACTGGAAATGGGTAAGCAGGGGTGGAAAAAGCTTATTGCAGATGTTGGAGAGGGGAGTCAAGTATGTGATGAACAGATAGCCTTTATGCTTCCCTCAAACACCAAGAATCTGTGACTCTGGAATCTGCTCAAGTTCAGCAATAGGTGGTATCCTACATCACTGTGCCTTGCACAGTGTAGCATATCAGAGAACCCTCAAATATTATCTCCTTGAACCTGTGAATAAGGTAAAATCACCATAAAACAGCAGCAGATTCTATTGCAGTTGTTTGTGGGCCTGCTTTCTGAAAGATGTTAGCAGACTCACAGCTACTGAAGGAAATTAGATTTTTGTCAGGCAGCTGAAATGCATACGAATAAATATTTATCCACATAAAGCCCTACTTCTCACCTTAGGGAAAGTCCACAGATACTGAAGCGCTCATAGAGCTGCTTACGGGCTTCACTGAATAGGAGCCCCAGCTTCCCATGCCCTGCCTGGTGCTCTGGTCATGCCCTTGGGCTTTTAAGGAAGAAGGCTGTACTTATTTATTTAACACAATTGTGTCCTCAATCCCGGCCCCATGCACATACCTGTCCACCTTTTCGTCGCCAGCACAGGGGAACGATGCGGCAAGCGCGTGTTGGTGCCTCTCAGGAGGGCAGATGGGAGAGGCACACATGCCCAATTTGCCATGAGAAAGGCAAAGAGCACACCATTCATGCTGACTCGCTGGGATCTGACCTTCTGTTGCTCTGCAGTCATATGCAACACCATGAAAAGCCAACATGCTTACACTCAGCCAACCTATTCTCTTTGGTAAGACGAGCCTTCTAAAGACAATGAAGAATGTCTCTTACCGAGCTCTGATTTCTGTGTCACATTAAAAAAAAATGAGTAGCAAGAATCTACCTTTGATGCTTACTGAATGGAGGCAGAGAATCAAAGTTTACTACCTTAAAAAAAAAGAAAGAAAGAAAGAAAAAAAGGGGGGAAAGTACTCAGAAATGATTGCTGAGCTCAAGACACAATGACACCAATGTTCTCACTCCTGTTACTACTCATGGCTCTGTCCTGCCCACAGATGTCCTTCAGCAGCAAGATCACCAGAATGGGTCACACCCTGTGCTCAAGGAGGACTCCCCAGCAGAACTGGGGACCCAAAGCCAGTGGAGGGAAAATCTTACACAGAAAACACAAGCTCATTCATTATGTGCCAATCAACACAAGAACCACATTGGCACCTGGAAATACACAGGAACAATGGGCCTGGGTGATGGAAGACTGGGGGGACAAAGCATTGGCTATAGGCAGCTGGAAGGAAAAGAAAGGCAGAGACTCTGGATGTCTCTGAATGGTGAGGAATGCTGTTTGGGAAGGCCTGGTTTTAGTCTTTCAACCAATCATTCACTCAGCCATTTATTTCATACAAATGAACCAAACAGCAACTAGCACCGTAGTAGACTTACCACTGGACAAAGAGCAGTGGACAGATTAGATCACCCTTACCTAACAGGGCTTACAATCTGGAAAAGGAGACCTAAGGATTCAAATCATCCCACAAGCAGATCAATATTATGACAGAAGAGTATAAGAAGCCACAAGTGTTTATAAAAATGACCCAACATATAGGGTCCAGCACTCAAAAGGCTTCCATGAGGAAATACTATTTCAGTTAAGACATAATGGAGTGTAGTTGTCCAAAGCAGGGGAAGAACAATCCAGGCAGAGGAGGCAGCATGTGCAAAGGCCTTGGGGTAGAAATAAGGATGTTGCCCATGACGGTACCCATTTGGGGAGTGCACACATTTTCTGCATGTTCCTGGACATCAAGCCCTATGTTAAGGACTGAAACAAACATGGGGAATACATAAAAGATAAAGCCTCGGTGTGAATTCACCGCAACTAGGAACCGTGCACAATTCTTTGTATCACCAGCACCTAACCTAGCCCTTGGCAAATGTCAAGCCCCGGCATGAGTAATTAGCAGGAAACTATGGGAGATCATGGGAAGGTTCCTGGACTGAACGGAAAGACTTGCAGTGGCACAGAAGAGTGGCAAAGGCATTCCTGAGGGGGATCATGGTGAGAGGTAGGCTGGGAGGCAGTCCCACGTGTGAGGTGTGACAGGGACCAGGAAGCCACTCCTCTGCTTGGAGGGGCCTGTGTGGAGGCATTTCACTAACCATTAGACTGTAGGGAGGGCCTTGGAGAGGTAAACAAAGATCAGCAGCTTATGGAGATCTGACGATCCCAGGTGAATCTATCTCATTGTGACCCCAGAAAGGCGGCAGAATGAAAACATACCCATTCTAAGAATGCCCTTCCCAGACTCCTCTGCCTGCCATCTGTAAAGCACAGTCTAGAAGTGAACCCACCCCACAGTTTCTCAATAGGTAAACCCCTATGCAAACAGCAATGCATATTCCCATTATTCCTCCTGCCAGTCCTCCCAACATAGCACACAGCCCTCTGAGGCAAAGGAGCAGGAGAGAAGAAGGCAAGTCAAAATCCAGCCACAGGAGAGGAGCCAAGGGCCCTGGAATGAAGTCAGGAGACAGATCACAGGGAGAAGCAGAAAGAATTACATTCCTGCATTACTGTCCTATCCTACCCTACCCACCCCGGGGCACAGAACAATGCTCCAGATACCTCTCACTGGGCACCCACCTGCTGGGAGTCTGGAGCTGACCTGGGCCACAATCTGCTGCTCCAGTTAAGGCAGTGGTTCTCAACCTTGGCTGCACATTAGAATCACCTGGGCCTCGAGGCCCAGAAATCAGGATTTTAAAAAGATTCCCAGGTGGTTCTAATGTGCAGCCAAGGTTGAGAACCACTGAGTTAAGGTGTTTCAGTCATTGTAGCTCTTCTAAAAACTGGTGTCTCCAAACAGCTGGAGAGAAATGCCCTGCCTGACACTAACTCCAGGCAGGTGAAGGTGGTGAGCAACAGAGTGGGTAGAATTAGTTAAATGAATCAGCCAATTTTATGTAAAAATAATAATAAATAAGTACCTTAAATTCAGAAGAGTTTAGTAATTTTCTGAAGGCCAAACAGCTATTAAATAGCAAAGCTTGATCATTTAACCCCTAGCCTTCTCTGATCTCCAGAGGAGAAAAATAGCTAAATTCAATAGATAAAAATGAGCAAAGCTCTGTCCCTCCCCGAAAGAGAATCTTGTCATCTCTGAAGAGGTCCCAAGTGCTATTAACTGAGGTAGGGGTGGCGTGATAATGGGGCACAGTTTGGAAAGGAGAGAAGCCAGAAGGAAGAGGAGGACATGAGCAGCGATGGGGCGGGGGAAGCGGGTGAGGAATCTGCCGTGTGACCTACCAGCCGCTGGGGCTGCAGGGCAGAAACCCAGCAATTTCCTCTCCGGATTCCCTACTAAATAAAACGAATGTCTCTGCCTCCTGTCACAGTTTGCATTTTCAATCTGATTCATGGGGAAAGCATTGGCAGGTAATCTTTATCGGTTTCAAGTGTTTAACTTTTCAGGAGGAATACTAATGACAAACATGCAAGCAGCAAAACATCACCCTTGGCACTAAGAAATTAATCTTTCAAAACAAAGGAACGAATGAAACTTCCAAGTGCGTTCCTTTTGTGTTCTCTCTCTTTTCTTCGTCGCTCATTTTTAGTGGTGTCTTGACGTCCATGAGAGGTTTGCCCTCAGGGGGGAAAAACCCAAACTGGCAAATGCCACCATCGTACAAAATGTGTGTCTTCTTGCAGAGAGCCAGCCCTTTCTCACACATCCCCACCTTTTGTTCCATTCTGTCATCAACAGAGGCATCTTCCTTTCTTCTGAGGTTCAATTTCCACAAAGAAATAGCCTGTTGATGGATCCCTAGATCCCCCAAATCACAGTGTATGTTGTGGGGTTGATGTGGGAGGTCAGGTAAGCCACCTTCTCTACCTAGTGGTTCACTTCCACACACAGCATTTCCACAGTGACAGAGTCAGATCTGTGCTTTGATAAACTCACTACATGATACAAACCTTAGCCCTATTGTAGATGAGGAAAGGAGTCTCTGAGTGTTAGGTGTCCCTTAGCTGAGAAGTGGCAGAATGGACTGAAATGTCCCCTATTACATCATCCTATGTATCCTTGTAGCACACCTTGCTCTCATGTTATTCTTATAGCAAGCCTTGAATGCTGCCCAGCTGGGTGGGCTTACAGAGCTCTAGGCCCTGCAGAGGACCGATTTGAGGGCATGCAGAGTGGTGGCTTCATTCATGAGGGATGAGCAGACACGGCCAAGAAGTGTGAGATGCAGCGGGGTGTGGAAGCCTGTGTAGGCAAAAGCCCCTTGGAAAGAGTGGAAACAACCAGCAGGAAGCTGGGGTCCAGGAAGCTGAGGATCTTAGGAGGCCACGGGCATGAGGACTTGAAGAGCATTAGTGTTGATGAGTTGGGATGAGCATGAGCCCAAACAGGACCCTGCAGCGGGGTGTGGAAGCCTGTGTAGGCAGAAGCCCCTTGGAAAGAGTGGAACAACCAGCAGGAAGCTGGGGTCCAGGAAGCTGAGAGTCTTAGGAGGCCACAGGCATGAGGACTTAAAGAGCGTTAGCGTTGATGAGTTGGGATGAGCATGAGCCCAAACAGGACCCTGAATAGAGCACACACTGTGGCTTAAAGGACATCGAGGTGCTGTCTTCCAACATTCATGCAAACAATATTCTCTGACACCTACTACGCACCAGCCACCCCGGGGAAGGTCCAAAGGTCCAGAGATGAAGAGCACACGGTTTCTGCGATATAGGAGTTCATTCCGGAGATAAAGACTAGTGAACAGATAAGAACGGGACAGAGAGGTGCATTACATGAGGTGATGGTGGAAGACCCAACTGCTGTCGGAGCCTAAGGAAAGGCACCCCCAGGGCCTGGGAAGGGAAGGCGTTTCCAGGAAAGTTTCTCCCGAGGTGCTGTCTTCCAACATGCATGCAAACAACATTCTCTGGCACCTACTATGCACCAGCCACCCCAAGAAAGGTCCGAAGGTCCAGAGATGAAGAGCACATGGTTTCTGCGATATAGGAGTTCATTCCGGAGATAAAGACTAGTGAACAGATAAGCACGGGACAGAGAGGTGCATTACATGAGGTGATGGTGGAAGACCCAACTGCTGTCGGAGCCTAAGGAAAGGCACCCCCAGGGCCTGGGAAGGGAAGGCGTTTCCAGGAAAGTTTCTCAGGGGCCAAGAGCCTCTCATTTCCCTAAGACTGGAGTGAACCCTGGCCTCCTGCCAGCTGGGCCACTTGAGTCTACATATTCAATATTTTGTTCTCAGTCTCCTCAGCTTGGCACCCCCAGGGCCCGGGAAGGGAAGGTGTTTCCAGGAAAGTTTCTCAGGGGCCAATAGCCTCTCGCTTCCCTGGAGTGAACCCTGGCCTCCTGCCAGCGGGGCCACTTGAGTCTACATATTCAATATTTTGTTCTCAGTCTCCTCAGCTGAAAGATGTGGATAATACACCTCATATCACTGAATTGTGAAAATTATGTATATAAACACATCTCCCAAAAGTATATGTCAATCTCTCCCTGTCAAATCATCAAAAAGAATCCAACTTTTATGCACTGGACCATTTAAAAAGATACACACGAAAACCAATATATTTTTCCTCAGAATTTTTTCTCAATTCTTAAAAAACAACGATGTGAACCTCATTTTGAAAAAAAAACAATCTACACGTGGACTCTCATTCCTCCTTTCTGTCCACCCTCGTAATCTTCTCTACAGTGTCCATGATACCTGAACCTTCCATCTCTGCGTGGGTATTTCCAGGGCTTACTGCTATCTTTTCGAGGGACTTTCTATAGCTCTTAGACACTTGAGCTCTCTCCTTAAGCTTTTGATACTAATATGATTATTGTTAATCAAAAGATTCAAAAAGTCACATATACCACACAACGCTTTCTTGGCCTGTGACTCAGAGGCCACCGAACTGTGTGACTGGAATGAAATACGAAATGCCAGGCTGGTGATGGCATCAGCAAACCAGAGACATGGTTTGATGAGTAGCTGTTTCCTACCAGCAGCTGTGCTAGACACCTTTCCAAATATGCATGTTGCTACCCAAGCCTCATAACCATCCTAGCTAGGGAAACCGACTTATGCTGTTTTATAGATAAATAAATTAGCCAATGGCCATGCTAATAACAACCAGGATTCAGAAACAGGTCTTTCTGACATCAAAGCTCATACTCTATACCCCAGCATCCCCAGATCTCCTCCTCTATATATACAGTCATTTCTCAGTTCTCCTTTTCAAAGATTATGAAAACCCTACCTTTTCTTTTTTAAATCCTCACTGGAGGATGTTTTCATTGATTTCAGACACACACACACACAGAGAGAGAGAGAGAGAGAGAGAGAGAGAGAGAGAGAGAGAGAGAGAGAGAGAAACTAACTGGTTGCCTCTGATGTACATGCTCCAACCGGGGATGGAACCTGCAACTTTTTGGTGTATAGGACTATGCTCCAATTAAGCCACCCGGCCAGGGCTGAAAACCCAGCTTCAATCAACTCAATGTGCCTGCTGTCTACCAGAAAGTTGAATTATTTTTCCCAAACTCTCATTCTCTCCAAACTGTAAAGTAAAAAAAGAAAAAGAAAAAAAGTCTCAAATTCATAACCTGTTCAATAAAAACCGTGCCGGAAGTAAGTGATCGCATTTATTACTATGACTCTGCTAATACTATTGATTTCCCCCGCACCATTTCCCTTTTCTTTGCTCTCTTCATAGACCACTAGCAGCAGGATAGCTCACCATTAACCCCACAGACAGCACTAATAGATCACCGCGCTGTCACTCTTGCCCTCTTCTGTGAGTGAGCATAATAACTCTAGGCTGTGCCACGGCTTTTCACCAATCAGTCATCAGGGCCCCTATTGGAGACAACACACGCATTACGGGGAGCTCCTCACAGGCTGCTGTTGGCTTGCCATCCCAACGGAAAGGCCACCTTTAATTTTCTAACGCTCCCAACCATATGTTGTATCACACTTTGGTTCCACGTTGGCAAAAAATATGGGTCAGTTCTGCCCCAACCATCTTCCCCAAACACAGTGACAAGCACTGTGCATTGGGCAGATCCAGATTCTTATTCCCAATTCATCCATCAACCAACCAACCAACCAGCAGAAGCTAATTCAGACTCTCTGTGCTTGCCACCTCGTTGAGGGGATAAGCCACGCACAGATGCAAAGTTAAGGATGAGAGCTGATCACAGGGATCCAAAGGAGGATGGGGGTGGGGACGAGTCCTGAGGATAAAGCTCAAGTGGGCTTGCGGAAGGCCCCAAACACCACCCACACAGACAGTAACCCTGCTTCCCCCTTCCATCTGCACCCCTTCCTTCCCATCCTTATACCCCCAAATTAAGCTTCTCCATTGACCTGTTGCTGGAGGATTTTTCTACCAACCCCAGCAACGTTCCATGGTTGATTCATTTCCCTCCAGTTTTACCCGCTTTCCCTGAAATAGAGCTGCAAGCTTTAATAATCACAGTCAGATCTGGATTGGATTCCTGGTGAGTCCACATGTAAATCATCAAATAGTTCAATTCCAGCAGAGGAGCAAGTCCGCCATTCCAAATGCTGACAGTGACGGCCAGGTGAGCATTTGATATTGGATGAAAGGACACAAGAGGAAAGGGCTTTGTGGGCAGTAGATGAAAGCGTGTTCTAGGATTGAGTGTTTTCAAACCAAAGGTGTCAGTGTCTTTTTTCTTTCCCTCTCCTCTAAATGAAGAGGGGAGGGGGTTGGGGGGAGGCTGACAAACCCCTCCCACTGCTGCATGGTGGGGTTTGTGGGAAGGCCTCCCCAGCAGTGAGGGGTGGGCCTTTCCGCACAGGGTGTAGCAGAGCCCATTCCCACAGAGGAAGGGGACCTCCCACCTCTCTGACACTTGAAAATGTCTGTGTGGTACCAACAGAGAAAGAAATAACTAGAGCAACAAAAACACTGGCAGAACTCACAGGCTCTTAAGAATCTTGTTTTAAGGAAGGAATTTTGAGCAGGTGCTGACAGAAAGACTGAGAACCCTACGGCGTGTATGAGAGCTTTGTGATAAGAAATTAATCAACTAGCCTGGTATGGCCTGGAACACATCAGAGTGGAGGATAGCCCGGCAAAGAACAGAGGGAGAGCAGTAGGCAGAGAAGGGCTAGGATAGAACAGGCCCAGAACAGAGCTATGGCCAGAAGCCCAATGCTTTGCTGTGGCTAAGAGAACTTGAGGCACACAGTGAGGCTCTCTTGGGCATCACATGCACTTGATCAGAATGCATTTTTTGGGCTTGAGTTTGTTTCTAATACGTTTTATATGCTTTCTACTTCATTGAGAGAATTTGGCTTTTTCTACTCATCTTAGAGCCACCTGTCCTCGTAAGTTCAGAGGTGGAAAATGCAATTCAAGCACTAAATGCTGGGGAGCCAGGGTAGAGAAGATGGGTTACCAGTAGCTCCAAGGCAGGGTACCAGGATGGGCCTGATCAGGTGTGTAGAGCATCACCCCGTGAGCTGCTCTGTGTAAGGCAGCATTTGGAGCTGGGAACCCACAGATGCAGAAGCCATGGTCTCCATTTTCAGGGTGTTCTCACCCTTCAAGTTGTCCTAGGTCAAGCTGGGGAAGCCAGAGAGAGCTATAAAAATACAGAAAATAATTCACACTGCATAGGCCAAGTGCCAAATCGATCATGCAGACTTTGACTGCTGAAGAGTTCCCAGGGTGATCAGGGAAGACCCGAGAGAGAAGCTGGGCCTTGATGGATGGAGAAACCACTGCTGGAGAGAGGGCAGTCACTGACCACAGAGCTCAGTTCCACAAAAGCTCCCCGAGAGCAGGGATGTTAATCTTCTTCGCTCCCTGAGGTGTCCCCAGCACATAGTAGGCACCCAATAAATGTTTATTAAATAATTGAATGAAATGATATTCACTGAGCTCCTACTATGCACCAGGCATTGGGAGAGAAAGAAGGGTAAGCAAATTATTACAATGCGGAGTGTTAAGTGCTATCATGAGGCTGTGCTCAGAATGTACATACCCTCCAGGCCTGGGAATGTCTAGCTCATTTGTCTATTGTGTCATATATTGAGAACAGAAAACACACAGACCCTTCCCATTGAAACTATGTGAGTGAAAGCATAACGAATTCAAGTCTAGGCAATGCAGATAAAAAGCATTAAGAGCAAGAGGCTACTATTTGACCCAACAATTCTTCTAGGGTTCATCCCAGGGTTATAAAGATTAAAGATGTGCATATCAAATTAACTTTAAGGTTACTGATTGCAATACTGTTTATGGCGGGGGAGGGGGGAAGAGACTAAAAGCCCAACAATACAATATTGGTTAAATCAATCATAGTTCAGTGAAATACAACGCAGCCATTAACACACTACACCAGAATAGCTATTGACACAAAAATATGTTTCTAACATATAGTTATATGAAAATGTAAGATTCAAAAGAAAATGCACATTATAAGACCCATTTGCATAAATATGTTTTCCTTGAGCAAAGTCTGAAAAAAATGTACTCAAGAGTGTTAAAGTGGCTATAAATGCTGAAATTAAAGGAAGGTTTCTTTTTTTTTTTACTTAATTAGATCTTACCCAGCATGATCATGCATAGTTTTTGTATAAGATGAAAAAAATGTTATTTTAACAAAGAATGAACAGTTCCTCCTGCCCTATACACACCCTGAACACACACCACAAACTAAACTGGCTGCTTAGCTCACATTAAGCCAGTGAAGACACTATGGCATATAGGGGACACCCTGGGGACAGCCCTGCCGGATCACCCATCCAACGCCTGCCCCAGCCCTTGGCCAGTGTGGATTCAACATTACCTCCACCAGTTAAAACCTTTTAAAAGATTGCCACCTAGCAGGTTAGATCCCTAACACTCAGAATATCTGGACCATGTCCTTTCTCCATTTCTCCTTAAAGGACTTCTTACCCTCTTACTACCTCAAGCTCAAACCACCTCATTATAAAACAGAAGGCTCTAGAAACTCCCGAGTTCATTTATTATTTATTGACGGATCTCAGGAAAGGACATGTGCAGGAGCATATTCTCTCTCCGCCTGCCCTGAGTAATTTGACAGCAAAGAGACTGCCTCCAGGAGGGTAGAGGAAACATGCTGGGGACAACACCATAATGAAAGCCTGTGTGCCAAATAATAGCCAGAGTTCTCGTTTTTCTCTTTGGTGTTTGCTAAGGATGAACTACCTGGATGGGCTTGTTTTATGATGGAATCACAAAGAAGCAGCTATAGAGGAAACATGCTGGGGACAACACCGTAATGAAAGTCTGTGTGCCAAATAATGGCCAGAGTCCTCGTTTTTCTCTTTGGTGTTTGCTAAGGATGAACTACCCGGATGGGCTTGTTTTATGATGGAATCACAAAGAAGCGGCTGGCCGACAGGTCTGCCCGTCAGGTGGAGTGTGGGAGGCAGGCAGGGCTGACAGCGATGGGCTGCTCAACTGACATGTCACTCACATCCCAAGGCAGGCCCTTCCCTCCAAGGTATTTCTGCACTTTTATGATTCCTTTTCTGGTGCTCTGGCTGCAGGCGCATTGCTTCTTTCTGTGGGAGCTGAAACAAGGAGAGCCAGTGACCAGAGCCTGAGTTTGTAAAACACCACCCAGGAAGACTCGGGGAGCACTGTAATTAGTGAAAATAGGCACAAGGCAGAAAGCGAAGGGGAAGTGCAGGGAGGGAGAAGCTGGCGTGGTGATGTTGACGTGGACACTCACTGTTCACATCCTCATGACTATGAAATGGAGAGGAGGTGGGGCAGAGCTGAGCTTTAGAGTGGTGATGGCGTGGACACTCCCATGCCTCCTCACTGCTCACATCCCCATGACTATGAAATGGAGAGGAGGTGGGGCAGAGCTGAGCTTTAGAATCTGAGAGAGCTGGGTTTGACTGGACCATCTTCTCACCACCCCCACAACTCCAACTCACACATCATAGCTATGAGACATCAGGTGAAGTCTTTAACCTCAATTTCTTCACTTCTAAGTGGGGAAACTGACACAGCCTTGGGGGAGGTTCTGGCAAGAGTAATAGTTTTTAAGGAGAAATCAGTTATCAAAAGATAAACCAAAACAGATCCCAAAACTCACTTCTAAATAACACAAAAGTCAAAAAAGGGAATTAAAATATAATTTAAGAAAATATTTTGAATACATCTATTTTGAAGTAAGAGTAATAGTTTTTAAGGAGAAGTCAGTTATCAAAAGATAAACCAAAACAGATCCCCCCCATTTATTTGAGAGTTAAGAAACTCACTTCTAAATAACACAAAAGTCAAAAAAAGGAATTAAAATATAATTTAAGAAAATATTTTGAATACAATGATATAAGAATTACACACATCAAAGCTCACAGGATTCAGCTGAAGAAGTATTTAGAGGAAAATGCACAGCCTTAAGTGAAGAAAAGACAAACTCTGATGAGCTAAAACATCCATCTTCCTAAACTGGATAAAGAAGAGTAAAATGAGCCCAGAGGAAGTAGAAGAAAGAAATAACAAAGATTAAGGCCAATACTAATAAGATAAGTGTAAATTAGAGAGGGTCAAGAAAAGCCAATAGCAGGTTCACTGAAAAAGCTAATAAAAATGATAAACTTCTGGAATGGCTGATAAACGAGGGAGGAGGAAGCAGCCAGGATCAAGATCACGGGTGGAGGCATTTTGCTGGACATGGTTGGTGCTCCCAGATGTAGCCTCTACTTCAGGATGCTGAAAATGCAGGGGGCAGACAAGACAGCGTCCCTGAAAAGCATCAGGAAGAGATCTGGGACAGGTGAGTGCGCCAGGTGGGATGTTCAGGAGAGAGAGAGAATTCCTGACTGGGAAGCCAAGAAACAACTCCAACAGGGGCAGGAGCAGAACCCCTGCAGGTTCCTACAATAAGAGCCTTTGAAGCCTAAGGGACTTAAATGACCTGAAAGAAGACTATTTTATAGGGACCTCAAGTGCAGTCTTGGGAGTCAAAGGGAACCGAGTTTGCATCCCATCTCTACAACTAACTAGCTTTGAGAACTTGTGCAAATTGCTTCACCTCTATTTCCTCGTCTGTAAAATGGGAATAATAATAGCACCTCTCTTATAGCGTTGTCGTAAGCATTAGAAGAAATTAGTACAGAGGTCATGCTCAGTTGCACTGAGAATTACTATGAATATTATTGTTTTTACACCTCAGTGAACATAGTTGAATGTACCTATTTGGGCAGAGAGGCAGAACTGCACTTCTGTGGATTAGCCCAGACAACTGGGCAGCCCTCATCCCTTCAGCAGTTATTTATGAAGCACTTATTATGTGCCCAGAATAGCTACCATT
Source organism: Myotis brandtii (assembly GCF_000412655.1). NCBI lineage: Eukaryota > Metazoa > Chordata > Mammalia > Chiroptera > Vespertilionidae > Myotis > Myotis brandtii. Next base: position 369,061 of record NW_005356674.1, read on the forward strand.
TCCACCCAGGTTGTCGTGGAGCTGCCTGGAAGGGAGACGAACCTTCAGTCAATGCCCAGGCCAATGCACACTCCAGACTGGACCTCCTCCCTAAATTAAGTCATGGGTAGGGGGTGCTTCACCTCTATTTCCTCGTCTGTAAAATGGGAATAATAATAGCACCTCTCTTATAGCGTTGTCGTAAGCATTAGAAGAAATTAGTACAGAGGTCATGCTCAGTTGCACTGAGAATTACTATGAATATTATTGTTTTTACACCTCAGTGAACATTCACTGAAAAAGCTAATAAAAATGATAAACTTCTGGAATGGCTGATAAACGAGGGAGGAGGAAGCAGCCAGGATCAGGATCACGGGTGGAGGCATTTTGCTGGGCATGGTTGGTGCTCCCAGATTTAGCCTCTACTTCAGGATGCTGAAAATGCAGGGGTGAGACGAGACAGCGTCCCCGAAAAGCATCAGGAAGAGATCTGGGGCAGGTGAGTGCGCCAGGTGGGATGTTCAGGAGAGAGAGAGAATTCCTGACTGGGAAGCCAAGAAACAACTCCAACAGGGGCAGGAGCAGAACCCCTGCAGGTTCCTACAATAAGAGCCTTTGAAGCCTAAGGGACTTAAATGACCTGAAAGAAGACTATTTTATAGGGACCTCAAGTGCAGTCTTGGGAGTCAAAGGGAACCGAGTTTGCATCCCATCTCTACAACTAACTAGCTTTGAGAACTTGTGCAAATCGCTTCACCTCTATTTCCTCATCTGTAAAATGGGAATAATAATAGTACCTCTCTTACAGCATTGTCGTAAGCATTAGAAGAGATTAGTACAGAGGTCATGCTCAGTTGCACTGAGAATTACTATGAATATTATTGTTTTTACACCTCAGTGAACATAGTTGAATGTACCGATTTGGGCAGAGAGGCAGAACTGCACTTCTGTGGATGGGCCCAGACAACTGGGCAGCCCTCATCCCTTCAGCAGTTATTTATGAAGCACTTATTATGTGCCCAGAATAGCTACCATTTCCACCCATGTTGTCGTGGAGCTGCCTGGAAGGGAGAGGAACCTTCAGTCAATGCCAGGCCAGTGCACACTCCACACTGGACCTCCTCCCTAAATTAAGTCATGGGTAGGGGGTAGGCAAGGTGAGGACATATCTCTCAGATACTGAAGTGCCAAAGAATGCAGATAAAAGTGGATGATGATAGCCTTGAGCAGAGTGGGCAGTCTTTCAAAAGTAAACATTTTACCTGAGGAAAATCAGAAGTCAAATGGCAGGTGGAAAAAACAACAACAGTGAATTGTAGCTTTGACCTCAGTTTGTATGCCAAGAGCTTTGTGGCTAGTGTGCCCCAGGCCAGAAATAGAAGAGGACAGCCTGGTGGACCAGCCATCCCTTGACAGTAGGTCCAGCATCTGGGCCTCCTCAATAAGGGCACACCCCCTAGGCCCTCCCTGCACCTCCAGAAAACAGGCCTGCTTCCCACAGGGGCTGGGTGGGAGTGGACTGAGTACAGAGCTTCTCAGGCGAGTTCTGCCAGACTCCAGGGTCATAAATCACAGAAATGGAAAACAGGAGTGAGAAATAAAACCCTTGGCTTCCTGCGCTTCACCTCTATTTCCTCATCTGTAAAATGGGAATAATAATAGTACCTCTCTTACAGCATTGTCGTAAGCATTAGAAGAGATTAGTACAGAGGTCATGCTCAGTTGCACTGAGAATTACTATGAATATTATTGTTTTTACACCTCAGTGAACATAGTTGAATGTACCTATTTGGGCAGAGAGGCAGAACTGCACTTCTGTGGATTAGCCCAGACAACTGGGCAGCCCTCATCCCTTCAGCAGTTATTTATGAAGCACCTCCTATGTGCCCAGAATAGCTACCATTTCCACCCATGTTGTCGTGGAGCTGCCTGGAAGGGAGAGGAACCTTCAGTCAATGCCAGGCCAGTGCACACTCCACACTGGACCTCCTCCCTAAATTAAGTCATGGGTAGGGGGTAGGCAAGGTGAGGACATATCTCTCAGATACTGAAGTGCCAAAGAATGCAGATAAAAGTGGATGATGATAGCCTTGAGCAGAGTGGGCAGTCTTTCAAAAGTAAACATTTTACCTGAGGAAAATCAGAAGTCAAATGGCAGGTGGAAAAAACAACAGTGAATTGTAGCTTTGACCTCAGTTTGTATGCCAAGAGCTTTGTGGCTAGTGTGCCCCAGGCCAGAAACAGAAGAGGACAGCCTGGTGGACCAGGCATCCCTTGACAGTAGGTCCAGCATCTGGGCCTCCTCTCCCAAGGGCACACCCCCTAGGGCCTCCCTGCACCTCCAGAAAACAGGCCTGCTTCCCACAGGGGCTGGGTGGGAGTGGACTGAGTACAGAGCTTCTCAGGCGAGTTCTGCCAGACTCAAGGGTCATAAATCACAGAAATTGAAAACAGGAGTGAGAAATAAAACCCTTGGCTTCCTGCGAACTGCCAGGCACTTTCTTTAGGCTGTAAATAACCACAGTTAAACCAAGCACCCTTTGGACTTCTTGGCAGGGAAGTGCATGAAAACATCTGATGTAAGGATTTTAAATGCTTACATGCTCTCCGCCAACATCTACTCAACCACCCAGAGCTGCGTCCTCCCGATCTTTCAGGAGAACCATGGTGCACATCTTCCCCCACATCCCCACTGCCCCTGACCTCTGCCCTGGGGGACTCTGCCTGGAGGGGCTCAAGGTGGCATCACGAATGAGGAGCAAGGGTCAATTCGGCCTGGCAGAAGAGCTGAGTGGGTGACCCTGAGCTGAGGGCCTGGCTGCCACGGTGGCAGCTCTGGCACTCCCCATTCTGCAAGGCCCAAATCAGTCAGCTGGTGAGAAAGTGGCTGGGCCCAGATCTGAACCCATCTTCTCCTGGTTCCAAAGCTCAGGCACATTTTAAGCAGACACACCAGGCCTTCACAGGAAATATATCCTGTGACTATGACATTGGAGTTGGGACTGCCTCTCCCCTCTCCCCTTTGTTCCAAATCTTTCTCTGTAACTTTCCAATTTCACCATATTACAGTGAGCCTGTTAGTCAGGAACTCAGACTTTGTGGTTTCTGCATTTTCATTTTGATGATATTTCATAAGTCAATGAGTAAAAGCCACGTTTGGATCACGTTTTAACCAAGAACTGCCCAAAGTTGCAGCACCATCATTCTCACCATCATTCCTGTTTACCATGCAAATCACTACAAATGAAGGTCAAACAGCATCATGGCAGTCTGTATGAAGTAAAGATTTCAAAATCATTTGAAAAGAGAAAAGTAAGGAGGGAAATTGAGGCCTCCAGATGGAAGCCACTGAACTCAAACCACGCCCTCCACAGCATCTACATCTGTGCACGCACAGCATGCCCCACAAGGTTAACAACAAAACAGCAATAAATGCCCCGGAAGAATGTTGCTGGTCCCAATTACTGTGATAATTAGAGTAAATACTATTGAACACATATTTCAATAAGCCACGCTGCTAACATTATCTTCAAATAGCCTGGGTAGCTTCATGGGATTATCAAGGACAGGGCATTTAAACTGGCATACGCAGGTTCTGATTAGCCATGGATCTGAACAGCCTGAACCAACAAGCAAAGCCTTAATGCATTAATATACTTTTAAAGCCTATTTATGTAAGCATGCCTTAGTATTGTTGAAAGTATAGGTTTTATATATAAAATTGAATCCATATCTACACGGTCCCACTGTTAACATCCACCCTGTAGTTTCAGCGGAATACTCCATTAATATTCTAGTAGAGTTAATACTGTTTACTTGAATTTTATTAGTTTTGTATTTGATTGTATATAATTTATACATTATAAGAACTTTAAATCTATAAAATTTATACTTAGTTCAACAATTTAGAGGACATCATAATAAAAATAATTAAACTCAATAAAAAGAGTTTCTGAGAATATTTTCCCTTAAATGGAATTGATGCATTCCTCAGGTTTGAGAAACACTGACACAATGAAGCCCTAATGATGAGTATTAAGATTGTTTCTAATACAAACAATGTGCAATTAATCTCCTATTTTATATATCTTTGTGTATTGAATAAACCTGTAGGATAAATTTCTAAATATGGGGACACCATGTCAAAGTGCAGATGAATTTTCAATGTTCATAAATACAAATTACCCTCCAACAAGACTGTAATTAATCCCTCCAAACTATGTATGCTAATGTCTGTTTCCACATACCCTTGACACTTTGTATATCTTTAACAATCTGCTAACCTGACAGGTATATTAAGATATCAAAATTATTTTAATTTACACGTTTTAGCCCTGGCCAGGTAGCTTAGTTGGTTAGAGCATCGTTCTGATATACCCAGGTTGTAGGTTTAATCTTAGGTCAGGGCACATACAGGAGGCAACTAATTAATGCATAAGTAAGTGGAAATGCAAATCGATGTTTCTAACCCCCCCACACACACACCTCTTTCTCTCTCTTTTCTAAAAATAAATCAATAAATTTAATTTACACATCTTTAATCAAGAGTGGAATGAGAATTTTTCCATATGTTTATCTGAGATTTTTTATTTCTTTATTGTCTATGAACTGCCTGTTGATGCTCTCTGCTGATTTGCTGATTTTCTATTAGTTTTATTATTTTCTCATTGACTTGTTGGCACTCTTTACATTCAACCTCTGTCTCCTGTTGATGATACTGCGTCTTGTTTTTCATGTGTCTTTTTGGCTTTGCTATGGTAAAGTTACTGGGTAGGTTTTAAAAAATTTTTAAGTCAATACTTCAACCTTATTTCCTTTGTAGATTTTGTTTCATTTAAGCTTTGTTATGATTCCATTATTATTAAATATTATATTCATCTAGAATTCCTTTCATGTAAACTATGAGGAAAGTATTCAGATCCCCCCTCCTTTTTCTACATATCAACATAGTTTATTGAATAGTCCATCATTCACTGCTGATTTGAGATGTCTCCTTATCAAATACTAGATGTAAGTTCTCCCAATATTTGGACCTATTTCTTCTGTTTCATTGAGCAATTTTCTGTTTTTGTACCAATACCAAACTAATTTAAGTAATATGTATTTATAAAACATTTTGAAATTTGGTAAGGCTAGTCTGCCCATTGGGGGATATTTTTATGTGTTTAATTTTCTGGGTCAGAAGTTTGCAAACTTGTTTTTAAAGAGACAGATAATAAACATTTTAGGCTTTTTGTGGGTCATATAGTCTCTATAGTAACTACTCTACTCTGCCTTTGTAGCTACAAAGCAGCCACAGGTCATAGGTAAACAAATGAGTGTGGCTGTGTTCCAATAAAACTGTATCTACAGGAACAGCAGTGGGCTGGATTTGGGTGGCCCATAGTTTGCCAACCTCTGTTCTTAGTATCATCTTTGAAAGTTCCTCCACCCACAGAACAAAACCATTTTGAACTATTAGCTTGGATTGCTTAAATTTATGATTAATAGTGGGAGAATTTATACTTTTAAATGTTGACTCTTACCATCTAAGAACATAGTCTTTCTTTCCACTTATTCATAGCTTTATTTTTGCTTCTCAATAAAATGTTGAAGTTTTCCTCATAGCTTCTCTTCCCACCAGTGGGGTCTGCTTTCTGAGGTGGCCACAGTAGTCTATACGTAGGAGGGATCTACCATGGCTTCATGCCTCAGTGCCATGCTGTCCCTAGGATGCTCCTATGGACATCACTCCCAATGAGCGGAGGGCTTATGTCCTCACATTCCTGTTTAGTGGGAGGTATTTTATCCATTTTTGTTTGTTTATTACCACATGGAATTGTTTGTTCCCATTGACTTCTGCTCAACCCATTAGTTCAACCCAATAGTTTAAAACAAAGCTTACAATCTACAGATTTTTCTGGGATTGATGGAAAAATCCAATGGGTCCTAGATACCCTCTGGAATTGTATGCAACATTTGTAGGAAGTATATTTTCCTGGGAAGAGAATGTATAGCTCCCACCAGAATCTCATGTTTATCATCCATTTCCCTGCCCCAAATACGAGATCCCCTGACTTAAGGTGTGTAAAGACCTGGGCTTTGGAATTGAAATGGAATCCAAATATAGATGACCAGTAACATAAAATAATAACTGTGGGGCCAGGGAAAGTGAGAACCACTGACCCGCCCTGGCCATTTGAGAATGGAAGCATAGCTAGGTTTATGGGGCACAGTTATAGCCAGGAGTGATAGCCTGGTTTATGGAGTGCTTTCCCACTGTTGTCCATTGGACAGTGCTGCCTAAGGGCTGAGGCAACCCAGAAAACCTGTGGCCATCAATCTTGCCCTCATGCAATTTTCCTGGACTTTCAGGTTGAGGTATCCATCTTATAGACTCCATATACCATGCCCAGTCTCACTTCCTTCCCACAGAGCATTGCTCTACCGAACTTCTTACTGTGATCCCGGACTGTCTGTTCTCAACATCTCCCTAATTTCCTGCCAGGGCCCTCCCTTGACCCTCTGTCAACCCCGTAACCCTATCCTCATAGAGAAAGGCAGCATGGGTGAAGGGAGAGAACAGACTAAATGATCCAAGAAATCCAGGTTCAAATCTTGCCATTGCCAATCTATGCTATGAGGCCAAGATGTGAACTTCTCAGACCTCAGCTTTCTTTTTTTTTTAATTGTTTTATTGCTTAAAATATTACAAAGAGTATTACATATGTCTCCTTTTTTTCCCGCCCTTGACAATCCCCTGGCCTCCCCTACCCCCCAGTGTCTTATGTCCATTGGTTATGCTTATTTGCATGCATACAAGTCCTTCGGAAGAGACCTCAGCTTTCTTATCGCAAGGGCAACATGCATGCCACTCTAGCATGATTATAGGGACTAAAAGAGATAAAGCATAGAGCTAAAAGCCAGCCACTCTTATGACACAGAGCTTATTATTCATCAATGGGATGGTCATAACTTACTTCTCATACAGCCCCTGGTATCAATCAAGCTCAGCCTCTGCCCATGAAACCTATGGAGGTTTTGTGAACTCTATTCTTCCCACCAGTGGGGTCTGCTTTCTGAGGTGGCCTCAGTAGTCTATACTTAGGAGGGATCTACCAGTGCCATGCTGTCTCTAGGATGCTGCTATGGGCATCACTCCCAATGAGCGGAGGGCTTATGTCCTCACATTGCAAAGAGCTGCCTGAATTGAAAATGAATATAGGACAATTCTGAGATCCAGAATTGGATATTGGGCAAGATTTAAGGCAAAATTTAAACTTGAGTTTGCTTCTTAGAAGAGGAAGACTCTCTCATCACTTTCTGAGCCTTGGTTTCTCTGTCTGCAAGATAAGGGAAGATAAATGTTAATAATGGACACTTCCTATGTGGCAGGAGACAACTCCTCCCCCAAACCCTATGAAACAGATCCTATTATCATCACAGAGACACACAGTGGCTAACTCACATGCTTAAAGTGGCAAAAATGAAATTTGAACCAGGTAATATTATATTAGGACCCAAGCTCTTAATTGCTGTTACCGATATGCCAATTTCTTGGAGTGCTTTAAATTACATATAATTCACACATGCCCCACACAAAGTCAGGTCCATAGCAGATGTTCAATAAATTATAATGATAGTTGCCCTTTCTTGAGGAAGAAACTTGGCCAATTCACCAGGATTTGGCCTCTTACCAACTAGCCACTCCATCAGGAACTAGATATCCCACCAGAAATTAGTCATCCATCAGGATGATTCAAAAAGGTCATGCTCCAGCTAATGCCGGCCCAGGAAGTGAACTGGCACAAGGCAGACTTCAATTCAATCACTGTGCATTACTCTTCAGTGGAAAGAGAACAAAGCACATTACCACCAAGTGCGTCTAAAATCCAAATTCTCAGTTATTCTTAAAGTCTATCTGGATGGGAAGACGGTGGCAAAGGCATAAACTAGAGAGACAGCCCAGATGGAACCTCGGGGTGATCTACCCTGTGCCAGGCACTGTGCCAAGAACCTCCAGGCATCAGTCTATCTGGGCCTTAACTCTGAAAGGGTTCCCTGGGTCTACTGATAGACAAAGATTCTGAGACCTGAAAGGTTAAGAAAATTGCCTGTATTCCTGGAATTTGTAAGATGTAGATCTGGTATTCAAAAATAGTTGGCTCCAGGTCCTTTGTACCAAACTTTAGTACCACCCTCCACCTGGCTGCCCAAAGAAAGAGTGGCAGATACCCAGGACAAACACTGCCTCCTGCATAAATGCACCAGGAATGACCCTGTTCCAGACCAGAATCTTTGCCACCCTTTAAACCATGGGTCCTAAAACTTTTTAAACAGGGGGCCAGTTCACTGTCCCTCAGACCGTTGGAGGGCCGGACTATAGTTTTAAAAAAAAACACTATGAACAAATTCCTATGCACACTGCACATATCTTATTTTGAAGTAAAAAAACAAAATGGGAACAAATACAATATTTGTATTTGCATGTGGCCCGCGGGCCGTAGTTTGAGGACCCCTGCTTTAAACCATCTCCTGAGGAGTATCTGGATGTGTCTGCCACTGCCCCGGTGTTGGGAGCCCTAGAGAAACAGAGCTGTGTCCTCAGTGCCCAACACAGAGCCTGGAATAGAACCAAATGAGTGTCATACAAACAGTGTCAAGACTGCACAGACACAACTTCTGCCAAGAAGGCAGAGCCTTTGTGTCAACCAGAGAGAAGGTAACCTAACATGCATCCCTATTTTTGAGTCTAATAGTTAGGAAGGTGGCAGTATAAGGTGAGGAGACTAGCTATTTCAAAGCCAATGAGGAAAAGACACCAACATCAAAACAATGCAAGCAGCCTCATTTCTCCCAGGACAGTGCCCTTCCTCCAATGGCCACCTAGGAGCTCTCAAGACCAAGAGTGGTGACAGTGCCTGTGATGCCGGCATTTGATTGTAAGACACACTCAAATTCCCATTTGAACACCACCTCTTTACTTTGCGTGATCACTGGGTCATCATTTAACTTTCCTGAGACTCCATCTTTTCCTGTCTAAAATGGTCATAATACCTACTTCCCTGGACTTTTTGGAGCCTTAAATGGAATGTGCTTGGCACAAAGTGGATGCCTGGTGTGGCGACTCCCTCTTTGGGACTAAGGAGGTATCATAGACATAGGACTGCAGGGACAGGGAAGGTATTAGTCAGAAACCTCTGGAAGCAGATCAAGGCTGTGCATCACCCCATCAGTGGAGTTGGATAATAAGAAAGTGATAGTTGCAGAGAATAACAGCAGTAACTGTTCTAAAAATACAAATTGAGAGCGGTAAGGAACCCAAAGCTGTTCAGCCCCAACCATGTGCTGGCATTGCTCTGGGAGCTTTTAAACCCAATCTTCAGAATGGCCCTCCAAGTATAGAAAGGAGGAGGCTGAGGTCCCTCGAACCGCTGTAACATCACCATGACTTTCTTTGAGCGAGTGAGACACCTTCCCATTACTTCATGTTACCTTGCATAATCCATCACGGAGTCCCACAGACTGGGGGTGCAGGGAGGGTCTGGGGTCAAACCTCTCTTCCCTCAAGATTGATGAAATCTACTCCAGGCATCTCTTGCACTGATTAAAATACACGGATGATAAATAACCAAACTCCTTGACATGGAAATGTGAGTGATGGGGCTGCTGCTGACAACAGGTCCAGGGTGATCACCACAGAAAGGAAAAAAACAGCATCGCACAGTCTACTTCCTCGCCATTGTTTTCTGACTTCTAAGCATCTGTGAGTGTCTGTCGGTGAAGGGCAATAAAGTTAATGGATGAGAAGGAGATGTGGAGGTCATGGTGGTCATAGAGACTGTAAGCTGATGACCTACTGCTTCACTTTACTATGCCAAGAGCCTAAGTAGAGGGTGCTTCTCCCAAGGTGGCAAAGCTGTAAAATGGGAAGAGTGTTTTGACAATCACCAGCCTCTCTTCCTTCTGCACAAACGTTTTGGTGCCTTCGGCCCTGGTCACTTTTCTGTCTAGACCTTCTTCCAGGAGAACATCTCCAGAAAGCAGCTTTGATCTTAATAGGAAGACACGTGTCTTCCTTCACAGGGTCCTTTCCTCCCCTGGTGTCTTCTCTCATTATGGCATCAAACAAAAGTCTGGGGCCTGCAAACAGAATTTCTGGTCGCAGAGACAGAATAGAGAGCTTTGGAAAAAAAAACCACACCAGGACAGAGGCTGTGCAGCCTCCCTAAAGAAGTAGAAAGTGGGAGACTGCTTCTTCAGTTCACAGCCGTTCACGCAGACAGACAGGCTGTTGCTGGGCTCCCAGACAAACACTGTGAAAAACAGGATGGAAGATTCCAGAAAATATTTTTTCTGAGCTTATTCCTTACTGGACAATTGAAGGATGGTGGAATGGAAACATCAAGGACCTTAGAATTAAGGTGTAAATCTCAGTTCTGCCACTTTCTAGCTAAAAGGCCATTGACATGTTATTTATTGAGTTTCCAGTTCTGTTGAACAGGGATATGAATATCTGCCTATCAGGTGGTGAAGGTGAGTGTTATATGGAATTGTGAATGTAAAATGGGTTGCCAATCATGAGAACTTGATCATCATTAGTCCCCTTCTCTTTACCACAGAGCAGATCATGTAAGATTAATCCTTCCACTGGGATAGTAAAAGTAGCCAACTAAGATCTAATATTCCTATGTAGCATTTTATTCCTCTGTGGGTCTGGTGCCCCTCACTCCCAAGGCTGCATTTGCCAACTTCACTCTTTAAATGAATGAAGCAAAGCAAGACGATCCATTTAATGGTCCCTGGGAATTGGGCCTTTAAAACCCCAGCATATTCTGACCTCCTGAGAGAATCTATGGAGCGTTTCAGCGGCCAGTTACTGCTGAATCGGTGACCTAGAAAGAAAGGCAAATTGCTTCCCAGGTATCTCCCTCTGGCCCTCACCCTCTTGGCAACCCCTCAGGTTAACACATGTAAGCCCATAGGAAGCATCTGAAGTCTGAAGTTATCAACACAACAGCTTTGCAGAAATCTACTTTTTGACCATGACAAGGGTAGTCCTTTCCCTCAAGTTACTGTTAAAATTGCATTAGTATAAGTGCTCAAGCTTTCCAAAAACCCCTTCTCATTGGCAGCCACAAAACTCAAGGTTGAGGAAGTTTGACCATGAAGACAAAGAAAAGCAGGATACAAACAGTCACGCCTATGTCGCAAAAAGCAGACACTGGATTGGTCTCCAGGTCCAATCTGTCCCAGGACCCTTCACATCCCACTGACCTGCCTTTGCCCTTATCCACCTGACAACATTCTGATCTCCCTGTGCCTTTGACTGGGTCCTGCTCATTGTCTTGCCCCATCCACTCACTCGCCTGCTACAGTAAAACCCTAACTTTAGGTCTGTTTTGACCCTTCTCTGAAACTCACTTTTTAACAACTCATTAGACATCATTTTAAATTGCATCCATGGCTGTTAGCCAAGTTAATTTTTTGAGTCAAATCTCACAGCATACATTTTCTCAGAATGCCATCATTTCAGACTTCCCAATACCTTAGCTTAGAGCTATATGTATTATCCTCTTGTAATTTGATTTAATCTATTCCATATCCGTGGTTATATTCCCTTTCTCATCTTTAATCCTGTGTACTTGTGCTTCCTCTCTTATTTTCTTGATTATATCTAAAAGAGCATGTCCATTTTATTGTTTCTTCAAAGAATCAGCTTTGCATTCACTTATAAATTCTAATGTTTTTCTGTTTTCTAATATATTGATTTCTACAGCATTTATGCTTGATTGCTTCCTAATTTCCTTAGATGTCTCCTTTTTAACTTTTTATTTTGAATGCTTTATTTATTTTCACTTTTGTCATTGACTATGAAGCATTTAATGCTATGGATTTGCTTCTAAGTATAGCTTTGTTCACATTCCATAAGTTTTGGTATATAGTGTCTAGCTCTATTAATAGCCTCTAATTATGGTTTTGATTTTCATTTGTACCCAAAAGTCATTTAAGAAAGATCCATTTTTTTCTTTCTATATGATTGGGTTTTATTGGGTTTTGAATGTCATTGTAAGCGCTACAACATGGTTCTCCACATTCTTACTCCATTTCTCACAGAGGAAGAACCGGAAGCATGGTGAGGTTGAGCAACCAGCCTAAAGCCTCAGAGATAATTGCCAATGATGCCAGGGAAGGAGAAATGAGAATCAAAACCTTTTGCATAAGTAGATACTGCCCCAGATCCTTATCCAGCAAAAGGGGACGCACAACTGTTGGAGGCCTTTTCTAGGTCTGTGGAAGGAAGTCAAGGGTTTCAGCAGCAAGAGGCAGGGCCTTTAACAGAGCAAGCAGCCCCCCAACCCCCCACCCAGTGATGCTGAGAGGCACCTCCCCAGAACTCTGCTCCTTGTTCTTGCTTGTTCCCTGGACAGGGTGTCAGGTGGCAGATGGTTAGTGCTCCATCTCTCACACCAGGTCCAGAGCAGCAGCAGCAAAGGCCCTAGAGCAGTGGTTCTCAACCTTCCTAATGCCGCGACCCTTTAATACAGT
>NW_005356674.1:387631-409330 GCF_000412655.1 Myotis brandtii
AAAAAAAAACACTATGAACAAATTCCTATGCACACTGCACATATCTTATTTTGAAGTAAAAAAACAAAATGGGAACAAATACAATATTTGTATTTGCATGTGGCCCGCGGGCCGTAGTTTGAGGACCCCTGCTTTAAACCATCTCCTGAGGAGTATCTGGATGTGTCTGCCACTGCCCCGGTGTTGGGAGCCCTAGAGAAACAGAGCTGTGTCCTCAGTGCCCAACACAGAGCCTGGAATAGAACCAAATGAGTGTCATACAAACAGTGTCAAGACTGCACAGACACAACTTCTGCCAAGAAGGCAGAGCCTTTGTGTCAACCAGAGAGAAGGTAACCTAACATGCATCCCTATTTTTGAGTCTAATAGTTAGGAAGGTGGCAGTATAAGGTGAGGAGACTAGCTATTTCAAAGCCAATGAGGAAAAGACACCAACATCAAAACAATGCAAGCAGCCTCATTTCTCCCAGGACAGTGCCCTTCCTCCAATGGCCACCTAGGAGCTCTCAAGACCAAGAGTGGTGACAGTGCCTGTGATGCCGGCATTTGATTGTAAGACACACTCAAATTCCCATTTGAACACCACCTCTTTACTTTGCGTGATCACTGGGTCATCATTTAACTTTCCTGAGACTCCATCTTTTCCTGTCTAAAATGGTCATAATACCTACTTCCCTGGACTTTTTGGAGCCTTAAATGAAATGTGCTTGGCACAAAGTGGATGCCTGGTTTGGCGACTCCCTCTTTGGGACTAAGGAGGTATCATTGACATAGGACTGCAGGGACAGGGAAGGTATTAGAAACCTCTGGAAGCAGATCAAGGCTGTGCATCACCCCATCAGTGGAGTTGGATAATAAGAAAGTGATAGTTGCAGAGAATAACAGCAGTAACTGTTCTAAAAATACAAATTGAGAGCGGTAAGGAACCCAAAGCTGTTCAGCCCCAACCATGTGCTGGCATTGCTCTGGGAGCTTTTAAACCCAATCTTCAGAATGGCCCTCCAAGTATAGAAAGGAGGAGGCTGAGGTCCCTCGAACCGCTGTAACATCACCATGACTTTCTTTGAGCGAGTGAGACACCTTCCCATTACTTCATGTTACCTTGCATAATCCATCACGGAGTCCCACAGACTGGGGGTGCAGGGAGGGTCTGGGGTCAAACCTCTCTTCCCTCAAGATTGATGAAATCTACTCCAGGCATCTCTTGCACTGATTAAAATACACGGATGATAAATAACCAAACTCCTTGACATGGAAATGTGAGTGATGGGGCTGCTGCTGACAACAGGTCCAGGGTGATCACCACAGAAAGGAAAAAAACAGCATCGCACAGTCTACTTCCTCGCCATTGTTTTCTGACTTCTAAGCATCTGTGAGTGTCTGTCGGTGAAGGGCAATAAAGTTAATGGATGAGAAGGAGATGTGGAGGTCATGGTGGTCATAGAGACTATAAGCCGATGACCTACTGCTTCAGTTTACTATGCCAAGAGCCTAAGTAGAGGGTGCTTCTCCCAAGGTGGCAAAGCTGTAAAATGGGAAGAGTGTTTTGACAATCATCAGCCTCTCCTCCTTGTGCACAAACGTTTTGGTGCCTTCAGCCCTGGTCACTTTTCTGTCTAGACCTTCTTCCAGCAGAACATCTCCAGAAAGCAGCTTTGATCTTAATAGGAAGACACGTGTCTTCCTTCACAGGGTCCTTTCCTCCCCTGGTGTCTTCTCTCATTATGGCATCAAACAAAAGTCTGGGGCCTGCAAACAGAATTTCTGGTCGCAGAGACAGAATAGAGAGCTTTGGAAAAAAAAACCACACCAGGACAGAGGCTGTGCAGCCTCCCTAAAGAAGTAGAAAGTGGGAGACTGCTTCTTCAGTTCACAGCCGTTCACGCAGACAGACAGGCTGTTGCTGGGCTCCCAGACAAACACTGTGAAAAACAGGATGGAAGATTCCAGAAAATATTTTTTCTGAGCTTATTCCTTACTGGACAATTGAAGGATGGTGGAATGGAAACATCAAGGACCTTAGAATTAAGGTGTAAATCTCAGTTCTGCCACTTTCTAGCTAAAAGGCCATTGACATGTTATTTATTGAGTTTCCAGTTCTGTTGAACAGGGATATGAATATCTGCCTATCAGGTGGTGAAGGTGAGTGTTATATGGAATTGTGAATGTAAAATGGGTTGCCAATCATGAGAACTTGATCATCATTAGTCCCCTTCTCTTTACCACAGAGCAGATCATGTAAGATTAATCCTTCCATTGGGATAGTAAAAGTAGCCAACTAAGATCTAATATTCCTATGTAGCATTTTATTCCTCTGTGGGTCTGGTGCCCCTCACTCCCAAGGCTGCATTTGCCAACTTCACTCTTTAAATGAATGAAGCAAAGCAAGACGATCCATTTAATGGTCCCTGGGAATTGGGCCTTTAAAACCCCAGCATATTCTGACCTCCTGAGAGAATCTATGGAGCGTTTCAGCGGCCAGTTACTGCTGAATCGGTGACCTAGAAAGAAAGGCAAATTGCTTCCCAGGTATCTCCCTCTGGCCCTCACCCTCTTGGCAACCCCTCAGGTTAACACATGTAAGCCCATAGGAAGCATCTGAAGTCTGAAGTTATCAACACAACAGCTTTGCAGAAATCTACTTTTTGACCATGACAAGGGTAGTCCTTTCCCTCAAGTTACTGTTAAAATTGCATTAGTATAAGTGCTCAAGCTTTCCAAAAACCCCTTCTCATTGGCAGCCACAAAACTCAAGGTTGAGGAAGTTTGACCATGAAGACAAAGAAAAGCAGGATACAAACAGTCACGCCTATGTCTCAAAAAGCAGACACTAAATTGGTCTCCAGGTCCAATCTGTCCCAGGACCCTTCACATCCCACTGACCTGCCTTTGCCCTTATCCACCTGACAACATTCTGATCTCCCTGTGCCTTTGACTGGGTCCTGCTCATTGTCTTGCCCCATCCACTCACTCGCCTGCTACAGTAAAACCCTAACTTTAGGTCTGTTTTGACCCTTCTCTGAAACTCACTTTTTAACAACTCATTAGACATCATTTTAAATTGCATCCATGGCTGTTAGCCAAGTTAATTTTTTGAGTCAAATCTCACAGCATACATTTTCTCAGAATGCCATCATTTCAGACTTCCCAATACCTTAGCTTAGAGCTATATGTATTATCCTCTTGTAATTTGATTTAATCTATTCCATATCCGTGGTTATATTCCCTTTCTCATCTTTAATCCTGTGTACTTGTGCTTCCTCTCTTATTTTCTTGATTATATCTAAAAGAGCATGTCCATTTTATTGTTTCTTCAAAGAATCAGCTTTGCATTCACTTATAAATTCTAATGTTTTTCTGTTTTCTAATATATTGATTTCTACAGCATTTATGCTTGATTGCTTCCTAATTTCCTTAGATGTCTCCTTTTTAACTTTTTATTTTGAATGCTTTATTTATTTTCACTTTTGTCATTGACTATGAAGCATTTAATGCTATGGATTTGCTTCTAAGTATAGCTTTGTTCACATTCCATAAGTTTTGGTATATAGTGTCTAGCTCTATTAATAGCCTCTAATTGTGGTTTTGATTTTCATTTGTACCCAAAAGTCATTTAAGAAAGATCCATTTTTTTCTTTCTATATGATTGGGTTTTATTGGGTTTTGAATGTCATTGTAAGCGCTACAACATGGTTCTCCACATTCTTACTCCATTTCTCACAGAGGAAGAACCGGAAGCATGGTGAGGTTGAGCAACCAGCCTAAAGCCTCAGAGATAATTGCCAATGATGCCAGGGAAGGAGAAATGAGAATCAAAACCTTTTGCATAAGTAGATACTGCCCCAGATCCTTATCCAGCAAAAGGGGACGCACAACTGTTGGAGGCCTTTTCTAGGTCTGTGGAAGGAAGTCAAGGGTTTCAGCAGCAAGAGGCAGGGCCTTTAACAGAGCAAGCAGCCCCCCAACCCCCCACCCAGTGATGCTGAGAGGCACCTCCCCAGAACTCTGCTCCTTGTTCTTGCTTGTTCCCTGGACAGGGTGTCAGGTGGCAGATGGTTAGTGCTCCATCTCTCACACCAGGTCCAGAGCAGCAGCAGCAAAGGCCCTAGAGCAGTGGTTCTCAACCTTCCTAATGCCGCGACCCTTTAATACAGTTCTTCATGTTGTAGTGACCCCCAATTTCATTTACAAATTGAACATAATTAAAGCATAGTGATTAATCACAAAACAATATGTAATTATATATGTGTTTTCCGATGGTCTTAGGCGACCCCTGTGAAAGGGTCATTCCACCCCCAAAGGGGTCACGACACACAGGTTGAGAACCACTGCCCTAGAGGGTCTTTATGCACCACACTCCAGATGCAAGGACAGCACCCAGACATCATGGCTAGACTCGTCCAAATGGGGCCAGAGTCCACACTGCCCCAGATGTATTACTCCATCATTGTTATTCGATATGAAGTACTTATCAGTCCCTTTCATAGATACAGAAACCGAGGTTCAGAAAGATTACGGGACTTACTCTGGGTCAGGGTTGATGGTGTAGGATGGCACCTCCTACAAAAGGGTGACAAGATACTGCAGGAGAACATGGTGGTGATTTAGACATTCCTATTTCAGAGCAGGTCTCTGGAGGAACTGTTGAAGGATGAACCCATGGAGTTCTAGCAGGGTTTTGAACTGCTTAACTTTTAAATGGTTTATTTCCAACACTCTTTTCCTACACACTTCTTACTATCTAAGAGGAGGAGTGACTTTACCCAGCCCTCGGGACGATCATGCATATGGAAGATCTAGAATGGTGCCTAGCACATAGCAGATGCTCAACTAATGGGGAGCTGAGGAAATTCCTTTACTCCTTTCTCCTTTTAGCTTGCAGAATCAGACACCAGTAAAGCACCAGGGTTAAGAGAGCCCAGAGACACCATCTAGTCTTTGGGCTCATGGATAGAATTCAGGGGGGTACCTAAAATTTGCATAGGAAAACTTGCATCATTATCCTCACAAATCTCACAAAAATTTAGGATTTCCTTCAATATGCATGTAAGCAACAGACCACAGCAGTCCTAGCTGTGGATCTAGGACCTGGGACTTTGTGACGACTAGAAATCACAGGTGTTTGCATGGCACATTGCAGTTATCATAGACATCTCAAAATCTCATTTACATTCATCACTACCTCAGAATTACGATAGGCATTATACCCAGGACTAGATTTTTGCCACTTAATGTTAATAAATAAGCATATGGATACCAATATCACAATTTATAAATATTTTGATAACTATTTCAATAGAATCAGTTTCTTCTATAGTCCAATACATTTTATTTTACTGATTTAAAAACATGAAAATAAACCAGTCAGAGAAAGATAAATATCACATGATCTCACTCATTTGTGGAATATAATGAACAACATAAACTGAGGAACCAAAATAGAACCAGATTCATAGAAGCATCGAACAGACTGTCCAACCTATGAGGGAAGGCGGAGGGTGAGAGGATAAGAGATCAACCAAAGGACTTGTATGCATGCATATGAGCAACCCAATGTTCACAGATGGGGGTTGGGGGGATAGGGCACATGCTGGGGGGTGAGGGTGGCCGGGGAGAGGTCAATGGGGGGAAAAGGAGACTTATGTAATACTTTAAACAATAAAGAATTTAAATTTTTAAAAAATGAATTCCATAAGCAGCAAAAACAAACAACAACAACAAAAAAAACATTAATCTGAGAAAGGGTCCATATGCTTCCTCAGACGTTACAGAGGTCCATGGTACAGAGACCTGTGTAAGAACCCTGGTCAGAGATGAGGAAATAGTCCTAAAGAGGAGAGATGATGCACTCACCTAAGGTCACAGCAGAGCAGGGACCAGAACCCATGCCTTCCAACCCTTCCAACATACGATGATCTTTAAAAAGCGGGGAGTCTGGGGGTGCAGGTGGTGAGCATACAGCTCATTCACATGGTGTTTCATGAGAGCTGTGGGAGCAGGGGGTCCAGCTCAGCTACGGAGGGACAAGGGCAAGTGGAAGGCCGGCACACCCAGTCTGCAGCCCTGTGTGCTCAGCCAGGTAGAGCAGCAATTATAAATATTTAGTATTTATTTTTCTGAAGTCTGATCACATGGAACCAAGTAATAGATTAAATGTTCCCTCAGTGGCCGCATGGAGCTTGATTTGTCTTTACAGTCAAAACCCACATCATGTACATGTGTTTTTTATCATTGCATATCAGCAGTATAGGGAGATAATCCTTCAGTATAATACATAACTCACAAAGGTGGGATGCTTGCCTGTAGCACAGAAACCCCTCAATCTGGAGAATGGTCCTTTTCTCTGCAACTTAAGACTTTCTGAGATCAACCACTGTAACCAGAGAGAAAGGGTTTCTCATAGGAGGATGTTCACATGTTTAGGAGGACTGACATCATTGCGCTAGCATTTTGCAAACTGGGAGCCTGGGACTCTTAGCACACACTCACATTCCCCTGGCCTTCCTTGAATGCCTGTCTCAATTCCACTCATGCTGAGCCCTTGCTTAGGATTCCTTCTCTGCACTTCACCACCACCACTGTTTAATAATAATAATAATAATAATAATAATAATAATAATAATAATAAATAAGGTAACAATTCCTCTAGCTTGGGGACTGCTAGCAGGCAGGAACTCTTGGTCAAAAGGAGGCTGCTGCATAAACAACCACTTTAAATACTGTGTGAGAGGTGAGCACCGGCTTCTGGGGCACTTTGTCGTGTCTTGAAGAAGTAGAGGAGCAAAAGGAGCCTCAGGCTGAGACAACAGCACATGCAAAGGCACTGTGGCAAGAAACAGCATGACCCATTCAGGCCTTGGCAGGACTTTCTATCTGCCTATTGCAGAATGAAACTAGCTGTGTGGTGTCCCAGTAGGCTCCACCAGTCTGAATGGGATTTCTTGGAGAAGTGAACTTTACTCTGGTCTTACAGCCTATCGGGAGTTCTGATAGGAAAGGAAAAGTGAAAAGATATAGGGGACTTCCCACCTCCAGTTCTAGGAGAACACCCACTCCAGACCTGCAGAGAAGTCAGGCAGGTCGGGGAATGGAAGCCAGGTTCCTGTGTGCTAACCAGGGCCGTGGAGTCCCCCGGGACAGTCTGGAGAGCTCCTCTATTGGGAAAGTCAGTATCATCAGACAGGGTAAACTGAGGCGCTGCTGGACTGTTTGACTGAGCTTTTCTTCTCATTCCTATGTTGTTAGTGAGCCTGGGGATGAATAGATTTGTGGACTTTGTGTGAGCAATTGATTAATGCTCCGAATAAAGAAAACCATGCATTCAAATGCATTTATCTGCCTGCCTTTAATTCCTCTCCTCCGAAGGTTTACCTACCACATTGGTTGCAAAATAGAATTTGATCCCGGAAAGCTCACTTTGAGAAAATGATCAAAGTTACCATTTCCATGTGAATTGAGAAGGTTAGAGTCTTTGGAGGAAAGCCTTGAGGAGTCTTGCTTCTTGGCCCACAGGCTGAGTAAGCTCCCTGCTCCCCTCTGCTCGGGGCTTCCCTCTGCCAGCCCTGACCCAGTGTCCAGCCGCGGTCTGTTCACTCGTCTGTCTCCCTCTGCAGGCTGGAAATTCACCATGACTCATCCTGTCCCAGGCTCCTTTAGCTTGGCACAGACCTGGCCTTCAGAGATGCTGAGAAAATGTCGAAAAAAATGACAGGAATGACAGTTTCATGGCACATCCTTGAAACTCAGATTCAGAACTCAGTACTTATGTCTATGAAGCCCAAAGGTTTCCTGTGTTGTCTGTCACTGGTTTAACACCAGTTACCCAAGTCAACCACAGGTCTTGTTTCTCCCAACCCCAACCTGCAGCCCACAGGGGATGGGCCCGGACGGGCTTGCTCTGACAGCCCCCTGAGGTCCAGAGCTCCCGCGTGTCTGAGAAAGCTGAGACTGCCCTTGCCTTCACAGAGGTCATTTGAAAGAAGACTTTGGGGAATAGATCAGGCATTTCCTTGTCAATGTTGCATGTTGTCAGTGGGGCAGCCTTGGTTACAGTTGTGGGAGGCCTTCCTCCCTGACCCTCACTCCCTTCCTTGCACACCCCTCCTCACTGCCAAGTTTATTCTCTTATATCTGGAAAACTATCCCACAACCGTGCCAATATTATTCCCTTGAAGCCGGACTATTGGCACAAATAAGGCATAATAATTCAAAAATGATAGAGAACAACCCTTATGGAACTTTTCTTTTATGCCAAGCCTCTTGCTGGGTTATTTATAACATCTTATTTAATTATCCTAACAGCCCAGGAAGCGGCCTCATTATCCTCACTTTATAGGTGAAGAGACTGAGGCTCCCAGAGGTAAGTGGTTGGTCGGCGCACAGCGCTGGTCAGTGGCAGGGCGAGGCTGTGATTGATGCCCATTCCTCTTGAAATCCGTGACAGGGTGTTTGCTTACCCCCATCAATAAGCAAACCTACTCACTCCTGAATGAGTTCCTGCTACATTACTAAGTGTCCCTAATTTTTATTGTTTACAACTTTGTTTTCTTAGTAAAATAATTGCTTCCAATGCACTTTGGGAAACCACAGATTGAGGATCCATGAAAACCACACGTAGAACGAGAAGACACAGGGCCAAGGAGCAGGCCCACCTCAGCGGCTTCCAACCAATATCTTAAAAGGGCCCGTTTCTTCACTGCCCAGACCTCACTCTCTCACCTGAAATGGAATATTCATACCCATCCAGCCACACTCAGGGGAGGCCATCGTGAGGGCTGGACAAGATGGTGAGTGATCAAGGGCTCGACACACAGACTTGAGGAGGCGACCTGAGTGGGATCCCCACGTAGCTCCCATGAGCACATGTATCTCTATCAAGAGCATGCCTGTGTCCCGGGTCCTGGCCACATCACCCTGAGTCCTCCATTCACCAGGAAACACACCTGGGTGGAGTCCCCCTTCCAAGCACAGTCCCAGGCCCTGGGGAGATGGCCGTGCACTCAGCATCAAAGCTCTGCCCTCGGGGGACTGCCAGCCTTCTGGAAATAAAGCTGACCACACTCATCACGGGCCTTCCAGGTACTTGGTGGTTCTTTGCTCACTTGACCCCCTCCTACAAAACTCTGAGGGAGGAGCTAGTATTACAGTTAAGGAACCGGAGGTACAAGAAGGTTAGGTAAGTTGCCCCAAGTTGCACAGGCAGGAAGCAGTGGAGCTGTGTTAGAATCTCGCCGTCTGGTCCAAACACCATCATACTCTGCTGTCATGCATCTTCCCCTGCTTTTCCCGAGGCCACCAAACCCTTCACCTGCTCCTCCACAGCTTCTCCAGCTTCTCCTGCTCTCCTTTCTCGTGTCTCCCCTGTCCCCCTGCCCAGGCCTCACCCCACCTTTCTGGAAGCACAGCAGCTCCCCTCTGGCCTTCCTGCCTCTTCCATCATCTGAACAGCGACCACCTGGCCTCTCTCACCTCCACTCTGACTTTCTCCCCACCCCAGCGGAGTCCCAAGTAATGTCTAGATGTCTAACCCTAGCTTTCAAGGCCCCCAGTAGTCTGTTCTCACATACATTTCTGCATTTCTCCCTCTGTTCACCAGTGCTCAGTTCACAAAAGCTGTCCTCCAGGCCGAAAATTTATTGGAATTACTAGCTTTTTGAGAAGCCAACAAAAGTTATAGGTCATTCCTCCCCAGGAAAGTAAACATGTGCAATGCAAGCTGTTTACAACGTTGAAACACACTTTCTGGACTGTCCTAGCTCACAATGAAGACCTCTGCTATAAACACGCAAATCTTATTACTGTTTCTTACTTCCTTAAACACATCATGTGTCTTTCCATCTCCCTTTCAATATTTGCTCAAGCCATTTCTTCCATCCATGATGCTCCTTTTTCATTCCTTCTCATAAAAACCTAGTGGCTCATCAAACCCCATTTCTACTGTTACTAGGCCAGATGAGAGCTTCCCCTCGATGCTTGCACCCCACATGGGGTTTCAGTGCTCCCCTCTCTGGAATGCGTGACCACATCTCATTTCTACCTACCCATTGGACCCCTTGAAGGGGAGTATACAGCTTGGCTGTTTCACAATATCACATCTCACCTCGCACAGAGCTCTGTAGACAGCAGGCATACAATGTTCAGGTTTTTTAAAACATAGAAGATTCACCCAGCCGGTGTGGCTCAGTGGTTGAGCATTGACCTATGAACCAGGAGGTCACAGTTCGATTCCCAGTCGGATGCTTGGGTTGCAGGCTCGATCCCCAGTAGGTAGAGTGCAGGAGGCAGCCAATTCTCTCTTATCATTGATGTTTCTTTCTCTCTCTCCCTTCCTCACTGAGATCAATAAAAATATAAATTTTAAAATAAAAAAATAAAAAATAGAAGATTCTAGGATGCGACTGAAATGGACTCTCCATCCTCTGTGTCCCACTAATAAGACCTTGCAGGGCGTGGACTTGTGGAAAATTTCACCAGACAGAAGCCTAGGAAAAGTATCTCTTGCCTGTGCCATTTGTTAAAAATATAAACATTTTATAACCCCTCGTTACTGCAGTTCTTGAATTCCTACTTAAATCTCTATCTCGTTAGCCAAGGTAACCTAGTTTATAGGAATCTATGACTTCAAAATAAGGTCAGATCTTGATAATTAGTTGTGATCCATATTTTATATCCGATAATTAGCTCATAGCTGCAGTGATAATTGGGCCCTACATTTTGGAAAAGTGGCATATTTTAAGGAAGCAAGGCACCGGTCATGTGCTCTGATCTTTTCTCTGCTGTGGTAAGAGGTCGTTCAAGTGAGAACTGTAACATAGAAGAAAAAGGAATACATTTGCTCTCAAGGATGCAATTAAAACAGATTGTAAATAGCACTCATGAGCCAGTTAACTTTCCTGGAAATATGCAGGAAAATCAATTCCTGGGGTGTAACATTTCCACCCACGAAGATTCAGTTCGGTGGCATCAGTGGCCAAAGGGATCTAGGAAGAAAAGACGTTGCTACTGTCAGGGATGGCCAAGAAGGGCAGAGAAATGCCACACAATGCGTCCATTCCTTTCCAGCCACGAAACATGTGCTGTCACAAAGGTTCCTGCTTCGTGTGTGCTGCTTTGAGGGTTCTTTTCAACATGGCGCCACTAGACTGGCATTGACTCAGGGGTCAGGAGAACCAGGTTCAAATATCAGCTCCACTGGTCACAGCTGATCGCCCTGGGATGGTCCATGTCATTGCTCTGGACCTTGAATTCTTCATCTGTGAAACGGGGATCCTGAGTATTATGAGGATTACATGAGCTGATGCATGTAAAGTGCCTGATATGGAGAATAGAAGGCCAGTGAGTCCTGGGGAAATTTCTATTGAAGCTGCAGTGTAGGGAGAGAAGAGAAATCACTTGTTCCAGGAAGAGGCTCTGGCACGAGGCAAGGGCTCTCGCAAAGAGGATTCAATAGTCAGGATCCTGGGCCCCAGCCTACCCTCCAAGTTCAAGCCAAGTGATCTTGGGCATCAAAGTCATGCTTTCAACATCCATAACATGACATCATTTCACTAAAGTTCCAAGGCACCATTCTAGGAACCCAGCACCATTCAATGCT
Organism: Myotis brandtii; assembly: GCF_000412655.1. Taxonomy (NCBI): domain Eukaryota; kingdom Metazoa; phylum Chordata; class Mammalia; order Chiroptera; family Vespertilionidae; genus Myotis; species Myotis brandtii. The sequence goes on from NW_005356674.1 coordinate 399,225, forward strand.
GTAAAATACTTCCTTTTTTGTTCTAAATAGTTTGTTGCTAAGTAGCTTGAATCTTTCCAAATATGGCCTATTCTCGATGTATTTGGTTAGGTCCACTGCTGTAGGTGCCCACAATTTATAGCCTATAAAGGATCTCTCTCTATGTTTTGTAAACATCCTCTTTCCTCTCCTTCTCAGTTCCCATCCAAGAGTTACTCCTATTCTGCCAACCCACGTTCGTGGGCACTGACCCAACCCATGTGTTCCATGAGCCAGGCTGAGGACACAGCACACAGTCCTGTCCTCAGGCAGACTGGAGTCCAGTGGGGGTGACAGACCAGAGTCAGACAAGGCCAACCCAGGGAGGCATGGTCTTTGACAGAGAGGTACACCGAGGGCTGTGTAGGACAGAGTGGTCACCCAACCAGAGTGGGGTTGGCAGGAGGGTTAGGGAAGGCTTCCAGGAGGAGGTGCTATTTGAGCTGAGCCTTGGTCTTCCAACCAGTCATTCATCCAGACAGCAGTCAGCAACTATTTACTGAGCACCTACTGGGTACCAGGCACTGTGCTGGCTGCTGAGGCTGTAACACTGGATGTCACCATGACACTTCCTAACTAAGAGTCCGCATGGCTCACTCTGGTCACTCACTCTAATGTCCATTCTCTATACCTCTGCCTCCCTGACATGGCTTGCCCAATGTGGCTTGGCTTCCTTGATGAACAAGCTTGCTCTCTTCCTCCAAATGTCCCCTCCATTCTAGATTCCCTCTCCCCATCCAAATTTAGCCTAAAGCTTAAGTTCAGACTCTTCTCAAACCTTTTTATATCTATGGCAGGTGCCGCTGTGCACCTCTGCTCCTAACGGGGGCGACATGAGGGACACCCACTATTGCAGGTCCAATCATATCATACCCCTCCTCAGCTCCTTGGAGCTTCCTTCTTTTATACCTTACTAGAGGCCCGATGCACAAAGTTCATGCAAGGGTCTCGGCTCAGCCCTCGCAGCCCTGGCTGACTCAGCCCTCGAAGCCCTGGCTGACTCAGCCCTCACAGCCCAGGCTGCCTCGTGGCCCCACCCACTGGTCTTTCCGGAAGGTCGTTCCACCGTCTGGTCTAATTAGCATATTAGCTCTTTATTATATAGGATTGTGCCAAAGTCAACTCTACGGTAGACACTGAATAGACTGGGAGACTAATTAACTAACGAGATGCTGAAAATGAGATGTTTCCTTGTTACCACCTTTCTAAGATTAGTGCTAAACCAGAGCACATTTTGTTTCCTTATTCAGGGAGATGGAAAAAAAAAGTGGGGGGGAATTATTTACTGAGCATCTACTTCCTACATGCTGGATCCTTTTGTTTTATCCCTCGTTTACCCTCCACTACAATCCTGAGGGTGAGCATTTTTATTTCCTTGTTGTATGTACAGAAATCAAGACTTAAGGAGGTTGGTTCATCTGCCCAAGGTCTCACCACTGAGATTTACACAGTTAGGTGATTCTGAAATCTAAGCTCTTCTTCCTCTATGAGGCTTTTTCTCAAGAACATATGTCCCCTTTTACCTCCAAAGACCTGCTTAAATGCCGCAATCTGGACAGATGTACAGAACTTGTTTTCTGCGTGATGGTTGCTCAAAATCGGGTGAAAATCCAGGGCCTCCTCAAGGGAGAGGTGGGCCCCTGTGGGCCAGGGTTTAAGCAAAAAAGATAAGAGGAATAAGAAAATGGTCTGTGGACACTGCCATCCATCTCTGGGAAGCCTCGGGTAGGAAGCAGCAGGTGAAGTGGAATGAAATTCTGAGGGGGAAATGGATGAAAACGGAGGTTTCACACATCGCTGAGCTGCCTCCCTATCTAGGGGGAAAACCCAACGTTAATAAAACAGAAAACCCTCAACAAAACCAAAACCAATTTTCTGTCAGGTTCAGAAACAACAATACATAAACCTGCAGGCGTTCCCAGGTGTGTTCCAGAAATAGCCGTGTTCCTGAGAAGTTGGGTGAAATCAAAGTTGGGGTGAACTAGTCCCTGCTACCCACGTGAGGGACAGCTGCCTTGTCACTGGGGGACGGAATAGGAATGGTGCCTCTTATGACATTGGTTTTACGTTTTCTTCCTCAATTCCTTCTCCTCCCCCACTCCTCGGTGAGGACCAACCTTCATGGGGAATTAGTAGTAGTTGGCAAACACGTATTGCACAGGGGGAGCTCTCGGTGAATCAACCTCTGCTAATAAACCTGTCCAGGAAGAAAACACACACACATACACACACACACACACCATGTAGCTCTTGTGAGGTGTTGTCCCTCAGACAGACCCACCTACACCCTTGTCTATTAGTCAATAGTTGGGACTGTTGTCTCCTCTCCTGGCCACCAGGAGGGACCTCGGGCAGAGAGATGAGCAGGTGGGTGTGTAAGTGGTAAGAAAGGTGGTTACAGGGACGTCTGTGGAATCAAACAGATCGAGATTTGAAAGTTACTCCTACCACTTCCTGGCCACGTGGCCTTGGATTTGCACACCTTATACTATTGAACCGGGCTCTCGGGGAACAACCACTTACCCTCTCATTGTTACTGGTGTTTTAGCATCTATCAGGGAGGGAAAAGCCTGCTTATGTGGGGGGTTTAGGTAAGGACTAAATAAATTGACCACATAGGTTCTTGGCATAGGGAAGCACTTGGTAAATGCCTGGCCTTGCTCTGCTCGACTTCCCACGTCCGGCCCATAGTGAAGTCAGCTCACCCTCACCTCCTCACAGAAGCCTTGACCATATTGGTCCCCAAGGACCTTTCCCTCCCATGAGCTCTCTGGGAACATTGGTCACTACCAGCCACAAGTCACCCATCACTGTGTCCTGTGACAGAGCAATGTCTGTGTGTTGAAATTTCCCAATCAGACTGAGCTGCCTGAGGACTAACTGTGGTGACCACTGGGGTCAGGACCAAGCCTCACTCGGAGTAGGCGATTCATGGGTATGTGTCAACAGATGAGACACTCAACCCCTAAGGAAGGTTTCAATGAAGGGAAGGTGCATTGAGTCCTGACTACGTGCCAGGCACTTTACAGTAATCATCTCACTCCATGCCTGCAACGCCTCTCTGGGATAGGTTACTGATTCCATTTCACAGATGAAGAAACTGAGGCTCATACAGGTGAGCTAGTTGTTTTCCAGAAGACTTGAAGCTCCAAGGGGCAGGAATGGAAGCAGAACCAGGACGGAGAGGAGTGAGACAGGGAGTGGGGAAGACAGAAGGGCGAGTCAAACAAGAAAGGCAAACCCAGACTCCTTTCTGCTGAGCTCCTGCATGAGTCGCTGTTGCTCTGGCATCTGCACACGTCCCCTCCCTTAAGACTCAGCACCACGCTGGAGGTGTCTGGCACTCTTGGGTCTTGCTACACACCTTTGTTCCTCTGTTCCTCACACTCAGTGATACTAGTGAGAGAGTTACCACGGCCCTGACCTCTGTCCCCACCCAGCTGACCAGCTAGTTTATCCTCGAATACAATCCAGTAACTCCAGAGACCCAGGATTGGAACGAGATTGCTTTCCTCTAGTAAATGTCACAGTGTACACAAATTCAATTACATCATCATGTGTGCAGACAGTGGCTGGAGGAGCCAAGGTCACCTACACACATCCATCACCAGGATGCAGAGAGCCAGGGCGTGAAATTACCTCACGCCCAGAGCCCAGAGGATAACAGGGCTCGGGAGGGCACAGCTGACCCAGAGAGCTGGCCTATTCGGTGGTGGGTTGCTATGTCCTCCCTGCCCTCGGGAGTGACGGAGAGTCCCAATGGATGTACTGACTGCCAGCCCCACCCATGGGAGGGGTCTGTGCTCACCCCTGCAGGCTCATGATTGGCTGTGCTTTCTTTCTTTTTTATTTTTTAATAACATATTTTTATTGATTTCAGAGAGAGAAGGGAGAGGGAGAGACAGAAACATCAATGATGAGAATGAATCATTGACTGGCTGTCTCCTGCACACCCCACATTGGGGATTGAGCCTTCAACCCGGGCACATGCCCTGACGGGAAATCGAACCCTGATCTCCTACTTCATAGGTCGACACTCAACCACTGAGCCATAACCAGCCTGGTAGCTGTGCTTTCTTCATGGCAGCTGTGTCGATTGGTCCCTACCATACTGCCTGACTATGTGCTGCACGGGGGAGGGGAAAACGATGCGCTGTGCCCACACCCGAGGTATGCTATTTAGTCCTCCCCAAATCCTCATTATATAGAAGGCAGGCTGTCAGAGAAAGAACGTGGGCTCAGAGAGGTTAGGTAACAGACCTAAGCCACACAGCCTATGAACTGAGAAGCTGTGCTTGGAACCCAGGTTTCTTGGCCTCCAGAGCCCAGGCCCAGGGTTTTCCAAGCAGGAGACAGGAAGGGCTACACTTCCAAAGAGAAGCGCAGGGAGGCCAATGAGTGGCTGAGGGCTTGTTTCCAGGCCTACTTCATGGTGACGGGAGACACAACTGGCTAGAAATAACAACTTTGAACAAATACCCGCTCCCCTTCCGCAAGTCTAGTAAAGACTCGTCTCTAAGGACAAGACTAGATGGGCGGGGAGCAGGTTTGGACTGTGTGATCATCTGACACCAGAAACATTTGAAGAAAATACTGGCTCTCTGCACAGGCTCAACCAGTGAAGCCTGCAAGGGGATAAAAAGGCTTCAATTCTCCTCCTCCACTCTGGTTATTCCCACACTATTGTCCATGTCCATGAGTTCTTTCTCTTTTTTTTTTTCTTCTTTTTTTTGTCTCCCCCTTCACCACCACCACCCAGGGGATTCTGATGCAGCACAAGCATAGTACCCGGCTTGAAAGCAGTGGCCCTCATGCTACTAGCAACTGGGCAGTTGCTACAATAATCCTGGAACCTAGGCCACACTCCAGACCAATGACATCACCATCTCCGATGTGAATGAAGTGAGACGCAGGCATCAGTACTTTTTGGAACCTTCCAGCTGATTCCAGGTGCAGCCAGGTTGAGAAGCACTCTTCTCTGGAGCTGATCACACAGTGCTAGCAGGGAGTAGAGGCAGGACTGAGACCAGAGGTGGAGAAACAGGAGTGTGGGCAAGTGCTCACCGGGCCCAGCAAGCGTGCAGGTGGCGTATGGATGAAGGACGAGAGAGCTGTTTAGGACGATGCACAGGGGCCAAGCCAAAGATGGATGGAGAACTGCCTGAAGGCAGGAGGGGTCTTCATCTTTGTTTTTCATGGGGCTTCATAAAAGTCTGCGATATTTCAGCCAGGTCTGACAGTTTTTCATTCATCAGAAAAAGTCCTGAAGGTCTGCAAACTGGTGCAAATTGCACATGCCAGGAGATTGATGGCTTCTCCCAACAGCCTCTCCCTGGAGCAATTTGCCATTTAAGCCTCAGTTCTATGAAAGACCTTGAAGCCGTTCCCGCCATCAGCCTGGCCTTGGCTTTGCACAGGCATCAGAGGCCATGTTTCCTACTCCCTTGGGGCTGCAGGAGGCCTGGAGGGAAGGCAGGGGACAGGGAGTGGGCCTGCCAGCCTCAGGTACCAAACAGGGAACTCAAGAGGCGGTATGGAATCCAGCGCAGTCTCAGAAAGTGTCCTCTGGCATGAAGGGGTGGGGAGGGGGCTTTCTTTGATGTTACTGAACCTTTGCATCCCTGTTCACTCCAGCTTGGCCTTCGAGCCCTCACCAATAATAACAATAAGGATGACAAGGAAGCTGGCTCCAGGCCAGTGCTGGGTCCTCAGAAAATATTCTCTGAACCAAAGCACAGGATTCCCTTCCAGGCCCATTCTCCGCCTCTCTCCCATGTGTGTGGGCCTGACATCTACGGACTGCTTCATCCAAGTTCCCTCGCCCTCCCTCCGGCAGGTGTGACCTCAGGCAGGCACCAGGAGAACATTGAAAGGCAGAAGGAGTGAGAGGCTGGGGTGATTGTTCCTCTGGCTCCCTCTCCACTGGTCCCAGCATAGCCTTCCACACTCCTACAGGGGGTCGCAGCTCCTGCAGGCCAGCCTCTCTTCTATGGTCATAGCTCCTGGCAAAGCCCAGTAATCATTCCTTTCATCCTGAGGCTGCTAACGGCCTCCCTGTTGCTAGCCCTGGGTGCTTCGCTGTCCCTTAATGCTGTCCCTTTAACATTGCCCACACTTTTAAACTATGGGAAACTGCTTTTTGTAGGTCAAAAAGAGCCAAATCGATAGCAATTTTATGTGGTTAAATCTAGTAAATAGTCTTTTCCTTGATTCTCTTCAGTTAATCCTTCCCAGCAAGCCTCTGGGTCACCTGCCCAACACACACAGTAGGCCTAGTGTGTGCTGTTAGCATCTGCTCACAGGTGGGAAACAGGGGCTCAGAGTGCGTCACTGACTCACCCAGGTCATCCAGCATAAGGTTGAGAAAACAGTAAGGACAGGGTGAGACAGCCCTGTGCCAGGCACTGTGCTAACAGCTCGTACAGATGATCTCATTTAATCCTGAAAACGTGGAGACAGGGACATTTGTTATTACACCCATTTTACCAAGAGAGGCGTGGAGGCCTGGGTAAGTTAAGAGAAACCTTTCCCTTCTCTGGTCAGGCAGCTCAGTCGGTTAGAAGGTCATCCCAACACAGCAAAGTTGTGGGTCGGATCTGAGGTCGGGGCACATACAAGAAACAACCAATAAATGCATAAGTAAATGGAACAACAAATCGATGTTTCTGTCTCTCCTTCCCTCTCTCCCTCTGACTTCTTCCCTCTCTAAAAATCAATCAATTAAGAAAACAGTGGTCTGTCCCCCCCTCCCCGACCCCCATGCCTAATCCAGGAGCCTCCTTTTGGTCAAATTTAGCAAGAGAGCAAGGAGCTTGGATGAAGCAGTCTACAGAGTTCAGCCTCCCGGGGCACAGAGCAGAGTATAGAACATGGAGAATGGGTCTGGAGGACAGGAGAGGAAGAACCAGCTCGCGTGCTTTTGGTGAAGATAAAAGAACATAAGATAAGGGTCCAACAGTGGGCAGGTTGCCTGGCTGCAGACCCCAAATCAAAGCCCAATTGTGTCCCCCAAGTCTGCTTGCTTCTTTGGCCCATGTTCCTTACCACTGTATCCCACTGTCTTTCACTAAGAAATCATAATGCTGCTATCTTCACTGGCCTGCTCCCTCCGCCAGCTGACCCTACAGATTTAGTACAAGATCTGGTGCGTAACACGGCTTTTATTTTATGTGGTTAAATCTAGTAAATAGTCTTTTCCTTGATTCTCTTCAGTTAATCCTTCCCAGCAAGCCTCTGGGTCACCTGCCCAACCCACACAGGAGGCCTAGTGTGTGCTGTTAGCATCCGCTCACAGGTGGGAAACAGGGCCTCAGAGAGCGTCACTGACTCACCCAGGTCATCCAGCATAAGGTTGAGAAAACAGTAAGGACAGGGTGAGACAGCCCTGTGCCAGGCACTGTGCTAACAGCTCGTACAGATGATCTCATTTAATCCTGAAAACGTGGAGACAGGGACATTTGTTATTACACCCATTTTACCAAGAGAGGCGTGGAGGCCTGGGTAAGTTAAGAGAAACCTTTCCCTTCTCTGGTCAGGCAACTCAGTCGGTTAGAAGGTCATCCCAACACAGCAAAGTTGTGGGTTGGATCTGAGGTCGGGGCACATACAAGAAGCAACCAATAAATGCGTAAGTAAATGGAATAACAAATCAATGTTTCTGTCTCTCCTTCCCTCTCTCCCTCTCACTTCTTCCATCTCTAAAAATCAATCAATTTAAAAAAAAGTGGTCTGTCCCCCCCTCCCCGACCCCCATGCCTAATCCAGGAGCCTCCTTTTGGTCAAATTTAGCAAGAGGGCAAGGAGCTTGGATGAAGCAGTCTACAGAGTTCAGCCTCCCGGGGCACAGAGCAGAGTATAGAACATGGAGAATGGGTCTGGAGGACAGGAGGGGAAGAACCAGCTCGCGTGCTTTTGGTGAAGATAAAAGAACATAAGATAAGGGTCCAACAGTGGGCAGGTTGCCTGGCTGCAGACCCCAAATCAAAGCCCAATTGTGTCCCCCAAGTCTGCTTGCTTCTTTGGCCCATGTTCCTTACCACTGTATCCCACTGTCTTTCACTAAGAAATCATAATGCTGCTATCTTCACTGGCCTGCTCCCTCCGCCAGCTGACCCTACAGATTTAGTACAAGATCTGGTGCGTAACACGGCTTTTGGAAGCTATGGAACCACAGCGAGGAGTGAGTAAGCCTGGAGAATGCCAAGTGAGGCAGCTCAAGTGGGGTCACCTTGCAAGGGGGTCACTGGAGTCACCACTATCCTGAGCCTTTGTTTCGGGACCCAGCCTGCCTCTCCTTCCCAGACTCTGTTCAGCCCCTGTCCAGCCACTGGGACTCCACGGTGCTTCTCTCAAAAGCAATGCAATGGGCAGGGAGTTTTGAAGCCAGACAGACCGTGACTGCTCCAACCTTCTAAGTGCAAACCCTGGCCCCGCACCTGGCCTTCCTGCACTCAAAGCATCTCCCCACCCCCCGGAAGGAGGGGACAACCCCCTCGGAGAGGCTGAGAAGTTGAAAGAGGGAAGCAAAGGTAAAATGTGTAGCCTCTAAGAAGCATTTAATAAATGTCTGCTTCTGCTCTCTCATTCTGTACATATTTCTAATCTGGAGATTATCATTGGCGGTTGAAGAAGGAAGGCCCAGTCCAGCCGGAGTGGCTCAGTGGTTGAGTGTCAACCTATGAACCAGGAGATCGCCGTTCAAATCCTGGTCAGGGCACATGCCAGGGTTGTGGGCTCGATCCCCAGTAGGGGGCGTGCAGGAGGCAGCCGATTAATGATTCTTATCATTGATGTTTCTATCTCTCTCTCCCTCTCCCTTCCTCTCTGAAATCAATAAAAAAAATATACTTAAGAAGGAAGGCCCAAACTGTTTCTCACACATTGATTTCATACACCTGGGATTAGAAAACTTGCCATAAAAGATGGTTTTCTTGATTTTACTGTTAAATCCCAGGATTTCCTAGGCAACTGCCTTCAGGAAGACAAAGAAGGCAGTCAAAGGCCACGAGGAGGAGCGGTGAGAGTGGAAGGTGATTTATCTCTCCTTGGACCTGGCCCTCTGCAGGGCATGCTGGTCGCTGTGTCCCCGGTGGAGACATTTGCCATGTCTTGTTCAGAGTTAATCCCCTGCTTTCCAGGCTGCCAGGTCCCTTAGGTTGTTTCTCAGCTCAAAGTCCAGTTCCAGCTGGCATGGGCCTCTCCCCAGGGATGGAGCCCAGTGTGCAAGGCCCCACATGGAAGGGGTGGGGGTGCTCATTTCTGTTGGCTGGCCAAGTGCAGCTGGTCAACTAGTAGGGAATGGAGATGGTGAAACTGTCGGTGTAGCTGCGCTGCAGCGATGGGCAGGAGTGAAGTCTGGACTTTCCCACTGGGTATGGAGCGGCTGGAGGGACAACTGAGGCAGCTGGAGGGACTCAGCAGAAGTGGACCTGGAGTTTCCTGCTCCCCCTGCAGCCTGCTCTGAGGCCTTTAACACAGGACCACCCCGGAGGAGGGCGCAGCACAGCCCCACCAGCTGAAGGAGAGAGTCCCAATAGGCAGAAGGAAGGATCTGAGAGGCCTGGAGTCACCTGCCCAAATCAACATCCAGCTTGTCTACTCATTAGCTTTGTGACCCTGGACAATCTACTTAACCCCTCTTTGCCTCAGTTTCCTTATCTGTAAAATGGGGATGATAAGAGTATCTATCTAGTAGGGCTTTTATGAAAACCAAATTAATATGTGTAAAGTGTGTGGAACAGCACTGGCCCCTGGTCAATGCTACAATGGATCGGCTGCCTTACTCTTAGCAGGATGTTGCCAAGTCTGAGAGTCATCCTGTGTGTAGGTCACCACTGGGCTGTTGGATTGATGCCAGAAACACTACTACTTTCAATCAGCCTTGCATTTATTCAATCACTTCAATAGGAACTAAGATGTACCTGCCCATGTATGCTCCATGTACAAATGTGTATGCACACTGACAACAGGAGTTACACTGGAGAGGGTTGTTTTAATGTTAACAGCCACGCATTTTTTAATTTCCTTATATCAATATTTAAGGTAAGGAATATCCGTTTTCCATTTAAATAAACAATGACAATATCGCA
>NW_005356674.1:409596-440737 GCF_000412655.1 Myotis brandtii
AGGGGCAGGAATGGAAGCAGAACCAGGAAGGAGAGGAGTGAGACAGGGAGTGGGGAACACAGAAGGGAGAGTCAAACAAGAAGGACAAACCCAGACTCCTTTCTGCTGAGCTCCTGCATGAGTCGCTGTTGCTCTGGCATCTGCACACGTCCCCTCCCTTAAGACTCAGCACCACGCTGGAGGTGTCTGGCACTCTTGGGTCTTGCTACACACCTTTGTTCCTCTGTTCCTCACACTCAGTGATACTAGTGAGAGAGTTACCACGGCCCTGACCTCTGTCCCCACCCAGCTGACCAGCTAGTTTATCCTCGAATACAATCCAGTAACTCCAGAGACCCAGGATTGGAACGAGATTGCTTTCCTCTAGTAAATGTCACAGTGTACACAAATTCAATTACATCATCATGTGTGCAGACAGTGGCTGGAGGAGCCAAGGTCACCTACACACATCCATCACCAGGATGCAGAGAGCCAGGGCGTGAAATTACCTCACGCCCAGAGCCCAGAGGATAACAGGGCTCGGGAGGGCACAGCTGACCCAGAGAGCTGGCCTATTCGGTGGTGGGTTGCTATGTCCTCCCTGCCCTCGGGAGTGACGGAGAGTCCCAATGGATGTACTGACTGCCAGCCCCACCCATGGGAGGGGTCTGTGCTCACCCCTGCAGGCTCATGATTGGCTGTGCTTTCTTTCTTTTTTATTTTTTAATAACATATTTTTATTGATTTCAGAGAGAGAAGGGAGAGGGAGAGACAGAAACATCAATGATGAGAATGAATCATTGACTGGCTGTCTCCTGCACACCCCACATTGGGGATTGAGCCTTCAACCCGGGCACATGCCCTGACGGGAAATCGAACCCTGATCTCCTACTTCATAGGTCGACACTCAACCACTGAGCCATAACCAGCCTGGTAGCTGTGCTTTCTTCATGGCAGCTGTGTCGATTGGTCCCTACCATACTGCCTGACTATGTGCTGCACGGGGGAGGGGAAAACGATGCGCTGTGCCCACACCCGAGGTATGCTATTTAGTCCTCCCCAAATCCTCATTATATAGAAGGCAGGCTGTCAGAGAAAGAACGTGGGCTCAGAGAGGTTAGGTAACAGACCTAAGCCACACAGCCTATGAACTGAGAAGCAGTGCTTGGAACCCAGGTTTCTTGGCCTCCAGAGCCCAGGCCCAGGGTTTTCCAAGCAGGAGACAGGAAGGGCTACACTTCCAAAGAGAAGCGCAGGGAGGCCAATGAGTGGCTGAGGGCTTGTTTCCAGGCCTACTTCATGGTGACGGGAGACACAACTGGCTAGAAATAACAACTTTGAACAAATACCCGCTCCCCTTCCGCAAGTCTAGTAAAGACTCGTCTCTAAGGACAAGACTAGATGGGCGGGGAGCAGGTTTGGACTGTGTGATCATCTGACACCAGAAACATTTGAAGAAAATACTGGCTCTCTGCACAGGCTCAACCAGTGAAGCCTGCAAGGGGATAAAAAGGCTTCAATTCTCCTCCTCCACTCTGGTTATTCCCACACTATTGTCCATGTCCATGAGTTCTTTCTCTTTTTTTTTTCTTCTTTTTGTCTCAATCCCCTTCACCACCACCACCCAGGGGATTCTGATGCAGCACAAGCATAGTACCCGGCTTGAAAGCAGTGGCCCTCATGCTAGAGTCAACTGAGCAGTTGCTACAATAATCCTGGAACCTAGGCCACACTCCAGACCAATGACATCACCATCTCCAATGTGAATGAGGCGAGACGCAGGCATCAGTACTTTTTGGAACCTTCCAGCTGATTCCAGGTGCAGCCAGGTTGAGAAGCACTCTTCTCTGGAGCTGATCACACAGTGCTAGCAGGGAGTAGAGGCAGGACTGAGACCAGAGGTGGAGAAACAGGAGTGTGGGCAAGTGCTCACCGGGCCCAGTAAGCGTGCAGGTGGCGTATGGATGAAGGACGAGAGAGCTGTTTAGGACGATGCACAGGGGCCAAGCCAAAGATGGATGGAGAACTGCCTGAAGGCAGGAGGGGTCTTCATCTTTGTTTTTCATGGGGCTTCATAAAAGTCTGCGATATTTCAGCCAGGTCTGACAGTTTTTCATTCATCAGAAAAAGTCCTGAAGGTCTGCAAACTGGTGCAAATTGCACATGCCAGGAGATTGATGGCTTCTCCCAACAGCCTCTCCCTGGAGCAATTTGCCATTTAAGCCTCAGTTCTATGAAAGACCTTGAAGCCGTTCCCGCCATCAGCCTGGCCTTGGCTTTGCACAGGCATCAGAGGCCATGTTTCCTACTCCCTTGGGGCTGCAGGAGGCCTGGAGGGAAGGCAGGGGACAGGGAGTGGGCCTGCCAGCCTCAGGTACCAGCCAGGAACTCAAGAGGCGGTATGGAATCCAGGGCAGTCTCAGAAAGTGTCCTCTGGCATGAAGGGGTGGGGAGGGGGCTTTCTTTGATGTTACTGAACCTTTGCATCCCTGTTCACTCCAGCTTGGCCTTCGAGCCCTCACCAATAATAACAATAAGGATGACAAGGAAGCTGGCTCCAGGCCAGTGCTGGGTCCTCAGAAAATATTCTCTGAACCAAAGCACAGGATTCCCTTCCAGGCCCATTCTCCGCCTCTCTCCCATGTGTGTGGGCCTGACATCTACGGACTGCTTCATCCAAGTTCCCTCGCCCTCCCTCCGGCAGGTGTGACCTCAGGCAGGCACCAGGAGAACATTGAAAGGCAGAAGGAGTGAGAGGCTGGGGTGATTGTTCCTCTGGCTCCCTCTCCACTGGTCCCAGCATAGCCTTCCACACTCCTACAGGGGGTCGCAGCTCCTGCAGGCCAGCCTCTCTTCTATGGTCATAGCTCCTGGCAAAGCCCAGTAATCATTCCTTTCATCCTGAGGCTGCTAACGGCCTCCCTGTTGCTAGCCCTGGGTGCTTCGCTGTCCCTTAATGCTGTCCCTTTAACATTGCCCACACTTTTAAACTATGGGAAACTGCTTTTTGTAGGTCAAAAAGAGCCAAATCGATAGCAATTTTATGTGGTTAAATCTAGTAAATAGTCTTTTCCTTGATTCTCTTCAGTTAATCCTTCCCAGCAAGCCTCTGGGTCACCTGCCCAACACACACAGTAGGCCTAGTGTGTGCTGTTAGCATCTGCTCACAGGTGGGAAACAGGGGCTCAGAGTGCGTCACTGACTCACCCAGGTCATCCAGCATAAGGTTGAGAAAACAGTAAGGACAGGGTGAGACAGCCCTGTGCCAGGCACTGTGCTAACAGCTCGTACAGATGATCTCATTTAATCCTGAAAACGTGGAGACAGGGACATTTGTTATTACACCCATTTTACCAAGAGAGGCGTGGAGGCCTGGGTAAGTTAAGAGAAACCTTTCCCTTCTCTGGTCAGGCAGCTCAGTCGGTTAGAAGGTCATCCCAACACAGCAAAGTTGTGGGTCGGATCTGAGGTCGGGGCACATACAAGAAACAACCAATAAATGCATAAGTAAATGGAACAACAAATCGATGTTTCTGTCTCTCCTTCCCTCTCTCCCTCTGACTTCTTCCCTCTCTAAAAATCAATCAATTAAGAAAACAGTGGTCTGTCCCCCCCTCCCCGACCCCCATGCCTAATCCAGGAGCCTCCTTTTGGTCAAATTTAGCAAGAGAGCAAGGAGCTTGGATGAAGCAGTCTACAGAGTTCAGCCTCCCGGGGCACAGAGCAGAGTATAGAACATGGAGAATGGGTCTGGAGGACAGGAGGGGAAGAACCAGCTCGCGTGCTTTTGGTGAAGATAAAAGAACATAAGATAAGGGTCCAACAGTGGGCAGGTTGCCTGGCTGCAGACCCCAAATCAAAGCCCAATTGTGTCCCCCAAGTCTGCTTGCTTCTTTGGCCCATGTTCCTTACCACTGTATCCCACTGTCTTTCACTAAGAAATCATAATGCTGCTATCTTCACTGGCCTGCTCCCTCCGCCAGCTGACCCTACAGATTTAGTACAAGATCTGGTGCGTAACACGGCTTTTGGAAGCTATGGAACCACAGCGAGGAGTGAGTAAGCCTGGAGAATGCCAAGTGAGGCAGCTCAAGTGGGGTCACCTTGCAAGGGGGTCACTGGAGTCACCACTATCCTGAGCCTTTGTTTCGGGACCCAGCCTGCCTCTCCTTCCCAGACTCTGTTCAGCCCCTGTCCAGCCACTGGGACTCCACGGTGCTTCTCTCAAAACCAATGCAATGGGGAGGAAGTTTTGAAGCCAGACAGACCGTGACTGCTCCAACCTTCTAAGTGCAAACCCTGGCCCCGCACCTGGCCTTCCTGCACTCAAAGCATCTCCCCACCCCCCGGAAGGAGGGGACAACCCCCTCGGAGAGGCTGAGAAGTTGAAAGAGGGAAGCAAAGGTAAAATGTGTAGCCTCTAAGAAGCATTTAATAAATGTCTGCTTCTGCTCTCTCATTCTGTACATATTTCTAATCTGGAGATTATCATTGGCGGTTGAAGAAGGAAGGCCCAGTCCAGCCGGAGTGGCTCAGTGGTTGAGTGTCAACCTATGAACCAGGAGGTCGCCGTTCAATTCCTGGTCAGGGCACATGCCAGGGTTGTGGGCTCGATCCCCAGTAGGGGGCGTGCAGGAGGCAGCCGATTAATGATTCTTATCATTGATGTTTCTATCTCTCTCTCCCTCTCCCTTCCTCTCTGAAATCAATAAAAAAAATATACTTAAGAAGGAAGGCCCAAACTGTTTCTCACACATTGATTTCATACACCTGGGATTAGAAAACTTGCCATAAAAGATGGTTTTCTTGATTTTACTGTTAAATCCCAGGATTTCCTAGGCAACTGCCTTCAGGAAGACAAAGAAGGCAGTCAAAGGCCACGAGGAGGAGCGGTGAGAGTGGAAGGTGATTTATCTCTCCTTGGACCTGGCCCTCTGCAGGGCATGCTGGTCGCTGTGTCCCCGGTGGAGACATTTGCCATGTCTTGTTCAGAGTTAATCCCCTGCTTTCCAGGCTGCCAGGTCCCTTAGGTTGTTTCTCAGCTCAAAGTCCAGTTCCAGCTGGCATGGGCCTCTCCCCAGGGATGGAGCCCAGTGTGCAAGGCCCCACATGGAAGGGGTGGGGGTGCTCATTTCTGTTGGCTGGCCAAGTGCAGCTGGTCAACTAGTAGGGAATGGAGATGGTGAAACTGTCGGTGTAGCTGCGCTGCAGCGATGGGCAGGAGTGAAGTCTGGACTTTCCCACTGGGTATGGAGCGGCTGGAGGGACAACTGAGGCAGCTGGAGGGACTCAGCAGAAGTGGACCTGGAGTTTCCTGCTCCCCCTGCAGCCTGCTCTGAGGCCTTTAACACAGGACCACCCCGGAGGAGGGCGCAGCACAGCCCCACCAGCTGAAGGAGAGAGTCCCAATAGGCAGAAGGAAGGATCTGAGAGGCCTGGAGTCACCTGCCCAAATCAACATCCAGCTTGTCTACTCATTAGCTTTGTGAACCCTGGACATCTACTTAACCCCTCTTTGCCTCAGTTTCCTTATCTGTAAAATGGGGATGATAAGAGTATCTATCTAGTAGGGCTTTTATGAAAACCAAATTAATATGTGTAAAGTGTGTGGAACAGCACTGGCCCCTGGTCAATGCTACAATGGATCGGCTGCCTTACTCTTAGCAGGATGTTGCCAAGTCTGAGAGTCATCCTGTGTGTAGGAGGATGGGAGGAACGCCTTCCTGTCAGCACAGCTCACCACTGGGCTGTTGGATTGATGCCAGAAACCCTACTACTTTCAATCAGCCTTGCATTTATTCAATCACTTCAATAGGAACTAAGATGTACCTGCCCATGTATGCTCCATGTACAAATGTGTATGCACACTGACAACAGGAGTTACACTGGAGAGGGTTGTTTTAATGTTAACAGCCACGCATTTTTTAATTTCCTTATATCAATATTTAAGGTAAGGAATATCCGTTTTCCATTTAAATAAACAATGACAATATCGCAGATAGATTAATGTCCCTTTAGATCATGCTCCTGAGCCATATTATCTCCTCCTTTCTCCTCTCAGTCACCATGGGAACAATATCCTTCTGGTCAAGTTTTTTTACACTTTAGATTTTAATTTTAATAGCTACACATTTATTTATTGTCTCGCATCATTTAAGGCAAATAATAACGATTTCTCATTTATAGTGGTAACGTAAGTTTACTTCTTAAATTAACTTACATAAAAAGTGAGTTAGAAGAAAATATCCTATATAATAAAAGCCCAGTGACCATAACGACTGGAACGACCACTCGACCAGTTGCTATGAGGTGCACTGTCCACCTCTCAGTCCCTCCTACCCCACCCCTGGCCCGCAGGCTCCAATAGCAGCATGGCGAATGGGGAACCATGGGGAACCAGGTGGGTGGCGGCCGGGTGGGACTGGGACTGGCCAGCGGGCGGAAGGCAGACCTCTTGGTCCCTCCCCCTGGCCTGAGTCCCTCCTACCCCCACCCCCTGCCCACAGGCTCCAATCGAAGCATGGCGAACGGGGAACCATGGGGAACCGGGTGGGTGGCGGCCGGGTGGGAATGGGGACTGGCGAGCAGGCCGAAGGCAGACCTCTTTGTCCCTCCCCCTGGCCTGCAGGACTGGGGACTGGCGAACGGGTAGAAGATGGCCCTGATCGCAGGCTAGGCCTAGGGACCCTACCCGCGCACGATTTCATGCGCTGGGCCTCTAGTTATATAAATAAAAAGCACGGGTGGAATGTTATATGGCAGTTAGAAAGAATGAACTAGGTTTTTATGTATAGAAGCACAGCTGAATGATCAGAACATTACAGAGCAATATGTACTTTGTGATATCACTTAGGAAGAATTAACATATGCCCCAAATACTGATACTTCTCATGATTACAATATGTATTGGGAAAGATATACAAAAATGGAGTAGAAGAACAGTGTTTCCCACAACGGTGAAGGGGAAAGGGAGAAAAGGGAATTTGACTAAGACTGATGATCAAAGGGAACATAAATTATTAAAAATTTTAAATTTCGTGTTTTTAAAGAGAGAGAAGGTGGCTTTGAAGGATGTTAGCAATCTGGATGGAAGCAGCATGGATGTTTCCTAAATATTCTTGCTTTTTTCCTTTATTTTATAAATCTTTCAACATAAACGATGGATGACACAGATGGCATGCAGATATGCAAAACTCACTCAGAAAGAACAGCTGAAGGCAGACAGCACCAAGCTAGGCCAGTTGCCAAGTTGCAGGGTGCATTAATGAAAGCCATGGCCCTGCCCTCAGTGTCATACTCGAATGGGACACAGAGAAAGGAAATTTTCCCAATTCTGTAACAGAGGTGAGCAGAGAAAGGCCTCTGGAAGGAGGTGATACCAGAACTGTCCTTAAGAGGCAGGGGTGCCCTCCATCAGCTGATGGACTGATAGGAAAAATGTGATAAATCTGTACAATAGAATGTTAGTTGGCAATAAAAAGGAATGAAGGACTGATACCTGATATGGCACAGATGAACCTCAAAAATATTATGCTATGTCAAAGATTCCAAGAACAAAAGGCCACATATTGTATGAATCCATTTTTACAAAGTGGCCAGAATAAGCAAATCCATAGAGATGGAAAATAGGTTAGTGACTGTGGGAGGGAGGGGGTTTGGGACGTGCGGGTGGAGGCAAGACTGCTCATGGGTACAGGTTTCTTTTTGGTTTCAAATGCAAAAGGAATCAAATGAACTTAATTATGTATTGACTGCTAATGGGCATGAGGTTTTGTTGATGTTCTAAATGTCCTAAAATTCTAAACTTGGAGTGATGGTGGTACAACCCCGTGAGTGTATTCAAAATCATCAAGTCATATACTCCTTAAATGGGTAAATTCTATGGTATGTGAATTCTACTTCAATACAATTGTTGTATAAAAAAATAAAGACTCGGGGCTGGGGTTTGAACGACGCAGGACAGTGGGATCGTCACCAAGGCAGCTTAGCCCCCTCACCCTGCCCTAGCAAAGGTTTATCTCACCCACTTGCCATAAGCTATTGCTAGGGATGCCGCATACACAGTGGAAATCCAGACGCACAAGGCCCCTCCTCTGCACAGTTCTAGCCCGGTAAGCTGAGAGAAGCAATAACACTGATGATCTAGATGACACAGATGTGCCTTACAAACTTCATAGGAAATGGTCCGGTCCACAAGGTGGGGAAATGCCTTTCAGGCAGAAGGGGAAACGTGCAAAGGTTTGGAAGCAAGAAGCAGCGAGGCTCTGCAAGGAATCTGTGCAGGATGTAAGTGTTGAAAGGAGGTGACTCTAAAGAAAGAGGCAGGGGCATGAAGAGCCCTGGGCCCAAATGCTAAAGCCTCCACGAAGGCCCAGCTTCCCATCTTCCCTCCGGCACCCCCTCTCCATAATATATAAAAGAAAAAACTGCCTTTCTTCTGAGTCTGTCCTCTTTCAAGATATTTCTAAGGTGGAACTCAATTCTCTTGTTGGCTCCCGACTTCCTGGACGTGGAGAGACCAGGGCCTGCCTAGAAGCCTCTTGATAACCCTCTGGTCTCCGGAATATAAGCATCCTGTTATGTGAACCAAACAGTTACCTGTGCAGAGTGAATGGCCATCTCAGCCATGAGCCAGCTGTCTGTGGCCATGTGGCCCTCATAGACAGTTGGGAAGCGACTCTGAATAAATTTGCTTCGAGTCAGTTAATTAAAGTCACACTCTCAGCTTGTGTATCTCAAGATGATGAAAATGAGCAGCTATGTCTCTCTACTTCTCCTGGACCTAACGTGATGAATGGAAGGGGCAACTGACTTTTCTGAGAGCTCGCAGAAGCTCCGGGGGCAGGTACCGCCGATCCTAATTACGGTGGCCCTTCCCCACTCGGGCCGCCTGATTTGGAGGGCACTCATTTCATTCACTTTTTCACTGCCATCAGCAACAGGAGTTGGATGTCAAAGTCCTATTTTCTTCCCTCATCCTCCCATCCTGCTAGACATGACTGATTCACTGCAGGGCCTCCTAACAACCAGACCCAGCACATCCCACCTGGTAATCATGAAAAATACTCTCTCCCTCGCAACGGGACTGTCACTAGAACTGCATTATCAACAGCCTCCAAGCCAAGACTTTATTCTTGCTCTTTTGCCACTGGGTTCCAGCTAAATAGAAAGAAAGGCACGTTTCTCAAGAAGTGTTCCATTTTCTTTGATTTCTTCTAATTGTTTGCCACTGGAACTTTCCTTTCACCAATGGGAAAAGCTACCAGGGCTGAATAAAACATTCAGATCCCCAGAAAAATCTGGATAAGGTGGGATTGGGTTGCTGGGTGAAGAATACTAACTTGTGCACATGTGGGGACATTAGTCACTGGCGGTCCTTTTTCCACCGCCCAGGCACAGAAACAACTCGTGAGAGTGATCTCAGGGATGGAGATCTGCTCCTGTCTATGACATACCTGGTAACATCCTCTTAAATCATCTGACCATGTTTAGCCTGTGCAATGCATGGCCTGGCTCCCTGAAGAGGTTCAGGCTGCTCCTTTGTTTGCACATTAGCCCCCCAAGAGTGTTGACTAAAACTTTTGCGAGGTGTCTCTATGATAAATAGCAAAGAGGAGGCCTGGGTTGAGCAGCACAGTCTGTTTTGGGGCGAGGATTGCCTCGGCTGTGTGCAGGAGGGCCCTGCTTTAAAAAGCCACCAAACTGGATGAGGAAAGCAAGGTCGAGCTACAGTGAATGGCTGATGTGCAAGACACGGGAGACTCGGGCCAGGTGAGTTCAAAGTACTGTAGCGTTAGCAGCTGAGGAAGCAATACCATACACTACGTAAGCTCACCTGGTACAATGCCTGCTCACAGGAGATGAGCAATGATTTGTATTGTACAAAATAATATTTAATATTAGAGATTTGATTTCTTAAAACAATTTAAAACAAGGAAAAGAAAGCTCCAATGCATCTAACTCAAAATAATTTAGGCATCGTTCAACATTTTTGATACTTAGAAGTTGTTACCATTGTCTTTTAATCTAGTTGATAGTATTTAAGTCATGTGTTTATACTTACTTAGT
This sequence comes from Myotis brandtii, assembly GCF_000412655.1. Taxonomy (NCBI): domain Eukaryota; kingdom Metazoa; phylum Chordata; class Mammalia; order Chiroptera; family Vespertilionidae; genus Myotis; species Myotis brandtii. The sequence goes on from NW_005356674.1 coordinate 419,644, forward strand.
AACTTAAATACTTTAAAATATATATGCATTTACTCTATGTGTGTGTGTGTATATATATATGTGTGTGTATATATATGTGTGTATATATATATGTGTGTGTATATATATGTGTGTGTGTGTGTATATATATGTATATATGTGTGTGTGTGTGTATATGTGTGTGTGTGTGTGTGTGTGTGTGTGTATATATATATATATATGCCAGATGTTGAGTTGTTCTCACCCCACAAACTGCCTGTTGGCAGCAGAGAGGCATCAGGGCAGTGCTGTGGGGAAGGAAACCAATAGTGTTTTTAAGATAAGCCCTAAACCTGAATTAGCAATTGGAAACTCTAATTTACTTCAAAATCGGTCAGCATGCTTTTTAGTATTGTTAGTATTAACAACACAAGTACTATTATACAAAAGATGAAAATAGAAACCAGAATTATCCATGAGACGAGGAACATAGAATTAGATTAAAAACCTAACAGTGAATAGTGGTGGAAGCAGGAGAAGAAAAGTAATTTGGCAAAATGTACCATAAACCTAAAAAGGTCTCTGCACCTTGATCCAGAAAGTTCAGATTTTAGGAATTTATCTGAAGGAAATAATCAGAAATTTGCAACAAAGATTATTATTCAAGTATGTTCACCACAGCCACATTTGCAATAGAGAAAAACTGAAATCACAATACCCAGGAAAAATACAGATTAAATTATAGTGTAGGCAAGTAATGGACTTGCATCCATTACACAGCCAATGAAGGAAGGAGTGGAGGGGAGAGGAGGGAGGGAGGGATGAAGGAAGGAAGCGGGGGAGGCGGCAGGGAGAAAGGACAGCCTGGAAACCCTTAAGATAAGGAGAGCAATGAGTAGGAACTAGCCCCAGCAGACATCTAGGAAGAGTGGTCCAGACTGTCAGGATTGATGAAGTTAAGTAAAGGCAAACTTATTGGCATATGTCACTTTGGACTCACACTGTGTTTTTTCATAAAAATAGTTTACACCATGTAAAGTTGCCAATATTAAATAATTTTAACCAATGACATAAAAATTTATACAGTTTAATCAAATACAATTTTCCTATCTTTATCTAATGAAAAGACTGGAAACAATAAAAAACTCAGTCGCAATCAGCACACCTACTATCTAGAAAACATTTTCCAATGAAAAGAACAAAGACCCTTTAAATGCATTGAAGCACATCGAATATACTAAAATCCATACATACACAGAGCACAAAACATACGTTAGTTATTTCTGAGTAAAAGAGATTAAGGAACTACATGAATTCTCTCAGTTAATCCACACACAGCCCTGTGAGCCCATTATTATCCTAGGTGGAGCAATGGGGACAGAGGAAAATTAAATAACAGACACCAGTGCCCACAGCAGTGAGATTTCGAGGTGGGACTCAAACCCTGACTCCCAAGTCCCCCTCTTGTCAGAATGCCCTGCCACCTTTGCATTCACAGTATTGAGGATGGACAGTGGGGCTGGGCAGGAGGGAAGGTCTAGGAGGCTATTTCAGTCAACCTTTTCCTATTGCTCCATACACTTTACAGAAAGCTGACAGAACAAAGAAGAAGAACATTCCAACTCATGGGCCATTGCTACCTACTTAGTGATTCCCTGACACGGTGTCCCTGGGATCTCCGTGTCCTCTGCCGTGTCAGTGGGACTGATCAGAATCCCTGAGGATGCAGAGATCCAGTCCATGTTCCTTAGCCGACATAGGCCTCGGGTGGGTACCCTGGCTGGCTAGAATTCAAAACTCCACATGGAAAATGTTTATTTCAGAAAAATCCCAATATGTTCCAATAATTAGGCAGAAACCATGGCCTTAGTGTGTCAAGCATCCCTAACCCAGGTAAGGGTTGGCTGCCAGGAATTCCTATAAAGGCAACGAGGGGCATAAGAGGGTCAAGAATGGGACCCCGAGGACCAGAACTGGCTAACAATCCTTCAGTCCTAACATGTACTGTGCACCCGCTATGCACCCTGGGATTTGCATCGATATATTCCCAACAGCCACCCTGCGAGGGAGGCCTTGCAATCCCCACTTTATGGATGAGAAATGTACATTTGGATCTAGGTCTTACTTGACTTGGAGTCAATGAATTATTGAATGAAGAAGTGGGAGGAAAAAGGTTGATTGATTAGCCAAATGTTCCCCGAGTTCTCCCTCCCTGCTCCGCCCTCTCTGGGATCTCCAGAGGCTGGACTTCCAGCTGCAGGAAATGCTCTAAGGAAAGGAGGTAGGAAAGGCTGCAAGCCCTCCGCAGCCACGCCCAGCCGCTGCAGGCCTGTCACCCATGTGGGAGGCCTCCTGGCAGCATGAGGATCATCCCCAAGGAGGCAGCACAGGGTGCTTCTGTGGAGAGGGCAAACTCTATTTCAAACCTGACTCCAATTTGTTTGGAATCAAGACGCCTGAAACTTTTACCGCCTTTCTCTGACAGGAGGGTGACATCCCTGTTCTAGGTTAATGACTGAAAAATGAGAACTTCCATTAAATGCTTCTCCATAGCATCACCCCCACCCCCACTGCTAGAGACACCCTCTATAAAAAGTGTTTGCTCCTTTCCACACTGCACAGATTTGGGTTTAAGCACTCATTCAGTTGCCTTGGGCTGTCACCAAGAAAATGACTTATTTATTTCTATGCACTGCAGAACTCTCTCTAAAACAAACAGAGAGTTGACTCGGGGTTGTCAGCGTACACCCATGCTCTCAGAGTCTAGAAACCTTTCTAGCATAGAGACATACACACTGGCTCACATTTACAAAATGCAAATTTACTCAGCATTAGTTGAAAACATTCACTGATAAAGCCTGAAAAGTTTGTCCCCTTTCAAGTTGTTAAAGGGCTAACGAGAGATGTTTTTCCCCCCATATATTATGATACAACTAATTATTTCAAACTCCTCCTGTTTAAAAAAATTATGAATCAGTAGATTAATGAGCTGCAACACTTTGATCTTTATCCCTTTAGGAATATTAAGAGTGCCCCTCCCCAGTAAAACCCATCATTTGATTCAGGTGTGCACATTTGCACACAAAAAAGATATTTTTTCAGAAACATAAAACACAATTTCAGATATTGCCTGGCCCACTTGAGAGCCCAGGAACCCTGAAGGATATTCCTGTATTTCTTCCTTTTTAAAAAAAATGTTTTTATTGATTTTTAGAGAGAGAGGAAGGGAGAGGGATAGAGAGATAGAAACATCGATGAGAAAGGAACATCATGGATCAGCTGCCTCCTGCACAGCCCCTACTGGGGATCAAGCCTGCAACTGGGGTACATGCCCTTGACTGGAATCAAACCCAGAACCCTTCAGTCAGAAGGCCTATGCTCTATCCACTGAGCCAAACCGGATAGGGCTATTTTATCTCTCTTCTATTCTCAGTCTACTAATTTATTAAACTGGTGGTGGCCCATTTCATTAGTGGTATCAGTACTGAGTGAAGGAGGCTTGCAGGAAGATAAGCAATATTTGCATTACTAGAGGCCCAGTGCACAAAAATTTGTGCACTGAGGTGGGGGAAGTCCCTCAGCCCTGCCTGTGACCTCTCATAGTCTGGGACCCCTCGGGGGATGACCAGCTGCTGGCTTAGACCCGCTCCCTGGGGGATTGGGCCTAAGCTGGCATCAGACATCCCTCTGGAAGCCCGGGAGCCCTGGGGAGATGTCCACTTGCCAGCGGGGAGCAGGCCTAAGCTACAGTCGGACATCCTTAGCGCTGCTGAGGAGGCGGGAGAGGCTCCCACCACCACCGTTGTACTGGCAGCCATCAGCCTGGCTTGTGGCGGGAGCGCACCCACCAGAGGGCAGCTTCTGCATTGAGCGTCTGCCCCCTGGTGGTCAGTGTGTGTCATAGTGACCAGTCATTCCCAGTCATTCTGCTGTTAGGGTCAATTTGCATATCACCCTTTTATTATATAGGATTAAATACCCAGGTGTTTTGCACACAGTTTAAAATGTGCCAATGGCCTCTGGAGGGGGCGGTTAGAGAAATGCACCATTGGACTGGGGGCGGGAAAGATGGCCTGCCTGGTGTCTCAAGGAAGGTACAGCAGCAGAAGGCTCTTCTCTGTGGCCCATCCCCTGGCACAAGGGGGGTGTCCAACAAAAATGTCTGCTATCATTGTGGAGCTGTTGTCTTGGGAGCACAGACCCTGATTCCTGCATGGCCCCTGAGGCAGTAAGGTTCACCCTGCACCATGCTATGTCCTTCGGTCTACGCAGGAGGTCTGTGCAGTGCCAGTTCTATTAAGATGGGTCTCAGAGCAAAGTATAATGTTGACATACTATTACATGCCAGACCTCCGATTTCTTTTTTTAATCTTGAAACAACTCTCTTCATTAAAGGTGATCATTCAAAGTTTACAAATAAGAAAACCAAGGCTCGGCGAGATGAAGGCACTCATGGTAGCTTACTGGCTGGAAACTGGTACAGCCAGATTCGACTGAACCTAGTCTGACTACAATGTCCTTGGTCTAACCAAGGGTCACTCTGCCTCTCCTATCTCTATAGTACACACCACCACCCCCAACCCCACTTAGGTCCACACGTTTTTCACAACCAAACCCAGAAAAGTATTTTGTTACCCTAGACCTCCATTTCGTAAATGGGGAACTTGAGGGGCAGTGATGCCAACTGACTTGCCCAAGATCATGCAGATAAACATGGTAAACATGAGACTGGAGGCCAGGTGGCCAGGTCCCTGGCCACTGCAGCCCGTGCACCATGCTTGGGGCACCGCTGGCAGAAAGCCGTGCACATGCCTCTGCGATCCTCTACCAGCTTTGGACCACCCAGCAATGGTACTGACTGGCCCTAGAACTTAGGCTTGGTGGGAGCAAAGACAGAGCAAAAGAACAGAATATATTTCAGAAGACTCATAAAAAGGCTACATGTGAAATATATTTCTAACAAGTTCATTTAGTCCCTGTGAGTAAATTTATGGGCCTGTTCTCCTCAGCAAGCCTGTTCATTTAGCACAGACATAATTTTCATGACAAGCCCTCTGCAAGATGCCCAGGGCAGCACCCTCCTTTAGCCTGGGTGGAGGGCAGGGGAAGAAGGTCCATGGGTCCCTCCCATCTCTACTTGTACTTGCTCTGGGTACAGAGCAGCAGATCATAATGTCCCCAGTGCTGCAGAGTGCTAGGACTGGTGAGAGGTTTGGGAATCCTGGAGTCTAAGTTCCCCATTTTAAAGGGGGCTCCTGAGGTCCAGAAAGAAAAGGAATTGGCCCAAGGTCACAGTCACCGGTGCAGTGGCTGAAGACAGAAATACTAGAACCAGCTGCCTGTATCCTAGCTTTGCCCCTTACTAATCATGTGACTTTGGACAGATTAGTTCATGCTCAGCACAGTTACTGAAGACAGGAATCTTCCCCATCTCATCTCAGATCGTGCAAGCTGCCAGCCATCTGATTTCGTCCCAGGGCCAGTTTTGGGCAGCAACACTCCATACAGTTGGAGCAGTGGGACCCAGTCTAACAAACATCTTCTGAGTCTGTTTCATCTCCATTACACAAAATTCCAAATCACATATGCTGGCCTTGTTGTCAAGAAGCGCCTGGAATAAAGAAACTACAAACAGCCCTTGACATTCAAACCTAGAGAGTTGGATGGAGAGAACTTGGATGCTTATCCCAAATATAGAAGAATACTTAATCATCTGAATCTATTTAGTTCCTGGAAGTTGAACAGCAAAACAGCAAGAGTTTGAATAGCAAGGGATACCTACCCTATCTCAAAAATGTTTACCCAAACTATTAATCTCCTAAGTTTGGACAACAAGAGTTCAGGGAGTGAGGAGTGCCTCCCGGGGACCTTCCAAGTGGCCACCATGACTTAGGCAGCCAACACCTCAAACACCCCATGGGTGTGATGGCCATCTGTCCCTGCCACTTGAGAATGATGTGTTGCTCCTCATTAACAAAGAATCAAGAAAGACCAAACAAGGCTCTTCTCACCTTTCACAGTCCAAGAATGTCTTCCCTCAAGGTGCCACATGCAAAATCTACTTTGATTTAGAGCATACCCAAAAGAAATAAAACATGAGCCCTTGCTGGCTTCCTAGGAATGCCAGTCCTTTAACTGGATTTATTTGAGGTCCTTAAAAAGCATTAGGCATTGTCATTGAGGTCTTTGGCAGAAGGACATTCTAGCCTTTTGTGTGGCACTGTTGAGATTTTCCAAGATGAACAAACGCAAGAAGAGGTAGCAGCAGAGCCAACATGCCCTCCACAGAAGGGCCAGCATGAAAAAGCGACAGAAATGTGCTCATTCATCAAGGGCTCCCCTTTTCCTCCACCTAAAATACACTGCAGGGCCATTATGCTGCCTCTGACTTTAATAACGCGTCCCACCAAAGAGAATTCAAGGCAGAAGATGCAATTTATTTGCCATTTTGGGTACTTAGTGAAAATGTTATTGGGCATACATTTTTAATTAACAATTGCAAACGTGAATTAAGGCGTTTTGATTGCAGTTAAATTATCTCCAGTGAGATGACAGCCACTTTTCTTGCTAAAGGACTGAGGAGGGGTGTGGGAAGAGCACTGAGTGTCAGGTACATGACTGGTCCTGTGTCCTCCCCACTCTGGACTGTTTCCTCAATGGGAGAATGTGGGGGACAAGTTCTTCCCAGCCCCTTTGGCCCAATGTGCTCTGAATCTTCCACTTGCCTGGTGAGAGTAGACCTCCTGGACTCATTAGAAGATAGAAAATGAAGGTTGAAAATGTGAACCTCACCCCCTCCTTCTGGCTACACCCTAGCTTCCCAACGATGCAGCTCAGCATATATTTACTTCTAAAGAGCTGGTATCAGGGAAAGCAGGGGCTCAGGGGGCATCCATCCTGGGAATTCTACTCTTACCAGAGGTATAACCTTGGAGAAGTGACCTAACTCTCCATTTACATCTCTGTGATGGGTATAATATAATGTGTCTCACAAGAGGACTGCATGTCATAGGGCATGTGAAGCAGCTAGGATGGTGCCTGGCAGTTAGCACTCCAGATGGGAAAGGCAACGTCTTCTCCACGTCCTGTTGCTGCCCCTGCTCTGCTGCTTTTGCCAGCACACGGCTCTGGACAATGGTTGGTGCTGCCAAATGCTGTGGCGGGCAGTGTGTTTTATCACAGAAAATATGGGGCCGAGGTGAAATGCTGAGAGAACCCGCTGAAGCTGTGATCACTCAGAAATAGCTTTGGCTTCTCTAAATTCAGCCTTCGGGAACTCTATGAGCCATCTGCTGTACTCTGGCAACTTTGAAATCTGTCGACGTCTCCTACTTAGGTCTGTGGAGACTCAATGTTAGACTATCCAGGTGATGCAGAGGGATCTGCAAATGGGGAGCAGAAATAAAGAGGAACCCGAGAAGGAGCAGAGAATAATGATCTCAAGGCCAGACATGCTAATACCCCAAACTCTAAAGATGTGGAGGAAATGTCATTTTAAAATTTACAAATTTTATACTTCTGCAGCAATATAGGATTTCTCAGCTCTGTGTCTTGTGTGTTTCTTACATCCAGATATTCCCCAAGCCCAAATCTCCTACCCAGTTCTTGAGTCATTGAGTCTAGTAGTTCCAGGTAGACTGCTCTGAAGGCTTGACCATACTCATATGATAATGACTTCAAATTTCAAACAAGGAAGTTAAAAAGCAATACAACCTGGGGCACAGGTATTACATGTATGAGCTACACATTCTCATCCGTTGTTCTGTGTTTCCCCAGCATCCTTTACAGATCTAAATTCAATTGTGAATTTAAGAACACATGTGTTTTCTTTTAGTCACAAAACTCATTATTTTTGCCACCCTGAAAAGTAAAAATGTGGGAAGAGAACCAATAAAGGAGAGAATTCACTTCTCCTAAAAAAAAAATAAATAAATGCTTCCTTCCTCCATTTATTCCAGATTTCCCCATTTCCACTCCAGACAGACCGAGAGAAACCTCTAAAAAGCCTGAGTGAATGAACTGAATTCTGAGAGTGAGAATGTCTCAGATCCTAAGAAAGTTTGGGGAGCAAGGGAGAAGAGGAAATAGAAACAATTGTAAGAAAAGGCACCAGCATGAATGTGGAAGGGACCCAGGGAGCCCACCGTGCAATCCCAGGAGGAAGGCCTTGGCATTCTGCAGAAGCGACCCCGTGCTAGGCAGTGGTGCTTCACAGCTGTCACCTGGAAGCCCCACTATTCCCTCCGTGGGAGACACACTCTCCTTTACCAGAGCTGCTGGGATGGTGAACTTTAGGAGCTAATTTGATGGACCACACGGTGCCCAGGGGACTGGCAAAGCATTATTTCTGAGCGTCCCTCTGACGATATTTCCAGAGGAAATTCACACTGAACCAGTGGACTGAGTAAAAGCAGTTTGCTCTTTTCAAGGCGCGTGGGCAACACCCAATCTGTAGAGAAAGGTGAGGGCAGTAGGAAGTCTTCTCTTCCTGCCTGACCCACTGAGCTGGAGCCTGGATCTTCTCCTGCCCTCGCACCTTCTGGTCCTCAGGCTTCCAGACTCAGACTCAATTACACTGCCCCCCTGGCTCTCCAGCTCGCAAACAGCAGGTTGGGGGACTTCTTAGCCTCTGGAACTGCATGAGCCAATTCCTCCTAACAAAGTCGTGTGTGTGTGTGTGTGTGTGTGTGTGTGTGTGTGTGTGTGTGTGTGTGTTTACACATGCATACATATACATAAGTCCTATTGGTTCAGTTTCTCTGGAGAACCCAACTAATACACCTTCAGAGACAGAAAACCCAGTTTGGAACATTCTCATCTTCTGGACCACTATCCCCATGGCTAAGTCCCATACTCCATTACCCTCCTCAAAGAAGCAAACCCAGGAACCCCTCTCTAACTATTTGCATTCCTACGGCTGCAGTAACAAATCACCACACACTGAGTGGCTTAAATAGCGGAACTTGTCCTCTCACGGTGTTGCAGTCCAGAAGTCCAAATTCAAGGTGTTGTCAGCTCCATGTTCCCGCTGAAGGGACTAGGGAAGGCCCTTCCTTGCCTCATCCAGCTCCTGCGGCTCCAGGCGTTTCTCGGTGTCCCTTGCCTTCACGTGGCCTCCTCCCCTGTGTCTCCGTGTCCTCTCCTCATCATGTAAAGACATTGGTCTTTGGAGGTACAGCCCACTGTCATCCAGTACAACCTCGTCCTAATTAGTTCCATCTGCAAACACTCTATGTCTATAAGGTTCTGGGTGGACATGCATTGGGGAACACACTCCTCACCCCACGCCTGAGCTCAAGGCAAAGCTATTTTTCCTGCCCCTCCCTCTGCCTGCTGGGTCAGTTTGGCCCTGACGAAGCCCCTAGGCTGACAACTGCAAAAGCAGGGCAGACACTTGTTTCTCAAAGTTATACTGAGACAGGCAGCTGAAGAACAAGTCTCATCATGGAATCCATTGTGTGTTCCATCGGTGCCAATTCCTGCAGCTTCAGTCAGTGGGGGAAAGGCCATCACCTGCAGTGCTGCGGAATGGGGCTCCCACGGCCACTCTCACACCTCCGGCCCAGGGACCTGAACCCCTGGCCAGGAGGAAAACTGGCATCCCAGGCATGGGCAGTGTCCAGTAAGGAGGCCTCAAGATGGGGGGTCTCCCCTCCCCTCAATGGGCCCCTGGCACCCATCTGTAAAATGAGGAGTCAGCTCTTAGATCTCAAACATTCCTGTCTGGGAACAGTGAGCTAAGGGAGAAGGGAGGCCTTGCGGGTAGACTGGGTCCCATACTCAGCCCATCCAGTCCCCGGAGCATCACCCTGTGGGGAAGGGGCGAGGGCCATGAGGGGCTGGACATTCTGAGGACTAGACTCTGGCTAACCCTCTCCTGTGACCAATCCAACAAGAAACAAGTGGCAGTTTCATTCCTCAAACCGCACCACATTCTATGATGGAGAGGGGAAGCAGAGAAAAAAAAAATGGCTCTTTATGGGAAGGCAAAAATTTTTGGCCATTTAGTTTATTTCTGCTTTCTGAGCCTTGGGACACATTTACCACATGCACACCCCACACAGTCCATAAAGGGCGCAGTGATGTATTTGCAAGCACTTCTATACACTATTTATTTTACCTACTGAAATATCATTTCTGTCTGGAAAAGACACTGGGTACGGTCGGCTTTTATGCTCTCGGCACTTTCCCCCCAAACAAAACCCTTCCCTATAAATCTGCGAGCCGTGGCCTGACTTCAGAAAACACTTTAATAGTTCCCCACTCCAATATTTTCCATAGCAATAGATCCTCATGTCAAGAATACCGAAGTGCTGAGGCTTGGATTCATCCAGCAGAACTCATCAATACTTTGCCAATGGGGTTAGGAACTTAATTTCCTCCTATCCCACTGGGGGGACTCAGGGGGTGAAGAGAGGTGTAGGAGAGCAAACACCTCCACTCACTGCCCCCTGCAGGACCTAGCAGGACTGAGCCAGCATCTGGAAGGAGGAGGAGGGGGTGGGGGAATCCTCTTCACTATTAGCAGCAGCCAGAGTCCTTGATCCAGCATAACTCCATGTGCACGGTACTTCCTCTGTCCCCGGGAGCGCCAGGCCCCAGGGTCATAGGCCATTTCCATGCACAGCCCAGTAAGCTGCTTCCGTGCCCATCCCAAGCCCTTCTTGTAGCAGGACTCAACTCTGCCCTTATCCTGATAAAGCAAACATAACCTCCTGTAGTAAACCCAGCAAAACAGATATTATTGGAGATTTTGGGGAGGACGTCATACATCACGCTGAAAACATCTTTTACTTAAATGGTCCTTGGACATCTCTCCAGCCATCAGCTGCCTCATCTCTCTCTCCCCTCCTCCTGCTTTGCTCATGAAGAACAGTTTTACACTCTCCTTGTCAGCTATCGACCCCAGCAACAAGAATATCATGGGGAGGCAGTGGGAGATTAGAAACAGCCGTCTGTAACATTAACAATAACCAAACCCTGCATGGTCGTGTTGTCTGTTTGGTAGTTTCTCTCTCAGATGAAGCTCAACAGGATGATGTCACACAGCTGGACAAGTAGCAGAGTCGGGAGCCAAACTCAGAGCCTCCAGACCTCTGCTTGTGCTATAACACAGGCACCTGATTAAGTGGATCGCCTGTCTGTGTGTCCATCATTTGCATGTGTTTTAAGGCCTACCTCTAGGTCACACATCTTTGGTTTGGGTCAGCATACCCATAAATAAAATTTTGCAGAGCAAATCTCTAATGTACCCAAGAAGCGAACAGAAACAAAATCACTTGCAGGAGGAGGTTGTAATTACTTTGAAATATAGTTACTTTTCAAAGTTCCTGTTTACAAACAAGTAATAGGGAGCTGAAGGGAAAGGATTTGAGAAACAGCAAGGTGCCTGACCCGAGAGATCCTACCAGACAAGTTACCAACCCTTTTTGGGGCCTTAATTTCTCATCTGCCAAATGGGAGAAGTTGAATATGGTTCCTTCCAGATCTATAATTCTTAGTCTAATTCAAATAATTTTATAAGTGATCACTAAGGTTTACTCAAAAGGGCCAAATCCCTGGCACTGGGTATATTCATTTAAGAAAAATAGCAACCATTACTTATTGAGCAGCAAATATGTGCCAGGTGCTTCATATGCAGTAGCTTGAGTCTGAAAAGAACAATCCTGTAAGATAAGTGTTATCATCCCCATTTTATAGATGATGTTCAAATAATTTTGTAAGTGATCACTAAGGTTTACTCAAAAGGGCAAAATCCCTGGCATTGGGTATATTCATTTAAGAAAAATAGCAACCATTATTTATTGAGCAGCAAATATGTGCCAGGTGCTTTATATGCAGTAGCTTGAGTCTGAAAAAACAATCTTGTAAGATAAGTGTTATCATCCCCATTTTATAGATGATAAAACTGAGTCTCAGAAAGCCCAAATGGCTGTCTTGAGTCTCCAAACCTGAGACTTGGGTCTGTACATTTCTACTTCTAGTCGCAGGACCACCATGAGACTCAAAACAGATAGTCCAGTGCTGACAAGAAGCCATCACACAGAGATCCAGCCTGCAGTCTGAGCCACAGGGTGCCTGCTAGTGACCAACCCCCCACTGAGGCTGCCCAGGGAGCTGCAGAAAACTCATTTAACACTCTCAGTGACCAGCAGGAGGAAAGAACCTCGCCTCCCAGGAAAAAGGACATCCAGCTGAGGTGGGCCCTGCCTGTGGCTCACTCCAGGTCACCTTGGGGAAAGGCTGCCCACAGTTTGAGCACGGACGCAGGAGGCCCCGTGTGCCATGGGATGCCTACACCGTGGAACTCTCCTACCTCCATGCTCAGACTTTATAATGTCTTATTCACAATAACCACAAAGCAACTGGGATTTCCTGTGCTAATGATGCATCAGAAGTGGGTAAGGGCTTTGCATATGTCCCCACATTGAATCCTCATCTTGCACAAATTAGCTATCAGTGACCATTTATCCCCATTCTGCAGATGAGGACAGTGAGACCCAGATTGGCCACGCTTACTATACAGTGAGCAGAGATGGAATTCAAACCAGGCAATTCCATCTGCTTCAGAGGCTCAGCACTTAGCCTCCTGCTGACTGTCGTCTGGCTTCAGAGGCTCAGCACTTAGCCTCCTGCTGACTGTCTCCAAACAACCATATTCCCCCACGGGACCCTCCTGCTGGGGTGAGCTGGGGAGGATGGTGGCTCTGAGGCCTAGAGCAGGGCTCAGAACCCCGGGCCTGGCACCAGGAGGCCACACCCAGGCTCAGAGCTCCCAGCTTAAGCAATTTTCTCTGGGTACCAGGCTTCTGTCAAGAAGCAGCTTGAGAAGGAGGCAGGGGAGGTGGCAGTGAGACACAGTGTCCAGGGAGAACCACCTGGTAAACAAAGACTCTGCTCAGAGCTCCCCAGGGACCCCCAGAAGCCACAAAGGCTCCTGGTGGCGGCTTGAGCACCTCCCGATGGAGAGATTGGGCTTACAGCACTGAAAACTGAACCAGCAGGCGCCTCTGCCCCAGGAGGCCAGGCCCAGCACGCTGGGTGCAGAAGTGTGCTCTGCAGAGCTGGTCTGTGCAGAGGTCTCAGACATGGGCCCAGGACCCTGCAAAGGGGCAGGGCATTGTGCACCCCCCAAATGAGAAGTCAAGTGCTCAGGGGGACACAGAGCAGCTCCCCCCTCGGAGGATCATCCAGTCTGCTCTTCTCTTTCACAAATAGGAAAACAGGCTCAGAGGATGCAAAGGCAGGTCCAGGGCCAAAGAGCCATTTTTCTTCAAGACTCAAGAAAAACGATCTCTGTTTGAGAAACTTCCACCTGCTCTCTTCAATGGGTTTGCATCGCAGGGACAGAGCAAGTCCCCAGCAAAGAAGCTGGGGACAGGAGCCAGCCCAGGTCTCAGGTGGAGAGAAGCAGGCGCTCTGCATCCTGGCACCAAATTGTCGGGCTTCTCCCTGGTCCCCTCACCACCTCCTTACTCTTTGCTTTGGCCACTAGAAAGAAGCAGACTCACAAATGAGACTCAGAGCTCCCCCATCACGGTGCATATCGGGGGGGGGGGGATTAAACCTCTTGTGCTTACTCCTCATTTCTCCCACCACTCAGTTACTCCAGAAAGGCAGGTGGGTCTGTCACAGACATTGGTGAATCCCCAGTGCCAGGCAGAGCTGGCACATAGTAGGCACCCAATAAATAGTTTGCATAAAAGAGACAACATTTTGCAATCATAGCAGAAATTCATCCCACAAACTAGTGGTTCTTCAAGGAAGACGTGTTCTGAGGTTTTTCTTTTCTTCCAGTAACGCTTGGCACAGCCTGGAGTTCCTCTTGGAGACTGATTTTCTGCCTCCGTCCCCCCACCCCCAACCCCCCATTCCTACCACCAGCATCACACGCCTGGACTGCAGCACCAGCAGCCCTCTGCGAGTCTCCCGTCCTGAAGTATCTCCCACCTGCAGGATAGGCTCTCCTCTTGCTGTCCTGGGCCTGGTTCCCTTCCCCAGGTGGTGAAACCTGTGGAATCCAGGGCCTGCTCCTTGACACACTGACCTTGAGCGAGTGGTGGTGACCAGGGACCATCTCCCAGTGCAGGTCAGAGGTCACCATGGAAGGCTGAAGGCTTTCCTCCCGATTCGGCTTCACTTTCCTCACCCACCCAGCACCTTTCCTATAGTGGAAGGGGGGTCATGGTGGAGTCTTGAGGGCACCAACCCCAGGAGAGCTCATGCAGAGGAGTGGGGAGGGGGGCCTTTTCATGTCATACGTCTTGTTCAAAAGGTCCACTTTGGGGCCTGGCTGGAGAGACACAAGACCTAGCTTCCGTGAGGACAGCCAAGCATCACATTAACAATAAAGTTGTTTAATATTCTACAAGCCACACTAGCATTTGCCTGATTCTGCAGAGGAGGCACGGTCAGGTAACTCCTGCCTGCCACTGCAACTCGCAACCCATTCTCCACACAGCAACACCTCGTGTCCTTCCGATGTGTTCACAATGGCGTCACTCCCCCACTTAAGCCCCTCCTCACTCCCCGTGTTCTCCAGGCTGAACATCATGTAGCGCCATTACCAAATACCCCTACCTAATTCGCTGTCAGCCTCACCTGCCACCCCAGGTCTCCTAGCATCTATTTCAGCCTTAGGACACCTGCGCTGGCCCGCACCCCTGTGTTGTCCGGCCTCCATACATGCACTGCTCTCTGTGGGGGCCCTCTCTCCCCTGTTTCTCTCCTCAGTTGGCACCTCTCCTGGGTAGTCTGCCTCCATCTCTAGGATGGGGCTCATCTCTTTTCTGCACATCCTACATAAACTTGTCCTGGCACCTACCACAGTGACACTGTGACTCTTTGCCTGTCAGTCTATCTGTCCCTCCCAACTGTCAGTCCCAATTCAGCTCTGACATGACCAGAGGGGCCAGGGCCCAAGGACAAGTTGAGCTTCATAAACATTTGGGACTTTACAAAAGATATAAAACATACAAAAAAAATCAATCACAGTTTTTAACGATGCTCCTCAATTTGCCCACATTGAGTCACGTGATTTATTTAAAAATCTTACTTAGAATGATGCTGAGTCCTCTTGTGATAGGTCACACATGGACTATGATATCAGTCCAAAGGAACCAACCCACGATCAGCCTACAGAGTCTGCCCTCCCCTCTCACTAGCATCTGTACAGCTAAGGGGCTGGGACTGAACGCAGCGGGAACTGGGAGCCCATGGAAGGAAGGCTTAAAGCACAGCATGCCTGTGGACACAGCCTGAGGCCGTCCAAGGGGCCAGCACATACTGATGTCGCAGTAGTTCTTTGTGCCACTCTCACCTGAACACGGGGATGGCTAAGGCCTCTGTGGCCTGTACTCTCCCCTCCCTCCCAGCAGGCTGGGCCTCCAGCACCCCTGTGCTTCTCTCATTCCCTCAGAGCACTCTCAGGCATACAGGCTGCTCCCCAGCCTCAGGCTACTCCCCATTCCCACTGCCTCCTACTGATTCCTCCTCCCTGGAATGAAGGCAGAGTTCCCAACAGAGCTTGCCACTTCCACAGATCAAAACAGCCTGGCATGTGCCACGCTCCTTCGGGGGCCTCCCTACAGAAGAGCTGCCCTGGGTCCCAGTCCACCCTCTGCCTGGCTGGGCGAGTTGCACTCCCACTGTGGTCTTGGGGCTTCTTACCCCAGAAGTGAGTGTGTTGGACGGTGTTACCTCATGTGTACAGTCAATGGCTCCACACTCTAATCTGAACTAATGTATTAACCATGGAGAACGGCTCACAGGGAGTCTGTCATCTGGACCTAACAGGGGTCTGCTTGCCTTAAACTGCAAAGAAATACATCACGTATGGGTGAAATATCAAGTACAGTGGAGTGTGGCTGAGTAAAGATTTTTGGGGCCATGAAGAGAGGAGAGTTTATGGTGCCCCCTCAAACCATCCTAAAATAGTCACATGAGGGCATTCCTTAGGGCTCCTGGAATATGAATTAAAAACCAGCCCCAACATATAGAGACACTCATGCACACACAGCCCACCCAGGCCATACTCGAATGTCAGGTCCACACCAATGGCCCTACCTCTAGCAGGGAGAGGGATAGAGAGTTAGAAACATCGATCAGCGCTCATGCACACACAGCCCACCCAGGCCATACTCAAATATCAGGTCCACACCCATGGCCCTACCGCTAGCAGGGGAACTTATGAGCAGAACAGGACTCACTGGTGTCTGAGAGCTAAGAGTGGAGTGAAGTAAGCCTGGTTCCTGGCGAGGCTGCAGGTAAACCACATCAGAGTCACCTGTGCCCACCTGGAACTCCTGGCCTGTTTTCAGGCCATCACTGGCATGCATGGCCACGAGAATCCACTTTCTCCCGGGGCTCCGTGCTGGAGCGAAGCTCTTCTGAAAGCTCGTGACCCCGTCAGTGCACAGAGGCATGAATGAGCACAGGGCAGTCACTCAGAGTGCTTCAGCCTGTGCAGTAACAGCAGGGCCCTTAAGAGGTTGGGGATTGTCTGCATCACTAACACCCTTGCTTTCCCCACAGAGAGAGGCCCGGGGAAGCCATGGCTCCAGGAAGAATTGGGGGCATCAGATGAGAGAAGCATGGGGCCCCAGCACATGTCATAAAAGTTATTATCTCACAGGAGAGTAGTTTTTCTCTGACTTGTATTTAAATACGAGGTGCAAATGAGTGCTGGGTGGAGAGGATTCTAGTTTACATTTTTATGGCACAGCAGAGATCGGCATCCGTTTTCCATCTGCAATTAGGAGATGAAAGTCTGCCAAGTCCCCATGTAAACTGTGCCCATTAAAAGAGTCTACACTGTGTGATGATTGATCAACACCAAGAATTTATTCACTGAGCTAGCACTGGCTTTTACTCCTGCCATTGCCCAGGGTGACATGTAACAATTTAGATAATGCACCGGACAGAGGCCTTTAGAATCCAGGTGTCAGAGTCCTGCTCAGAGGCTGGTCAGCCTGAGGGAGGAGGTAACACCATCCCAGTCACACCAGAGAGCCCAGAGGCTGTCTGGCCTTGGGTCTGCCATCCGGGACAGGGCCTACACTGCCGCCAAAGGAAAGGCTTGGGGCCAGAACCACTGCGCCCCTCCCTCCCAGCACACGGAGGGGCTCTGCAGGCAGGTCATCCTCACACTGCTCATCTGTCAATGGGGACAATATAGTTGCCAGAGGGAGGCTAAGGGAAGGGTCTGTGAAGCTCAAATGAGATACTTGATGGTAGGTTTATAGAGATTCAATTATTCATAAATGGATGTGTGTGTGTGTGCATGAGGATTCTATCTGAATATGCCTGTGTACACACACACATACAGAAACCCCCTCTCCTACTACCTCTAACATAAGCAATACACCTGTAGTGTGGGATCTTCTCAGAGCATTTTTTTACCTTTTTATTGAATTTATTGGGGTGACATTGGTTAATAAAATTACATAGATTTCAGGTGTACAATTCTGTAATACATCATCTGTATATTGTATTGCGTGTCCACCACCCTAAGTTCTGAGTCTCTTTTATTTGTTTTTCTTGGCTGTCACCTACCATGTCTGACACCTTTGCAGAGTTCTGGTGACAGGTATTGAAAGTGCCCCCTCAACATCACCAACCTGCTCTTTGTGTTGGGCCCTTGGGTAAAGTCCTAGGCTGGGCTCAGGCCGGACAAGGCACTGGAATGGCGGTGTGGCAATGATGTTCTGGTGGAACATGCAGAGGTAAGCTCTACACACGCCCCAGAGTTTCACCACCACCACCACCTCCCCAACCCCCACCATGCTGTGACACCCCAGGCTGTGCTTCCTACACATCCTCCGATTGGACATGCTCCATGTAAAGCGCATCACCTCCCCTCACTACTACCCCAACCTGATTCTCCTCCTGTACTGCCAGGCACCGGCACCCCCAGGGTACCTACCCAGCCAGGAACAGACACATCCTGACGCTCTCCTCATCCCTCATGCAATGAGCTTACCTGAGGCACAGCCCTGCGATGTGCTGCTATTAGGTTCCTCTGCCTATATCTCCCCATTCTGGTCCTCCTCTCCACCCCCACTTCTGCCACCACATACGTCATTCCCCACCTGGGCGGGTAAGGACACTGGTTCCATTACCCTGGGTCTCCACACCCACCGTCTGACCCTCCCCAGCATCTTCCTAAAATATAAATCCAAGCACGTCTTTCTGCTTTAAATCCTTCCATGGGACCCCCACCAAAATTGGCATGAGGCTCACACTGCTCTGCCTGGCAATGTGTCTGACACACATTTCTTAAAAAGACCCGACTACGCCACATGTGTTAGTCAGGGCTCCCCAGAGAAACAGAACCAATAGGACACACACACACACACACACACACACACGGAGAGAGGTAAAGAAATTAAAATTTTAAGAAATCGGCTCATGCAATTAACTAGGAGATGGGCAAGTCCAAAATCTGGAAGTTCGACCAACAGACTAGAAACTCAGGGAAGAGTCGATATTCCAGTTCAAGTCCAAAGACCCTCTGGAGGCAGAATTCCTCCTTCCTCAAAGAACGCCCCCCGTCTTTTGTTCTGTTTAGGTCTTCAACTGGTTGGAGAAGGCCCACCCACAAAGAGGGCAATCTGCTTTACTCAACGTCCACTCACTTAAATATTAATTTCATCCAAAAATACCGTCAAAGAAACAGCCAGAATAATGTTGGACCAAATACTGGGGCACTGTGGCGATGCCACGAAGACACATGAAATTAACCGTTCACACATCTCTTTCCTATAGGGATGGAGTTGAGGATTTTGGAAGCGAGCAGGACTTACCTCCCTCCTGCATGACCAGTGCAGAGACCCCCACGTGACCACAGAGGATACCAGACCCTCAGAGCTGGAGAGACCCCTGATCCTCAGATGTAAGCTCCAAATGAAGCAATGAGAAGAGAGAGATGTAGAGAAGGTCAATGTCTCACAGACATGTAGCAGTCCGTTAACTGGGAAGGTCGGGTGTACTGTGAATCAATTCAATGAGCATTTAGAATATGAGTAACATAACAGAGTAAGATAAAAGTTCAGGCTCCTGGGTGATGTGGCACTTGTCACTGAGTTCCCCACAGACATGTAGCAGTCCGTTAACTGGGAAGGTGAAGTGTACTGTGAATCAATTCACTGAGCATTCAGAATATGAGTAACATAACAAATAAAATAAGATAAAAGTTCAGGCTCCTGGGTGATGTGGCACTTGTCACTGAGTTCCTATAGCCCAGGGCCCAGTGCCTACTGAGTGCCAAGGCCTGTGCTGTCCATGTGGCACTGCGTGTGGATGGCGGGAGCCCAGAGTTCCTAGAAGGCGGGGGCTAAAGGCAGCAATCCAGTGGGAAGGGAGGAGTGGGGGCCCTGGGACCGGCCCTCAAGCAGTGTCTCCATAGCCGGCGCACACGTCCTACTCAGGTTGTCTCTGTATCTGAAGTGATGTGGGGCAGACGAGTGAAGATTACGACGGCAACAAGCCCCTAAGACCTCCCCCAGCTTGGAAGTGCTGTTGTTTGCACACAAAGTGGGGCGTCTTCTCCCCAGAGGACGAACACCAGACACAGATGGAAACACCGATTCAAGGCCACACAGGCGGGAAGTGGGAAGCTCACCCTTGAACCTGGGCCCACAGAAAGTCTACCCTCTTTCTGCCACCCAGAATGCCACCAAAGCACAAAGATTCTCTGGGACCCACAGCTCCCCACGGGATCCAGGACTTCACGCTGCCCAGGGCACTTCTTCCATTGTCCCTGCCACAGGTTCACCAGGCACATGCTGTCTGCGGGACTTTATGCTCGTTGTTCCGTTCCCTGGGTGGCCTTCCCCCATATGCACATGGTTCACTCCCTCACCTCTTTCAGGCCTTTGCTCAACATCACCTTCTCACCAAGACCATCCTGAACCCCCTACTTAAAATCACATCCTCCCTGGCATCAGAGGCCCTCAACACAACCTGTGGATCCTCCAGGGCCACCTGCTCCCCACCTGTGCAGGTCTCTCCTCATAGATGGCCTTCTGGGATCAGTTTACCAAATCTCACCACCACCCTGCCCCAGGAAAACTGACCTGGTCCCACTCCCCACTGCCCGGACAATGATGGGTGACACAGAAGGGCACCTGTGGTTCTTTTTGCTGTGGAATGAGAAAATGGCACCAGGAAACAAAAGCAGAGAGAAGGAACCAGCTTTCCATTCAGCAAAAGGGCAGAGCACTGTCCTGGCCCTCGAGGCTGGCAGAGGGAGTAAAGGATGACTGCTCTGTTTAGTGTAAATGTCGGCATCCCAAGGAGCTGCAGAAATGCCAGGGTAGAGAAGGGGAGACCTGGCACAGGGCTGAGCTCTGCACCTGCCAGGCAGTTGGAAGGAGGTTCAGACTATAGAGGTTTAGGCATCCCAGGCACACATGGACCCTGCCCCCCACTTACAGCACAGGCTGGGACATTTCTACAGTATCTGTAACTGGATGGATAATCAATGGGTCCTCGCTGCCTGTCACTACTTGAGCCAATTAAGCAGAGACAGGGTTGAATCATATATGAGCACTTATTAAAATACTAGAGGCCCGGTGCACAAATTCGTGCACAGGTGGGGTTGGGCCAGCCTGCCCCAATTGGTGGGTGGGGCCAGCCGGGGAGAGGGGCCACAGGTGGTTGGCAGGCTGGCCCTGCCCCTGATTGGGGTGGTGGTGGGGGGCCGATGAGGGTTGGGGATGGCCAGGAGTAAGGGCTGCAGGCAGTTGGCCAGCCCCGCCCCTTGGTCGAACTCCCAGTTGAACTCCAGGTCAAACTCCTGGTCAAGAGGGACAATTTGCATATTAGCCTTTTATAATATAGGATTGCCAGCAGTATGGGAGAGCATGTCATCCACAAAAATCTGCTCTGCACCCTGCCATAACCCAGCTGCTTATATTGGGTAGAAGGACAAAGATTACATGGGAAGTAGCCAAAGGATATGCGAAATGGGCAGTTTACAGGTAATAGGGGCTGGAGATTTGCAAAGGTCTGCAGATATGCAAAGACTGGGGGTCTTCAAAGGGCTGGTGGCTCTGGTTTCTGCAACAAGGTTGTTAATCCTATTTAATAAAAGAGTAATATGCAAATTAACCATCACTCCATCACTCCCTCACTC
>NW_005356674.1:441436-456449 GCF_000412655.1 Myotis brandtii
GGCAGACGCTCAATGCAGGAGATGCCCCCTGGTGGTCAGTGTGCTCCCACAGGGGGAGCTCTGCTCTGCCACAAGCCAGGCTGACGGCTGCCAGCACAGCGGTGGTGGCGGGAGCCTCTCCCGCCTCCTCAGCAGCGCTAAGGATGTCCTACTGAAGCTTAGGCCTGCTCCCCGCTGGCAAGTGGACATTCCCCAAGGGCTCCCAGGCTGCCAGAGGGATGTCTGACTGCCAGCTTAGGCCTGATCCCCCAGGGAGCGGGCCTAAGCCAGCAGGTGGACATCCCCCAAGGGGTCCCAGACTGTGAGAGGGCACAAGCCGGGCTGAGGGACCCCCCCCCAAAGTGCACAAATTTTTGTGTACTGGGCCTCTAGTCTTTCCATGATAATAGGCAGCTCCCAGATAGGGAGGATGGACCACATTTCCAGGTGAGCTCCCAGGTCCTAAGGGCAACTCCCAGCCAGGTTAGAATGTGCCTTCTTTAATCAGAACAAAACAATCACAGTTAACAGAGCATGATTAATATTTCCTACAATTACAGCTGGTCCCCAATATTCTATTTCTGCCCCTACCACATCTATACTCTTTTCAATACAGTTTTGAGTTTAGTGGTTTTGACAGGCCTGCTCTATTTATGTTTCTGATTATTTTTAGTATTTTGCAATTAAATTTTCTTAAATTAAAACTTTAGACCCAAGAATCAGATTGTCTATAATGTACCAGGGTGTGTTCATATATGCAGTTTATGTATTTGGGTGATGAAAACCTCAGAAGAAAAGCTATTTCAGTATTTAGCACCCCAACATCCCTGTTTCCATATCATCCACATGTTTCCATGTACTTCTTTCGATTCCCACACTGTGCCCTCCAGAGCCTTGTGAGCCAAAACAAAGGTGCTGGGAGAAGTAGCCAGGCCTCTCTCAAAGCCAGAACTGGCTGGCTTTTCAATAGCCTTGGAACCTTTGGGGCAGGACCCAGCGCCTGCGCAGCCCCCAGCCTCTCTGGCTTCCTGAGCTGTAGTTCCTTCTACAGTTTTCCCTTCCCCAGAATTAGACTAATCAATTCCTAGCAAGGTTCTCAGAGAACCATGTCTGTCTGGACTGCCCTGGCTTTTCTTACTGACTCCATGGCCCACCACTCTCCCCAGCAGTGCTCTCCTGTGGCAGTTTGCCCATCCCACCCCCCTCATACCCTCCACTGCTCTTGGACCCATCTATCTACTGGACAGGTCCTCCTCCCTCCCTCACCTCCACCATGCTGTGTGGCCCAGACCAGCGTTTGCCAACTGGTGGTCAGCGGACCACTGGTGGTCCCTGAGGTCTGAAAGGTTGGCAACCGCTGGCCCAGACAACCCCCCTAGCCCCTCTCCCTCCTACTGCCTGGAAGACAGAGGAGGACTGAGCTCTGCCCCCCAGGCCACATTCCCCAGTTGTGACAGCCACCTTTATGTGTCTATCTCCAGCCCCACCTCCAGGCAGTGCCAGCAGTGTTTCTAGATGCACCTTGGAATTTCAGGCTCACCAGTTTCCCTCTAAAGTCTCCCTTGCCTCCTGGTCTGTCTCACTATGTTAATTTAGCCCTCAACCCCTCAGTCACCCAGGCTTAAACCCATGAGGTCTTCAAAACTTGCTACCACTCACCCTACACCCTCTTCCAGCCTCTGACTTGCCTGCCTCAATGCAGAGGCTGCAAAAGCTAATGACTCCTTCCTTACAGCTGGTCATGAGACACGGGTCTGTCCAATGAGTGAGAAGCAGGGGTCTGCTGGGGTGTCTGAGGAAGCCTTGCTTTCCTGAAAATAGGGACCAATGCAGCTGGTTACCCTTCTTCCTTTCAGTTTCTCCTTCCCCCAACTTCTCTCCAACACTATTATGTGTCTGAAGCTGCTGCCTCAGCCCCGAGGCCCTGGGGGACAGCAAGCACATGGGCTGAGCTGCAGGGAGAGAGAAAATGCCAGGGCCTTGGGTGGCACTGCTGAGTCTCCACTCAAGCTCTGGACAGCCTGCCTCCAGACAGCTCGTCCTGAGAGATAAATAGATGTTTGTGCTGTGTGTTCTGTTGCTTGGAGTGGAAGTGTCTTTACAGACACACACAGTCATTCTTTATTGCTTGTCTCTCCACTCCCTCCCCTTGCTCACAGCACACCTTCTTACTCAACGGCTCCCTCCTCTTTTTCTCTCACCCCCTTTTACCCTTCTGTGTCATTGTTGTTTTTAAAAGAGAGATTCTATTTTTTAATTTTTTTTATTGATTTGAGGAGAGAAAGAAAGGAGAGAGATAGAAACATCAATGAGAGAGAAACACCAATGGGGTGCCTTCTGCATGCCCCCCACAGAGGACCTAGCCCGCAACCCGGGCATGTGCCTTAACCATGGATCCAACCAGAGACATCTTGGTGCATGGGTCGATGCTCAATCACTGAGCCACACCAGCTGGGCTTCTCAGTCACTGTTTTAAGCACTTGCTTTTTGAGCACTCACTCCGGACAGGCTCTGTGCCATACAGTGGAGAGAAATCAGGAGATGGCCTCATACTCAACATGGGAAGCCCCCAGGCTAGGTTCCACCTTAAGCATCTAAATCCTGCAAAGTCTCACCAAGTCTCCTGTCACTGTTCCCTTTGTCTTCAAGAGTTTCCTGCACTTCTCCAGCAAAATCAGATTCTCAGGTTTTCTCCACTGAGTTACTGCAATGGCCCTCAGGTCTCCCAGAGGCTTCTTGCTCTAACTAGAACCATTCTGCAACTCAGAGCTGGGTCCTCTCCCTCACAGCCCCCCACTCTAAGCCACATCCAATGTCCCCGTCTCTCAAACCCTGGGCTCAGCAGTTAGATCTCACTCCCCAGACACTCACCCTCCTACAGGGACATAAGGAAGTTCTGCTGTAAGAGGAGGTGGGGGGGAGGGCATCAGCAGAGAAAGGGGTCCCATTGGTCCAGAGAGTAAAGAAGGACCAGGCTTACATTCTGGCACATCAGTCAGAGCAAGTGGTCCTGTGGGGAGTCACTGGAAGGATCAGACCAGAGGGATAATGAGCACTGAGTAAACACAGACCATATACTGAGCCCTCGGCTAGGTGATGGCCATATGTTATCTCATTTCAAAGTGCACAATTGGGATAGTTTTACAGAGACTAGATTCTGAGGTTCAGAGAGATTCAGTAGTGGGTCTAATATCACACAGCAAGCAATGGGCAGATCCGTTGTCTGAGCTAAAAAGAAATGGGGTTGGAGGAGTTGCTGGGCATGTCCTGGAGTAGGGGATGGCCTCTCCCTTATACTCCGCTGCTTGCTCCTCAGGCTGCTCAGACCCTTTCCTACAGTGAGGTACCCACCAAAGCAATAGCCGGGGCAGGGGGAAGGGGGCGGGATATAATGGGCCTGACTCTAACGTGGCCATGCCACCCATCAAGGTATTACAGATTCCTGGAAACGTTGCACCCTAACACACTGCCAGGGAGCAGCACCATGGCTCAAGCCTGGGGCTACCTGAGCAAGTTCCCCGGGTCTGTCCATGTGGGTCTGCACATGCTGTAACTGTGGGGAGATGCCTCACGGCCGTTGGTGCGGGAGACCTGGAGTGGACGAGCTCAGACCACTCCTCTGGCCAACACCCTCTGTAACCCTGGCACACACAGGCCACTCACTGCTCCTGGGGTAAAGACAATGAGATTTCCAAACCTGGGATATGAAAAGGTATTTTTTCCAATTGTTTTGTAATTGCCAACGTGCTTTCATATCCATTATTTCATTGGACAAAGCCAGCACAACAATAAAGCCAGCATCACTTTTCTAATTTTCTACATGAACAGATCAACAACAAAGCAAGACTCTGAGAGTTCTGGCATGCTGAAGACCTCACAGCAATTGTAGAGCGCAGCAAGCGGTGATACAATCAATCCTGTCTCCCTCTCTTACCTCTGGGTTCCCATGGGACCCAGGGGCCTGGAGGATCCACTCTCCTTGGGCACAACAGAAGGTTCGGGGAAGGTCATGTGCACCTACTCAGGCCATTCAGAATCAGCCTGAGGATGTTTGATGGGAATCTCAGGAAAGAGCAAGATGTAAACCTAGATCAACCAAGGGCCATTACCCTCACCAGAAGAGCCCTGCCAGAAAATGAGGTCAGCTTGCAGGAAAGCTAATCCCAGAAATGTAAAGGGGAGTTTCTGGGGACATCATTGAGCACACAAATTCGCCTTGCCTGAAGCCAGTCCCACCTCTGGAATGTTCATATATGTGAGTCAGTATGTTCTCATCTTGTTACGACCGAGTCTGTACCAACATAAAGAATAAAACCAAGGCCTCCTCGTTGGTGGCAGGCACAGAAGCCCCCTAAAAGATAGAAGTGAAACTCAAAGAAAAGCAGGAGACAACCACAGACAATTACTTTTCTTCATTCAGCAAATATTTATGGGCCAAGCTCCATGCTAACGGTTGGAAAGGTGATGGTGAGCCCAACAGACGGGGTCTCTGTCTTCATTGATCTTAACAAGACTGGAGAAGTACAGATACTATGGGAGGGTTGGGAGTGGCAGCAATAATGATACAAACCTGGACTGACGGGGAATCAGAAAACTCTTTCTCAGAATGTCACATTTGGCTGAAACTGAAGGATGATCAAAAGGCAAACCTCTTGAAGCCCAGTCTGGACAGGGAGGGGCAAGAGCACAGGTGAGAACCACTGCTGACACAGCAGTTTCATCACCAGTGCCGCACACATATCGGTGCATTTGGTGGGGGAGGGGGAACACAGGTGGATTCTACAGCTTATTTATCATTTGAATGTACATATATATGAAAACCTTTCCAAATAGATAAGCATGCAAAGAAATATTTATAAGGACCGTTGTGGCAGCAATGTTTATAACAGCAGAAACCTATTGATAATTGAAACAAAAAATAACAACAGAATATATCAATATGCTTTTACAACTGGAAAACATTTTAAAAGACACCGTAAACACACATTTATTGACTTGGAAAGATGTACACTTCTAGGAGAAATAAGTAGGCCTCAAAGAACATATACAGGATGATTCCATGCATTGAGTACAAAATAGGAATTCACTAAATATTTACTAGAATGAATGGCAAATAAATATATCTGGACAGATAAACACCAAACAAAATGTTTGCAGTCCTCATTTCTGGGTGATGAAATTATTGATGATTTTAAATTGTTTCCTGTATCTGCTTATCTGAACGATCTAATTTTTTGTTTAATGCGCATGAATTACTTTCACAATAAAAGGGAATAAATAAGAAATCTTTCCAAAGCAAGCAATGACTCACCAAGGTCAGTTTTAAAGATCAAGGTTTATAATTAGGAACTGGGACCTCAAGAAAGAACAGTGTGGCTGAATAAGTATAAGGGATGAGAAAATATTCCTCCTGTAAACATCAGAGAGAAATAAACCTTCCTTCAATGTCACAGCCAGAATTTGTTTAGCATAAGTCCATTCCACGTTTCATATTTATTCAGCTATCTGTCACACAGCACATTAAATATCGGCAAAGGAAAACATCCATGTTGATGCAAAAATAAAGTCAACAAGGCTTCTGTTTGATGATGCCAAAAAAAAAACACAACACATTAAAAAAAGTCTATGTATGCCAAACACCTAAATAGACGGGGAAATCTGCAAAACAAATGGCATTTGGATCAATTTCTGGGGTGAGTGATTGCATCGTCCATGTTTCGCCCAGATGTTTGAGCATAAAGAGAATGTGGCCTTGGACAATCAAACCAGTGGCTGAGCAGAATTGCAGCCAGCTAAACCACCACCATCACTAAAAGCACATGCTGGGCAAATAACACTGCCGACTCTCTGATGTCCTTTAGCAGCCAAATTGTAATCCTCTGATTGTTCATATCATTAGGAAAATTCTGTTAACTTTGAAACGCTGGAAGTCCTGATGGAGGCAACGCATTGGCTCTGATTCTGGCAGATTTGATGAAAGCACACAGCAGGTGCTACAGAAAACTGGCCAAATGTTGGACGTGGGCCCCAGGGACCTCCATAAATTGCAAGAACAGCTGCCTATATACCAGATGGCCTCCCAAGCCCCACACAAGCAGTGAGGCTCCCACCTTCTTGGGGTTGCCTCGCCCACCTTGCCGCACCTCCTCACTCAGCAAAGCACAGGAGGAGTTCAGAGGAGGCTGAAGGTCAGGAGAGGTATACTCCAGGAACAGGAAGTGAGGAGAGTCTTGGGGTACCGGCCAATGAAAAAAGGATGCCAGGGACAAGGATGCCAGGGGCATGGTCACACCAGCCATTGCAAAGACCTAGGCGATAGCTCCTGGGGACAGCCGGTCCGCTCATACCTGCTCCCTGAAAGAAGCATGGGACATTCACTGGACAAACTCAAGGACCTGGGAAAGAAAGGGGGCTATTCCCCCACAGAACCATGCCCCCAACACCACTCAGGCGCTCACCCTGTGCTGGAATCAGCTGTTTACACGCCGTCATTCTCCACTGGAACATGAGCTCCTGAAGCTGGGACCATATCCTATTAGCACTGGCATCCCTGCCAAGAGTCCTCACTCAGTCACTATTGGCAGTGAAGTGAGTGATTAGGTGCCTGCATAAAATGACAAAATTGTATCTCACCCGAAGGCTAGGTTCTAAGTTAGCACGTGCTGTGAAAATCAACGGGTGGTCTGAGTTACCTCCAGGAAACCCCTTAAATTGCCCTCACACAGAACCAGCCAACGTTTTTCTTCCACTCCTAAACAAGATCCCGGTTCTCGCTGAAAGCCAGGGGAAGTGGTTACTCAGCTCATGTAGAGTTACCATGGTGCACAGCCTCACCTGTGCACACACAAGTACACAAACACAGGACCATCCAGCATCGCAAGATTCTTACACGGTAGTGGGTACACGGGAGCCCAGGCCAGGCTGAACCTCCTGCTACCCCCAGGCGTGCTCACTCTGGAGCCCACCCGCTTGGAGTGGAATGGTGGGTTAAATTAAATCCCCAGCGCTATTTCAATTGTTCTTTTTCTCTCCTCAAAATTGTTGGTAGCACAAACAGAGTTAAATTCCTATGTGGTGGGATTCAATGGCACTCCTTTCCTTGGATTAGCATAAACTCAAAAAGAAACTGGGACGAGATGGGATGGGCAAGGAAAAAGGCTGTCCCCTTGGCAGGCAGCCCTGGCCAGCAGCACCCATTGGCAGCACTCATGCTGTTCTAGCCACACCAGCTGTCAGCACACCTGCCTCTCCTGCTCCCCTGTGTCCTTTTCCACACCCATAAAATCAGGCACTGGCCTGGGTGTACACGCCTAACTATTCAGTCCCAACTCAGGCCTGTGTACTCCTGGACATACCCATGTTTCTCTGAATGCTATTTCTTCAACAGCTTGGTGAGCAATCCCTGCACGATGGATGGATAATCCCTTAACCCCTTCCATCTCATTTTCAGATCCCTAGTGGGCATAGAGGAAGAGGGACTTCCCAGTGGGCCAAACAGGAGTAAAGGGACAGGCACAGGCACAGGTGTGTTGTTACTCCTCACCTCCAGTGCCATGCCGAGCCATACTGGAGTCAAAAGAAAAAAATCAATAACATTGATCTTATATGTATTTAAATTTTTGACATTTTGTTTATCGTGGATTTTTGCAATTATTACTTTTCTAAAATATTACATTAAATATTATTGATCTTGATCAGGTTTTTTTGATGCCTTCTTAACTTTACACCTGAGATGAGTGCCTTACTCATTTTCCCTTAGTCTTTACTGATAGAGCCACTATTTATTGTCAATAAGATACCAGACACTGCACTTAAAAAATTATATATAAGCCTCACAATAATCCTATCAGTAATTAGGAACATTCTCGTTTGACAAATTGGGGAAACTGAGGCATGAAAAGGCAGCAGCACAGGAAGTGTCACACAGCTGGCAAGAAATAGTGGGGACACCAATTCAGGAGGCAGTGAAGTGGGCCACACCTCGCTCAATCAACTGGGTCTCTCACTTAGGGGAGAAATGGCACTTAGGGGGGAAGCAGGTGAAGCCAGCCGGAGATGTCCATGGAGCCTGCGGTGCCTGCAGAGGTTCAGAGAGATTTGGAGAACAATCACTTCCATGAACATTCACATAAGGACTAAACCAGTGGTCGGCAAACTCATTAGTCAACAGAGCCAAATATCAACAGTACAAAGACTGAAATTTCTTTTGAGAGCCAAATTTTTTAAACTTAAACTATATAGGTAGGTACATTGTTATTAACTTAATTAGGGTACTCCTAAGGCTTAGGAAGAGGAAGAGCCACACTCAAGGGGCCAAAGAGCCGCATGTGGCTCGTGAGCCGCAGTTTGCCAACCACTGGACTAAACCAAAGGCTTTTCTGCTAGAGGATTCACATATTGAAGAAAGCTTGGTAGATATTTTAAAAACCAGGCTTTGAATTTTTCATAAGATTATTTTAGATTTGCGGGAGGAAGATTATTATGAAATCCGTGGCCAAACGTATTTTTCTTGCAGTTTAATTTTTTTTAGAATAGAATAAAATATGTCTCACAGGAAAAAATGTCTAATTTGATTTAAAGCCATAGGTCAGTCTTCTTTGTCTGTTCATGAATACCACATTCTCATTAATACACAAGAACCACGGAAACCCCACTGAGAAACCATAAAACCTAAACGTGGATTTAACTGGCTCCCTAACCATAATTTTGCTAACATGAGCAATAGCACGAATGAACTTAGATATTGTTAACTCTAGATCAAATATACATTACGGTCCAGACTAAGCTGTCAATATGAGACTGGGAGTTATCACCATCCTGGTTATGTGGGTTGGCACCTCTACAATTTTGTTTATCATTTCATTTCTTAGTCATTGTTGTTTGCCAAACACATTGCCAGCTGGTGATGACACTGGCCAAAGTCTAGAAGTAGGTGGGAACACACAACCCAGGTCAAGATCCATTTCTTCTGCCTCTTCAAACTACATTAACTTTTCTCTCATTCACTTTTCTCTAGCACTTAGCAGCAGCAGACCATTTAACACATAATTAAATATAGTCCCATCTTGTTAAGAACTGAGAAACTTTTTTGCCTCCTCAAGTAGAATGTCACTGCTCAACGGCAGGAATTGTATTTCAGTGCCTCTCAGCACTGGCTCTGGGATGAGCTCATATTAGGTTATCAGTTAAAAGGTTTACTGGGGCCCCAAGGAAACACAGAGGTAGGCAGCAGGGGGACTCTGTGTGGGAGTCCTGGTGGGCGGAGGCTGAGAGAAGATCTAGGAGCCTAGGGAAGCCTGAGGAAATGTAGCCAGAGGCTGAAAGACGGGGAGGGAGGCCAAGGTCATCAAGGAGTAAGTACAGACAGGAAATACTGTGAAAGGGGGAACCAATAATCACAACACAAGCTGGGAGGATCTGGAGTGAGGAGGGAGACAAAAACCAACCCATGAAAGTGGTTTAGGACCAAGACCAGGCCTGACCTGAGGGTATTGGAGGTCACTCTGATGGCCAAGGAGTCGTGGAACACTGTTCTCAGAGCTGCCCTGCCAAGAACTTCCGACACCCCCAGGGAAGTGTCTGTAGTGCTTAGTTCCTTTACCCTTGGGTTCCTGGGCCCAGCTGAAGCTCCTCCTTTGCCAGGTGTGGTGATATACAGGGCTAACCCCTGACTACCATTCTCTCTTCCCTAGCCTTCTCCAATGGCCATAGGAGATGGAGGCTACCCATCTCCTATGTCTATGAATTATAAACTTTGGTTTCAATAAACCAACAAAAGGGGTGTATTATATGGCCATATTGTGAAGAACTGAACAGCAGTGCATGTTCCAGGATGAAAAACAGGTTTTGTTTTAGATTTTTATATGTTGCTTGGCACCCAATAAAAACCATGGAGACCCCACAAAACAACCTAGTGGGTCTTTTATGAACTAGCCAAAGGTCACAACCAAATTAGTACAAGAATCCCTTCACACACAATTTTACTTGTATTGGCTGAAGGTACTAGAAACCAGAGATGTTTCTGACTAGAAGTATGGTTATTTTTCCAGTTCAGACACCTCCAAATGAAGACCTTTATTATGCTAGTGCAGGGGTGGGCAAACTTTTTGACTGGAGGGCCACAATGGGTTCTTAAACTGGACCGGAGGGCCGGAACAAAAGCATGGATGGAGTGTTTGTGTGAACTAATATAAATTCAAAGTAAACATCATTACATAAAAGGGTACGGTCTTTTTTTTTTTTAGTTTTATTCATTTCAAACGGGCCGGATCCGGCCAGCGGGCCGTAGTTTGCCCACGGCTGTAGCTAGTGTATTACTGAAAGGCCAGGAAGGCAGGAAATTAGGTCTCTGAGAGGTTCCCCAGCATCAGAAAAGGTCTATAGGAGCTCCAGTGGCGCAATCGGTTAGCGCGCGGTACTTATACAGAAAAGGTCTATAAAGAAAAACCTAAATATTTTTAAAGTTTCACCCTTCCTACTGCCCTTGCGAGTACTAATTGCTATATAGACTTTCCCTGTTGGGATCCAGATATCCAGAAGTGAATTTTTACAGACTTTTCCCTCATTCTATCTCATCAATGTCTGCACTGCCTCTGGAGGGCTCTCCAGATGGCACCTGTCATAAGTGGAAACCAAGGTCAGGTTAGTCATCTGCTTACATTAAGAAAGCCACCTTCCAGATGATTAAGATCTCTCTCTTTGGCTTTAATTCTGTGAATGAATAAGAGGACTGCATATTAATAAAGGTACCTGTTTAATTAATTGGCATAAGAAAGGCTGCAGCTTCATCCTTGCAATGAGGAAGACTGCCTGACTATGAAAACCTCAAAGAGGCACTGAGCATTGACTGGTGTGTAATATAGGAGTGCATGTCTTACTCAATTGAGGTAATCATTTTCTCACCATATCTACCTAACAGAAAAAAGAAGGCACTCTCTCTGGTAGAAAATACAGTGTTTTGTATGAAAGTCTCCACAGTTTTTGGTATGCAATGACCAGCATACAATAAAAAATTACTGGACATATGAAGAGGTAAGAAAATTCGACCAATAATCAAGGGAAGAAACACCATAGAAACAGACCCACAGATTATCCAGATAGTCAAGTTAGCAGACAAGAATTTTAAAATAATTGAGACTAACGCATTGAAATTAGAAGAAAAGATGAACTAAGTGGACTAAAAGATAGTAAATTGCAACAGAAACTGGAGCACAGAAGGAGTTTTAAAAGGCACTTAGAACTGAAATATGCAATGCATCAAGTTAAGAATTCATCAGGACAGCAAACTGGACATGGCAGAAGACAAGATTAGCAGATAGCCACACTAGTGTATAGAAAGAAACAAGAATGGGGGAAGCAAAAGAGCACAAGAGAAATGTGGGAAACAGCCAAAAAGTCTAACATATTTAAAGTTGTACTATGTTGTGACTTCAGAGAGACCTGGGTTAAATCTCACCCTGCTCTTAGGTTACTTACTGGATCACTGACTGAATGAGGAAGGGTATGCTTGGTAGGTGGCCTAACTCCTCTGAGGTTCAGTTTCTGCATATGCAAAATGAGAACAAATAAGCCAACACTGTAGGTGTTTTTGTTTTTAAGTAAGGCAGGATATTTTGAAGTATATCTGTGTACTTCTCTCAGTCATCTCTGCACAAGAATCAAGATACATATCAACAACTACAGAACCCTGGGTTAAAGACCCCTAACTCTGGACTCCTAGGCACACAAACCCTTAGTCAGCATGAAAGATGGAAAGTTAAGATGAATACTCCTGGAGTGGCTTTTCCTGTCTCCCAGATAAGATGCAAGATGGCACTAGATGGGACACTGGAGAAAGGAGAGACAAGGTAGTCAAGAGAAAAAAACCTGGACTATTCCATCAGAGCAAGCACCATCCCTGCCAGGACAGAGATCACATGGAAACAGTTCCGCTCTTATAGAAGCTTCACCTGGCCATTATCCAGCAATGACCTCTGAGATGGGACAATTTAGACCAGTGATGGCGAACCTTTTGAGCTCGGCGTGTCAGCATTTTGAAAAACCCTAACTTAACTCTGGTGCCGTGTCACATATAGAAATTTTTTGATATTTGCAACCATAGTAAAACAAAGACTTATATTTTTGATATTTATTTTATATATTTAAATGCCATTTAACAAAGAAAAATCAACCAAAAAAATGAGTTCGCATGTCACCTCTGACACGCGTGTCATAGGTTCACCATCACTGCTCTAGAAAAAGCGTGTGAAACCCTTGGCCCGAGTTTGCGGTAGGATCAATGCTCACTGGGCCCTGACACTCTGTTAAGTCTCCTATCTGGTCCTCTCCATTTGGGCAACCCCCATTTTACAGGTCAAGACATGGATAAAATGAGCTAATAATTCTAATCTTCAGTAATATTAATCCCAATTGTATCAATTATTGACTATTAGGACTTAGTATATTATTACTTCATTAATTACTAATATTTAATGAGTGCATACTATGTGCCAGGCACTGGTCTCAACAATTGACATTTAACTCGTTTATCACAACAACTTTCTAAGATAAGTGCTAGCTAAATGTCTTCGTAAAGACCAACCAGTTAATGAGGTCCTTCCTCAGCTCTTAAATATGACCCTAGGGAAGGGTAATATCTGCTGAGTGCCACTGTATGTGCAGAATCTTTTATACTTGGTCTGATTGAATCAAAACAGTGACATCTGGGGCTCAGTCCCTCGTCTACAATGTACTTATGTTGTTAACCATCACTACCCCCACAGCGCTGCTGTGAAGCTTAAAGGAAAAGATTATTTAAAGCGCTCATCACACTGAGCAGTGCACTGTCAACTCTCATTGGACATGCTGTCTCTTACCTTTCAGTTGTGTGACAACACAGATCTCAGAAAAAGAGCTGGGATTTAAAATGTCCCATACATATAATTTGCACAGAGAATGAAACAGAGGAATATCTACTTTTCTTGCCACATATTTTCATGTAATTTAATGGTAGTTAAATAAATAACAAATGTGTCTGGTTTCCGATTTGGTTTAGGGGAGTCAGCTGGAGCATAAGAGCTAACGGGGATGTATCAGAAACATTATCTTAGTAGGTCCCACCTCTGTCGGGCACATCTGAGGTCAATTTGAGGCTCCCAGACAGCTGCCCTCAGAGGCCTCAACCAAGGCTCAGATTCTTCCTTAAAGAGCAGAAAACTTCAAGGCACCCCAGGCCAACACCAAAGACACTGCCCCAAATGGCTGAGGCCTGGAGGCAGGCCTCTCCCCAGGCTCTCACAGCAGCCAGCTGTCTGCCCCAGCAGGCCAGCCTGTGGGTCCAGGTAAACATAATGTGGCCGTTAGAGGATTCCAAACAAACAATAATCACAAGATCCAGGCAGAAAAGGAAAGCAGAGTGGAAGCTCCTGCTCTTCCCATCAGAGGTCATCTCGTTTTAAACTTGGCCTTGAGGTTTTTAGAAACCTATTTAGATCTGTATAGGTGTGTGACTAGACTGTAAGCCAAAAAATCAGCTGAGGCCACGGGGCTGCCAGCTCCTGAGACCACTGTGGGCCGGGCCAGGGCAGCATCAGGACCCTGATGAGAAGGGCCCAGGCAGTTCCTGAAGCTAAAGGGAGATGGTCCATGTCCTTGCCCGGCCTCCATTCAAGGAAGATAACCTCTCTTTACTGAGCTCCTTTCTTGTATCATGCAACTAACACTCAAATGCACACTTGACAGAACCTTCCCAGAAGCCCTGTGGTCTAAACACTATTATCCTCAATTTCATAAAGAAAACTAAGGTTAAAAGATGTGAAATCCCTGCTCCAGGCCTCCTGGTTGGTAGGTGCAAGGAGGATGCAAAGCCAGGTCTGTCTGATTCCTAAGCTCAGAGAGGCTCATTTCTCTACATCATGTTCTATGCTGATCACTGAGGCATCACCCTGGACCAGACACTACACCGGACATAGTTTCATCTAGAGTCTCACAATTCCCCTCGGAGCAGGAAAGAAAATTTTCTGACCAGACTTGATGCCTATTAATGGTTATTTCTAATATAAGACGTCCAAACCTCTATCTGGCAAGGAGAGAAGGATGGCACTACCTTTTAAACATATGCCCTGTAATTCCAGGTTCCTAAGAAAACTATGAACTCCAAAACCTCTCCCTCATAAAGTGATATACCACATTCATGAAAAGTTTTAAGATTTAAAGAAATGTCAGTGTTCCCAAAATTGACCTATAAATTTGATCCAACTCCCTTCAAAAGAAAACCAAGTTTTTTCCAGGGACTTGACACATTAAGCCAAAATGGATATTAAAGAGACACAGACAAAGTACAGCCACACCTCTTCTACAGAAGAATGCAGTAGGGGAACTTAACCTTACCAGATGCAAAGACTAAATACAGATGTGTAATGATTAGGACAGAATGGTGCTGGCACAGGACTAGACAGCATGCTCATCCAAGGGGGAGGAAGGGGTAATTCAATCCATGGAC
Source organism: Myotis brandtii (assembly GCF_000412655.1). Lineage (NCBI taxonomy): Eukaryota > Metazoa > Chordata > Mammalia > Chiroptera > Vespertilionidae > Myotis > Myotis brandtii. The sequence goes on from NW_005356674.1 coordinate 455,895, forward strand.
TAGGAAATATGATTCCCATATGTAAAGACTGAAATTAGATCTCTAACTCATCATTCACAAAATTCAACTGTGTGTGTGTGTGTGTGTGTGTGTGTGTGTGTGTGTATCTTCCTGATGTTAGGATAAAAAAAGATTTCTTAAACAAGATACAGAAAGTTCTAGCAACAAAAGGGAAAAAAATTGTTACATTTGATTTCAACAAAATTGAAAACTTTTATTCATCAAAAGATGACTCAAGGAAAGAGAAAGATCTAACTACTGAAGAAGATATCTGTGGAATAGATGACCAACAAAGGATTAATGTCAAGAATCTATGAAAACCACCTATAGCCCTAACCAGTTTGGCTCAGTGGATAGAGCGTCGGCCTGCGGACTGAAGGGTCCCAGGATTGATTCCGGTCAAGGGCATGCATGTACCTTGGTTGCAGGCACATCCCCAGTAGAGGGTGTGCAGGAGGCAGCTGATCAATGTTTCTCTCTCATCGATGTTTCTAACTCTCTATCCCTCTCCCTTCCTCTCTGTAAAAAATCAATAAAATATATTTAAAACAACAA
>NW_005356674.1:456596-484219 GCF_000412655.1 Myotis brandtii
TCAATGTTTCTCTCATCGATGTTTCTAACTCTCTATCCCTCTCCCTTCCTCTCTGTAAAAAATCAATAAAATATATTTAAAACAACAAAAACAAAAAACCACCTATAAAAAAATAGAAAAATACAAACAACACAGTAGAAAAACTATCAATAGACATTATCAGGCATTTTCACAGAAGCAAAAAACTATTATTGCCAATAACGTATGAAGAAACGCTAAGCCTTAGTGGCCATCAAGAAATTGGAAAATCAAGATCTTCGATTTCATTCAACTGGAAAAATAAGAAGTCTGAGAATATTCCATGTTCAAGAGAATGCAGTATAATGTGGATATTTTATGTATTGCAGTAGGAGTGTAAAATGGTACAAGTATTTTGAAAAGCAGTTTGGCATCATCTTGTAAATTTAAACAGTCACCTACCCAAAGGCCCACCAATAGTGTAAGGGACAAATAAAGTGATAAAGTGTGGATATGTCACATACTGGAATATTATACAGATATATATATACATTAACCTCTTAAAGGTGACTGCGGGGGCCGGGGGGGCGGGGTAGGGAAGAAGGCCTAGAAAACAATATCCAGTAAGATACATTTTTTAGTAAGTTCAATATAAGTAAAACTAAACAACTAAGGTTTAGGTATCACAGGTTATTTTAAAACTTTTTAAAAAATAAATACGGGAATAATAACCACAACCTTCAGAATCATGGTCACCTCTGCGGAGAAAGGGAGGCAGGCACATAGTAGGTTGGGAGATGTAAGTTACCGGTAATATATCATTTTGGGGTTGAGTTGTGGGTTCACAAGAGTTCATTAAATTTTAACAAATAAAAGAGAACCAATGATAATAGTGTGCCAGGAAAAGAACTAGGATTAACCCAATTCTGTATACGTGAGGCTCAAAGTAAAAAATCAGGGATACAGATGCAATGGAATATTGGCAATTATCAAAACACCATCTATAAATGCACCTATAAGAAGTACCTATAGCCCAGTCGGCATGGCTCAGTGGTTGAGCATCGACCTATAAACCAGGAGGTCACAGTTTGATTCCTGGTCAGGGCACATGCCCGGGTTGCGGGCTCAATCCCCAGTAGGAGACGTGCAGGAGGGCAGCCAATCAATAATTCTCTCTCATCACTGATGCTTCTATCTCTCTTCCTTTCCCTTCCTCTCTGAAATCAATAAAAAAATATATATTTTTAAAAGTACCTACTACCATACATGTTGCTGCAGACAGGAAACCTGCAGCCAGAAGGTTCCCTATTCCCCTTTACACCTGAACACGGAGGGCAGATAGATATGCAGCCACAACCTTATGACTACTCTTCCTTGTCACGACCGTGGTAGACATCAATAATAGGACCTCCTGAGACTTCAAGCTCCTTCTCCACACAGCTCTCCCTTCATCACTTGAAAAGAAGTATGTGGAAAAGTGGGCAAGTTCTGTATACAGAAGCCCACTCAGGATGCCCAGTGCAAGCAATCCAGAGAAGAAGAATTCAAGGGATCGCAGGCAAGAGCGAGGAGAAAGGTCAGCTGATGGAGTAGGAAGCAAAGTCCATAAAACTTCCCTGTGGCTCCCTGGTTGACAGAGCCCTGAGCACAAGCCCCTGCCTGCTTGGTCCCCAGGAGGAAGAGAAAATCGGGAGAGACAACAGCATATTTAACTTGACGTGTGCGATATATGCTATGCTGTGAGGTGTGGAGGCTGGAAATGAAAACCAATTTCCCAAAGAAATATCTCTGTTCATGGGTGACTGGGTCATTCGGGGTCCCTGAGGGAAAATTCGATGTTCGGAGCTCAGGAAGGAAATGTGATGCCTTTAACACATCCTTGGATGCTCTCGGCAAGCAGGACCTTGGCCTGGACAGATGGATGCCAGGGGTGTCCCAGGGGCAGGGCTGATATCACCAGCCTTCAACTTTCCAAATGTGCCCCCAGCTCCTCAAAGTCAGAGCCACAGCTCAGAAACCGGCACCCAGCAAATGTCAGACAGATGGAGGCCAGGATACCAGAATGCATGGGGTTTTTTTGGTTCAAAGCCAAAGTCTTTTGAGCCTGAGACCTGAGTCATTTTGGAAGAACATTAGGATTCTAATGAAGGGAAGGAAGGAAATAAATCATAAGGAGGGAACCATCTTTGGAGACTCCCTAGTGCCAAGGGAAACCTCTCTTAATTCTTTATAGCACCTTCACTGCCTAACAGTGCATGGGGGCATAGTACCTATATTATAAAAGGCCAGTGGCCGTAACACCGTAACGGCCAAACGACTGGTCACCAGGAGGTGCACTGATGGGTCTCACGGCATGGCAGGGTCTGGGTCTTGCGCATTTTCGTGCACTGGGCCTCTAGTGTTCTCACTAAACACTGTTGATTTTCTAGTCAATTTCTCCAATCCAAGAGGCCCAGGTAGTAATAGAAAGTACACCTGGGAAGGATGCACCTGGTGTGAAGTGTGATGCAAGCATGGGATAGAAGCAGAGACTTGGGTAGGAGGCAAAGGGAAGCAGTCCTCTCAAGGACACTGCACATTTGGAAGGTTAGCTTGCAGCCCAGGATTTCAACCAGGTCAGAATAATAAAAGCATTAAATCCTCACAAAAATCATCTCCGTGTGGGAATAATAAAGGCAGAACGTGGGAGCTCCTACTATAGGAGATCTAGAGTAAGGCTTCTGTCTCAGCTTCCTCACCTGCCAGATGGGTATAATCCCCACCGAGGTTGTGTAAGGACCAAGTGACAGGGATGTGAAAGTCGGACAACAGTATGCAATGTTGTAGGAACACAGGAAGGTCACTGGCGAGTGCTAAGCCAACTCTCAGACGGGACTGGATTTAGGCAAGTTGACATTTCTTAGAGGCAAATGCACTTCAGTCCACGAAGACACGATGCTTAAATCCAAGAGTTGGACTAGTTCCTTCACAGCAGAAAAGTACAAGGTCAGCCTGCAGACCTCTGTGGGTGAGGCCCGGCAGAGAAAGCCCGCATCCCTGGGGACTCAGCGAGACTAAGTCAGTGCTACCCTGGGAGACCGTCCCTAGGTTCCTGTGAAGGTCCCACAGCAGGTCCTGTGGGTTGGGCTACAGCAAGTAATGGGGCTGTACCAGTCACAACTCGCATCTGTGCAGCACCCTGCTATTCACCATTCACTTGCCGAACACTTGTGTGATTTCTCTGGACCCCACCAGATCAGCATTTTTATTCCCAATAGATGAATGAGAAAACTGAGACTAAAATTGGCCCCAAATCACACAACTATTTTATGGAAAAGTCAGAATTTAAATCAAGATGTGCTTCCCACAAAGCACATATGTTGGTCCACTGTTTGGGGCATTAGTGATAATAAATTAATGAGACCAACACTCGGGAAGACCCAGGCACAGTTTGAGTTTCTTTTTTTTGGGGGGGGGACTTTTTGGGCAAAATGCCCTCGGGAGAGGGCATGTTGGGTGTTAAGATGAGGTTCTGGTGCCCATTTGCTCATTATTGGCAGATTAAGAATTAGTTGGGCACTGCATAGCTCATCCCTCCTTGCAGACTCCAAGGCAGGAAGCAGTGGTAATGGGAAACACAGCCCCCCGCCCCCAGAGTCCCCCAGTACAGAGATTGGGACACGGGGCACAGGCCACATTGATCTAGAGACACATGGGATTAGTGTGTCCCAGAACCTCTGCGGGTAAAGGAGAAAGATAAAGAGAGAGCACCAGGCCTGCAAGAAGGGTTCAGCATAAATTACCCACCAAGAGGTGTTCCTAGGAAAGAGGAAAGATGAGGCTAGATCTTCCTATGAGAGCATAAGAGAGAAAGAAAGCATGTGTCCCAGACTTTCATCACACACACACCAGGAATCATGGTCCAATTAAAATCTCAGGTACTGATCTATCAGCTCTCCCCTCTTTTTTTGTAATTTATCTTTATTGCTGAAAGTATTATAGATGTCTGCTCTTTTTCCCCCACTGACTCCCTCCACCCTGCTTCTGCCTCCCCCCACCCTCCCCGCAAAGGTGTTCACCACACCCATTGTCTGTGTCCATGGGTTATGCGCATATATATATATTCTTTGATTAATCTCTTCCCACCCTCCCCATTCCCTCTGAGATTTGTCAGTCTGTTCCATGCTTCCACGTCTCTGAATCTATTTTGTTCATCATTTTATTTTGTTCATTAGATTCCACATGTAAGTGAGATCATGTGACACTTGTCTTTCTCTGACTGGCTTGTTTCGCTTAGCATAATACTCTCCAGGTCATGCCATGCTGTCTCAAAGGGTAAGAGATTCTTCTATTTTCTAAGCTGCATCATCTTACATGGTAGTAAAATGTACAACCACTTTTTTATCCACTCATCTACTGATGCGCATTTAGGCTGTTTCCAGATCTTAGCTATTGTAAATAGCACTGCTGTGAACGTAGGGGTGCATATATTCTTTCTGACTGGTGCTCTAGGATTTTTAGGGTATATTCCTAGAAGTGGGATCACTGGGTCAAATGGAAATTCCTTTTTTAATTTTTTGAGGAAATTCCATACTGTTTTCCACAGTGGCTGCAAGCCCTCCTTCTCTTATAGGGGGGATAGAAAATGGGCTTGGGAAGAAAGGCAGGACTGCAAGAAGAGAACATAAAGTTATTCTCTCCCTGTTGATCCCAATAGAGACTTCAAAGGGTGCATAAGACAGAGCACCGGGGGAGGAGAAGCATAAGGACTCTGCCTGACCTCATGTGGTCTTGGGTCCTGATGGACGCTGAGGTGCCTCTGAACGTCCTCTCTCGAGTGGAGCCTGGGCTCCCCCAGGGAAGTGGAGGAAGAGAGGAGAGAAACGTAGGAGACAAGGAGGTAAGGAGGAGGGCAGCCATCACCAACTCTCCAGCTCTGCACTCTCAGAAGTCCCTCACGTCTCCAGAGCTCCTGGCAGCCCCCTGTGCATCTTTCCTCCTCCTTTCTCCTTGAGGGCACATCCCCTGCTCCTCTTGGTTGACTCTCTCATGGTAGCCAGAGCTGAAGTCCACACTTAAACTTTTCATTGTACAAACCTACAGAATCCTGGGTAACCAGGAGGAGCTCCATCAGTATTTGGTGATGCAGCAAATAAGGGGCAGGATAGCTCTGATTTGATGGATGAGCCTGAGACACAGTAGGTGCTCAGTAAGTGCTTGTTGGATTGAGTACTTGTTGGAGGAGGCTCTTCATTTTGCCTACAGGGAAAACAGTGCAAAGGCCAGCACTGCTGCAGGAGAGCTTCAGCTCTGAGCTATACAGGCAGACTCTGAGCCTCCACAGGCTCCTTGCCCACCGCTCCCCACTCCCACCAGCTCTCAGAGGGTAAGAGTAGGGGCTGTCCAATGGCAGGATACAATCTCTCAATTCCCAGAAGACTGTGACAGGAACACATTTCACACTTTTCCATCCTTGAGAACCACTGCACCAGCAATCCCTGATCCTTAGTTTACCGAATGCCCCATCCCCACTCACTCCTCCATGCCTCTGTGCATTGTGACCACCTTCCTACAACGCCCTCTCCATTCTTGCCCAGTGTGAAATGTCTCGTGCAAGTGCACCTTGTCCCCAGTTACCAGTGAGCCCCTTGAAGACAGAACGCTTCTTGTCTGTTACCATTCTTCTGGTTGCTGGTACCAGAAACACCTGACCCCTCCCCTCAGTCCACATAAGTGATCCCACCCGCACCCCAGGAAACAGAACCAGCAAGTAGGCCTGGCCAACGAGTCTCCATTCTGAGACTCATGTCAAAGCTATTAGAGTATAAAGCTCTCTTTTTATTAGACCTGAAACCAAGTAGACGTTGGCCTCAAGTTCTTCCAACTTGAGGGGCCACCACTCTCCCAAGAGAACCTGGGAGAGTAAAGAAGAAAGCAGAGCTGAGAGATGCAGGAGGCTATGTCCCGATAATACTGCTTGGGCGCCTGGATTCAGCCATAGCTGAAGCCCGCACCTACGCTTCTCCTTGTGTAAACCTATAAATTCCTCGTCTGTCTGTTTGAGCCGGTTTGAATCAGGTTTTCTATTGTTTGCTCCTGAAACAATCCTGGCTCATGTAAACATCACAACCTCCCCCAGGGACCTCATGGAGCATGGTACAGAGCAGACATTCAATAAATACCAAATTGAATTCAACAACTTGGTGGCAGCCTATTTAAACCCTGGCCTTCAAAAGTACAACTTCACATCACCCTGTGCCTTCTTGGGATAAAGGAAATCTCCCTGTTGATGTCTGATCTTATTGCGACATCACTTTGGCTCCACAGGAACTGTTTGGTAAGAAGCTCATTGTCTTCTAACTTTTGGAAGAGCATTTCTAATTAAAGCAATATTAAACAGTAATAAGTGTCTTATAGTTTTACGGCAATGCCCATAATCACATAAATAAGAATTTTATATCCAATTAGCATTTTATATTTATTCAATCCTAAAACAGTCTAGCATTTTTATTAATCAAATAAAATAGCATTTAATAGATATGGTTGCTTTAGCTTCTGAAATTAGTTGCATATAAAATAGCACTACATACAATTATGCGACATATTGCCCCCAAAGAACAATACGTGCTTGCCAGGATTTCCATCAACACAATGCCTATATTTACCTAAATGAGCTAAAATCAACATTTTCCAACATTTCATCGTTTGCATAATACTTTCATGATCTCTTCTAGAGCCAGTGCCACCTGTGGTATTAACGACTTAAAATGTTTCTTTAAATAGACCCCTTTTGTTCATTTAAATAATTTTATTTTAAAAAAGGAAATTTTATATCATCAGCATGATACACTGGCTATGCTTTAAGACAATATTAAAACAGAGGCATAGCTATTAACATAAAAACAGTTTATTTCTGTATTCATTTAAAGTCACCCCGCATACCAACAATGGTGTTCATGGCACATTTGGGGGAAACACGTGAATTAAAACATTCCAGTGAGAACTACAAGGGCATCCTGTCTGGCACTTTCATGAGATGACCCGTGTCACACAGCATCTACTGTTTAGCTCTAAAACACCCAGGTGGGGCCTCCATGTTGGCCCTACCTGTAGTGCCTCCTCCTCTTTAATAAGCAGGTAGTTATTTACTGATAGGCCAGCGACTTAGCAATAAAAAGATAGACTCCTCTTTTACATGGTGGATGACATCTTTGAACTTGCAGGACAACTGTATTTTAAGCAAAGGATGGTTTTTCTGAAGGCGTCAGACAATTTAAAACAGGTGCATTTCCAGGCGTAGGGATAAATACCAAGAAAGGGGGCTGAACTCCAGAAGCACGTAAATCCGCAAGCTCGCTCACATATTTTATTTTATAGTTGTTTTTTATTTTCTCGGCATTGGCCCTAATATTCCATGGATTGCTTACCCTTTGTAGCATATCATGATGGTGGTCTGACTTCTTTCATGGTTTTTATCAGGCCTACCTCCTGGATCAAACGTACAGACAGACATTTGGGTGCAATTTTCAAGACTAACAATGCTCCTTAATGAACACTTGATTGACATTTATACCCCTACAGGGTATAAAAAAGGCTCCCAATGGTAATAGCAGTGATTGTTAAAATAATAGCACTGTGTTTACCAAAATGGCCTGCAGACCTCAGTGCAGGCAAGCAACAAAAGGATTCATAGAATGTGGACAAATTATGAGGTACTGCTGTTTACCAGGGCAAGAGGGAGCACAGTTTATAGGCCAGCCACCTGGCTTAGAAATCATGCCATTTGTAAGAAAAAATTGGGTCAAATTATTTTCAAGTTTGTGCATAAAGTGACACTTTAAAAACTTCCTTTACATATATTTTTATTCATTTCAGGGAGGAAAGGATAGGGAGAGAGAGAGATAAAACATCAATGATGAGAGACACATCAATTGGTAGCCTCCTACATGCACCCCAACCAGGGCCAGGGATCAAGCCTTGACCAAAATCGAACCCGGGACCCTTCAATCTGCAGGCTGACGCTCTCTCCACTGAGCCAAATCAGCTAGGGCTTTAAAAACTTTTATATCACACTTTTCAAATCTGCTAATTCAATTGCACATGGGTTACACTGTTGCTGACAGGGGTGTTTTAGAAGGGAGGGACCTGGGGAGTGTTGTGGACTGGCAGGGTGGGCAGGAAAAGCCTGTGTCAGTACATTACAGGGAGGTTTGCTTAGTACGGGATGGGGAGAAGCTTGCCATTTGTTGACACCCCAGATGCAGTAGGCTCAGTGCAGAACTGTTGCAAACGTTATCCCAATTGATTTTCACATCCCCCTTTTAGAGGGAAGAAACCAAAAGCCTCAGGGAGATTCCGGGATATGCGCACCTTGCAGGTTCTGAGAGCCCCAGAACCAGGAGAAGGCAGCCTCTACTCCAGGCCTGGGGAAACGAGGGTAGACAACGCAGAGGGAGACCCCCAAGGGACGAGAGTGGGAGGGCTCTGTGGCAGGCCACGTGGAGAGAAGTGCACAAACCACTGCAGAGGGCAGCAGCTCTCTGCCTAAACGGAGCAGAACACCATGCAGAAGTGAAAACCTTCGGAAAGGCAGGGGAGAGGAAACTGCAGCCTGAGGGCCTGGGAGGAGAGGAGTCAGAAGAAACCCGAGTCTGTGGCAGGCTGAGAAAAAGGGCACAGAAGGCGGAAAGGTGGGGCTCAGGTGCCTGCGAGGCCCCACAACACCTGAGGCCAAGATGCTCAGACCTGGAGGGTGCTGATAGGGGTTGCAATATCACAGCTGAAACTCCAGAGAGGTCCTGGACCCAACGGACCATTTTTCACCTTGGTGACCTGGGCTGGCTGTTAGTTCTGCCTTTGAAGACCACTGCAAGGATTGACTGAATAACCAAGTCCACGTGCTCCCCCAACTGTGAAGCAGATAAGAAGGCCTGTCCCAGGCTGGAGGGCTTTCCCTGTCCCTGCTGAGGAGGGAGTGTGGCTGGGCTCCTTTCCACGCTATGCACACGAGATGACCCATGTCTATCACATGCTGTCCTTGATCTTACCAGGGAGGGGTGACTAAATAATTACACACAAATTCATCTGTTACAAGGTCCAGACCCTTGATAAAATTTACTCATAGAAAAGATCTCCAAATCCAGGCAGGCCCCCAGCCAGCAGTAGACTTTTATTTGCACAGGGACAAAACTTCGCTCCCACTCAAACCCCACCATGCTCTGGTGACTACTAGCAACTTTCTCTGCTTGTACATCCTTATCACCCCTCGCTCCTTGCCTCTGCAGGAGGCCTCCCTAATCCCACAGGCCAGGCAGGTGGCCCTCCCCAGTGCCCCTACTGCTTCTAGGTGTCTGTTTACTTCTTAGTCTCCCCATGCGGACTATGATATCCTTGGGGCAAGGATAACATCGCATTCATCCTTGTATCTCACTACCTAGCAGAGCAATCAGAACATAGTAGATGCTTAATAAACATTTGATAACTGAAAAGTGACTATGTGATGACTGATGCTCCACAAATATTGTGGGATATGGACCAAGGAGCCACCACATTTGGAGGTTCTCATCATTCCATTGGGGCTGAGCTTTCAATGCTGGTAACTTTACAATTCCACCCGGCTGAAGATGGCCTATCTTTTGGAAGGCAGCATGATTTGTTTCTCTTGCTTCTTTGTTTTTAATGCATGAAATTTAAAGGGAGAGTCTAATTAGGCCCAACAAGCTGCTAAAGGAAATCTTTGCCACCCTGGGTGGTGGCTCTAAGTCAGCATTTCCCTGGGAGGCAAAACACGTCATGAGGGTAGAAGCCACACCTGCTCCATCTCCACTCAGCAAATGCCCCTGGGTTGTCAAAGCAGCACTCCAGTGAGATGTCTTGAGAATGCTGCCCATCGTACAATGTAAAAACACCTAGACAAGCTGGGAGATACCTAGCGCGGATGCTAAATCGCAACCTGGCCCATTTCTGTTTCGGAGAATTCAGCCTGACCCTTCTCATTCCCCAAGAGCATTGCTTCCCTCTTCCTCGCTGTTCCCTGGAGTTCAGAGTCACCACTGCATCTGCAGAACAGGGAGTCCAGGTTCCCAAGAACGAAATCAAAAGCAGCCTATTTAATTTATTCCAGTTCCTGCAGCTCAGAGGCTGACCTCACCAAAGGTCGGGTGCCTCACCTGTTGCCCTCAAGGTGTGCAATTGATTTTTGTGTGCCTGGCACCTCAATAGATCTCACCAGGAGGATCAAGGGCACTGGAGACAGGAGACCGGGAAGCCTGCTACCACTTGAGGTAGGTAAATTCCACTGCCAGCCACAATGTCCCTGTGCTGTGTGCTGGTTTGCAGGAGAAAAACAAACAGTTTTAAGGAACTATTTTTACTTTTCTGTGTAACATTTCCCTCACCTATAAAATATAAGCTCCAGACCAATGACATAATGGCCGTCTCTGGAAAGAGACCCTGAATGATGAGAAAGGTGGGACTACTTGGGAGCCAAGATGTAAGAGGGGAGTGATGAAGGCAGCCAGGTATATTGGTACCTGTTTTCAGGGGCTCCACTGCCATCCAGTACTTCCTGTTATAGATAATGTGGCGATTAACATTGTAAATATAAGCTTTTCCCCAGTTCTTATGCATCTGTCTTAGGATACATTTCTATGACTTTGATTACTGAATGCAGGGGTATAAACAGTTTAAGGCCAGTTGATACATACGGCCAAGGCACCTGCCACCAGTAGTTTGTAAGGGCCCAGCTCTGGGCATGGTCGTTGCTTGGTATCTTTTGAAATGATATAAGCAGAAAGGAAAAGGCAGTTACACCTTCAGTTTGCATTAATCAGATTAGTAAAAATACCAGACTTTCCAAAAGGCAGAGGAACTAAATCAAATCATTGAGGGTGCCTGTCTCCTTAGGGTTGGTATGGCAAGGGGAATCTTTTAAACAGCCTCAAGCAAGATAATAGGCATGTATGATGTATCCCTAAGGCGAGGAGGGTGTATAAAAACAATCGCTGAGGATGATTACATGTAACTTTCCTTATAGATACCCAGCCCTCATACCAACTCTGTCTCTTAGGCATCTCTGCCATCTTTCAAATACAGCCCAGTAACACCAGTCCGCAGCCAGCCCCCGGGAGTGCAATGGCTACTGCTGACCCAACAGCTCTCTGGATCTCTGTGTGCTGGAGCCAGAGCTGCATTGATCTTGAGAGATGTGCTTCTCCTTACAGCCAGGTAAAAGCACATCAACACTGCCCTGCCACTAACAGCAGAGCTGAGAGCGATCGAGCAACACAGGAAGGCACAATTCCATAAAGAAACATAGGGCTGCGGGAGACCCACCAGAGCAACAGAGAACACTCAAGGGCGGCCCTGAACAGTGTGGGCTGCAGGGGAGGGAAGCAGGGTCTCTCCCACTACACATGAGAGAAGCTGAATGTGCTCCACGGAGGTGGGGCAGCAGGGTGGACGGAGCAGACCCCTCCCCACCGCATGCTGCACCCGGTGACAAGCGAAGGGGAACGGGGACTGGGGACCACCTGCAGGAATGCAGACACCCAGCTCTGCCACTGACAGCGGGCAAGATCCCAGGACTCTTTGGGTAGGGATCTAACACCCCCAGAAGGCTGGGATGGAAAGTAATGACCTAACACAGCACATCACCTCGTACCAGAGAAGCACGTGAGAAAGACATGTGATAGAGGGCAGCTGTTATTATTAATAATTACAGTAATGACTCACAACAAAAGCCTTAACAGACATAATAACTTATTTAAAATGTTCAATACATTCTGGAACTTGCTCTATAAAAATTCAGTTCTATTCCTAGAAACTCAGGCAAATCATGCAAACGTGACTGTGTTTCCTTAACAATATTATAGAGGACATGTCCAACCCACCTTCCAGGTCAGGCTGGCATGAGAGGAGAGACGGTGAGGAGCTCGGGGAGCTCTAGAATGCTAAAGGACATCAGGAATAATTAACGTCTAGCTAGACTCAGACAACAGGGCTTGAATTTGCTTTGTCCAATGTGGTAGCCACTGGCCATGTGTGGCTATTTCAATTTTAATTAAATTAAAATTAGATAAAGTTTAAAAATTCAGGTCCTCAGTCACACCAGCTACATTGCAAGTGTGCATGCTGCTGGCAGCAACATCCGGAATATGTGCTGAATATAATAACACAGATATGGAACATTCCCAGCATCGCAGGAAGTCCCACCAGACAGTGCTGCAGGGCGGGTAACACAAACTGGCCCTCTCACAGCCAGGCCCTAAACACAGACCCCAAAGGAATCCCACAGCAACCTAGATTCCATCACCTTTCTCTCCTCAGCTTCATCCCTAATAAAATGACAAACAAAATAGATCCAGAGACATGGAACAGACTGATGAATTTCAGAGGGAAGGTGGGGGGGGGGGGGGGGGGGGGAAGGGGGGTTGGGAAGAGATAGAGGAACTTGTATGCATATATGCATAACCCATGGACACAGACAATAGGGTGGTGAAGGCCTGGGATGGGGGACGGGGACGGGCTAGAAAAGAGTCAATGAGGAGAAAAAGGGAACATAGGTAATACTTTGAACAATAAAGATTTTTTTAAAATATGAAAAGGACATCCCTCTCACAATCCAGGACTGCTGGGGGCTCCCAAACACTCACCTGCCTGCCTGCCTGATTGCCCCTAACCGCTTCTGCCTGCCAGCCTGATCACCCCCTAACCACTCCCTTTCCAGCCTGATCAACGCCTAACTGCTCCCATACAGGCCTGGTCTCCCCCAACTGCCCTCCCCTGTAGGTCTGGTTGCCCCCAACTGCCCTCCCCTGCAGGCCTGGGTCACCCCCCAACTGCCCTCCCCTGCTGGCCCGGTCACCCCTAACTGCTCTCCCCTGCTGGCCTGATTGCTCATAACTGCCCTCCCCTGCTGTGGTGGTCATCTTGTGTCCACATGGGGGCAGCCATCTTTGTGTTGGAGTGATGGTCAATTTGCATATTACCTTTTTATTATATAGGATGTTCATAACCCATGGACACAAACAATAGTGTCATGGGCCTGGGTGGGGGGCAGTCAGGGGCCAGGAAGAGGGAGGACTATAGGGGGAAAGAAAAGGACATCTGTAATACTTTCAACAATAAACATAATTTTTTTAAAAAAGGGCAAATATAAACAGTTATACAGACACAACAAAATTGTACAATTTGTATTTTGTAGCTTGTACTTGAATCTATGTTTCATTCTTGCCAAACCCCACAATTTAGTTCTGCACTGGAGTGGACAAATTATGTAGCTGGCTTTGCCTCTAGTCATTCCTCAAAGGACAATTTCTGATTTTTTAAGGATAGAAATAACTAATTCTAATTTCCAAGCTTATTGAAAATACGCAATATGGACAAGCAAAATACGCAAGACAGAGCATGATCCCAAAGCTATAAACAAAACAGTGTTTTGTTGTTGAAATCATCTTACTATTTAGATATTGTAAAATTGGCCTTGTCTGCCCAATCCAATTAGAAATGTTGATTCTCTAAATCTAAGGAAGAGTTTAAATTAATTCTTCAAATCCTGCTATGAAAATATTACTTAGCAAAATTCAATTCCAAATAATTTGTGTCACAGTTAAATAACTTAAACAAAATGACTCAAATCAGGCATGATTTTTGCCATTCGTATTATTTACAGATGAAATACGATGATATTTCTAATTCTTTTTTTTTCTTTTAACACCTGATGAACATGAGGATAATTATCTCACAGTGACATATATCATCACTGTATACATACATGCATAAATATATGAATATCTATGTTAAATGGTTATGTGATAATTTTGGATTTATTTTTTAAATGTTATATAATTTGAACATATGCAATAAAATATCATAATGACTTTTAAAAAGAATTTTTTTTTTCAGAGAGGAAGGGAGAGGGAGAGAGACATAGAAACATCAATGATGAGAGAGAATCATTGATCGGTTGCCTCCTACATACCCCCTACTGCAAACGTGACTGTACACAGTCGAGCCAGCAACCCAGGCATGTGCTCTGACTGTGAATCGAGTTGGGACCTTGTTGTCCATAGGTTGACGCTCAACCACTGAGTCACACTGGCTGGGCCGATAATGACTTTAAGTCACAGTATTTAAATAAGCTATTTGTAGTGGAAGCTATAGACCTCTTGGAGAAGATGATGGCAAACAAAATAGATCCAGAGACATGGAAGCATGGGACAGACTGATGAATTTCAGAGGGAAGGGGAAAAGAGGGGGGCGGGAAGAGATTAACCAAAGAACTTACATGCATATATTCATGGATTCTCCCCCCAGGAAAAATGATGTTTGTGAGAACACTAACACACAATAGCACACACACAATGTTGCAAACAATGTCAGGGTTTCAGGATGTACACAGCCATGGATCCCCAATGAGGAACCTCAATCTAGAGAACAGCCTAGAAGGCCTGTTGATCAAATGGTGGGCTGATATAAAGTTGGGAGGAATATCTAAGAGGTTTTACAAGGAACAAAACTCAAAAAGCTCTTTTTTTTCTGTTCCACCCCACTTTATTGGGAGTGTTCCTGCCTTACTCCCTCCTTAGGTAGAAATGGTCAGCTCCTCAGTGGTCTCCCCAGAGCTAGGCTCAGTTGGCTCCAATCTGCCCTGTGAGCCTTGTGCTTTATGCTTGAGTTTGGATTTTAGGCAGAATACAGTGGGTAGCCAATGGAGGGTTTTAAGGAAGAATATGATATTATTTGTCTTTAAAAAAAAAAACTATTGAGTAGCCCTAGCCAGTTTGGATCAGTGGATAGAGCAGGGGTCCTCAAACTTTTTAAACAGGGGGCCAGTTCAATGTCCCTCAGACCGTTGGAGGGCCGGACTATAGTTTAAAAAAAAACTATGAACAAATTCCTATGCACACTGTACACATCTTATTTTAAAGTAAAAAAACAAAATGGGAACAAATACAATATTTGTATTTGCACGTGGTCCGAGGGCGTAGTTTGAGGACCCCTGGGATAGAGTGTCAGCCTGCTAACTAAAGGGTCCCAGGTTTGATTCTGATCCAGGGCACATGCCCCAGTTACGGGCTTGATCCCTAGTAGGGGGCATGCAGGAGGCAGCCCATCAATTATTCTCTCATCATTGATGTTTCTACCTCTCTCTTCGTCTCCCTTCCTCTCTGAATAAAAAAAAAAAATACATATTTTTAAAATAATCTGTTGAATAAGGAACGCCTGTGGAGAAAGAACTGTTGTGGAAAGCAGAAGCAAAAACCAGGTAACAGGTGATGCAGGTGAAGGTGACAGACAACATCTTCTTGTACTTCACTGTGGCAGTGGAGACAGAGGGAAGGGGACAGACCTGGGACACCTTTTGTGGATGGCATTGTTGCTAGTTTGGACATAATGGGTAAAAAAGAAGTGTTTGTGTTTTTTGTTGTTGTTGTTTGGGCTGGAGCAAGTGTGTGGTGCAAATATGAAAAAGGAAAAGATTTGCCAGTGATTGGGAATGAGGAATAGGGGGCCTAGAGGTCTGTTTTGACCTTTGAAATATTCAACTAGAACCCAAGTGGAAATATCAAGCAGAAAACTGGAGATAGAAGGTGGGCGTTAGAGGTGTGGCTTTTGGAACTTGCATGCTGAGCTGGTATGTAAGACATTTCCTCACAAGACTGGGTGGGCTCACCTCGGGATGGTGCAGGGAGAGCTGGAAGAGCACCTGGACAGAGCCCAAGGAGCTGCCTGTGTGAAATGGCCAGAGGAGTGGAAAGAGGGAAGGTGGTGGGGAGGGAGGGAAGAAGAATGGGACATCTAGCATCCCAGCTGCAAAGAGAAGGCAGTGTTTCCGAAAGGAAGAGGCAGTTGCCTACGTTAAATGCTGCTGAGACGTCCAGCAACAGAAGACTGGAGGAGTACCCACTGAAGTGAGCAGTGAGTAGAGAACAGTCTCAATGGTGTGTGACTACAGAAACCAAGGAATGGCGTAAAGGGAGGAGAGGGAGTGACTAGATGCATTTCTCGGTAGCTGATGCTTTAGAGTCTTGGAGAAGCATTTCTGTGGACTCCTGTAGCCTCAATAAACATAGATCATCCTGGAGTAAGAATCTGGGCTTCTCCCTAAGACAGCGGTTCTCAACCTGTGGGTCGCGACCCCTTTGGCGGTCGAACGACCCTTTCACAGGGGTCGCCTAAGACCATCCTGCATATCAGATATTTACATTACGATTCATAACAGTAGCAACATTACAGTTATGAAGTAGCAACGAAAATAATTTTATGGTTGGGTCACAACATGAGGAACTATATTTAAAGGGCCAGAAGGTTGAGAACCACTGCCCTAAGATTAGAGTTTATTGGTCTCCTCAGTTACCATGCAGTGAGTGCCTGCAAACCCGGGTCTCCAAGGCTTCCTCAAACACACTTCCCAACAAGTTCCCTCTTGCCCCTCCCTCAACTCCCATGAGGTGCATTTCCAACTACACCATTGCTATAAATAACCCAATGCTTGGCTCATTAAAGAGATGGATCAATTTATGGACTGACTCCAATAAATTTTACTTTGGTTCTGAGAGAGAACCAAGGGAGAAAAAAAGAAATGTAATGAAGGGAGAATATTTTGGGAGGTTAAATCAAATTACAAATGATTAAAAAATAATACTGCTTTATATATTCATCTTTGGAAGCATTAGACTGCTGGGTTTTAATTTCATGTTATTATGAATATGCAAAGTTAATAACATGCTATTGATTGGGTAAGCTACCATTTAAAATGTGAAGCACTTTACACAAAACAAAACAAGATACACAGTACCTTCTAAATAATCTGGGAATTAATTTTAAAAGATATTTAAAAATCACATATTAAATTATTACATAGTTTAATACTATATTGTAATGAAAGAAAGGTGGCATTTTGATTCTCCAAGAAATTGAAATCACACTGATATTTAAAGATTTAATGGAAATAAGCTATATACATAAAGTCTATACTTTTAGAAATACAACGAGTAACCGTCTTAGTACTTGCAATAATTTCTCCTCTCCCTGAAGTTCACAGTATAATGGCACGTGGATTATCACGGCTGTAAGATTAAAACAGGGGATTACTTCTAAGCGTTGGAATGAATATGTGAACCAGGTTACAACAATAAATTAAAGAAAGAGCTCATTTCTCTTTTAGGAATGCTTTCAGGAGTATTTCTCCAGATGAGACACACAGCTTAAAATGTCTTTGCAAATTAAGGTTTTAATGTGGTTAGATTATATTAAATCAGATAAAAAACCATCCCTCCAATCTTCTTTTTTTTCAGTTCACTCTTTTTGTAAACAGATTTCCACATGAATGGCTGCTTATGAAAGGTGAGTGACACATACATAATCAAGTTTCACTGATCAAAACATGCAGATAGAACATGCCAAAACCAACCCCCAATCCTGCCAGTTAAGGGGAAAAAACACCAGATTAGAGGCAGACTTCTCATAGGAGAGAGCTAATCTTTGAAGTTTTTATTTGTTGTTTTTGTTTCTAAAATATCAATGACTGCTTTGGAGTATTGTTCATTTGGAACCTTCGTGAACAGCTATCAAGATACATTTTTCTCTTTGAACGAATATCTGGAATCTACCCAATATCAACATTAGTCATCTTATCTTATAATTATCTGGTTATGCCTAGTTCCTATTAATTTTAATCGAGTCCTTAATAATTTTTTTCTTTTGTACTCTTATTGTATGCACATGTCTTCTCCACAGGCTGCAACAAAAGCTAGTGTTAGACTTTAGCCATGATGTAAATACTTTACCGGAGGGTTTTTTTGTTTTTTTTTAGTAACAATACAATGAAACTATTCAGCGGTTCTCAACCTGTGGGTCGCGAACAATGAAAATACATCCTGCATATCAGATATTTACATTACGATTCATAACAGTAGCAAAATTACAGTTATGAAGTAGCAACGAAAATAATTTTATGGTTGGAGGTCACCACAACATGAGGAACTGTATTAAAGGGTCGCGGCATTAGGAAGGTTGAGAACCACTGCTAGATGGACCTGTACTCACTAACAGGTTATGTTCCGAATCCTACCACCCAGTGGTGGGGCAGAGTTGGCAAGCCTTTGCCCTAACTCACAGCTTTCTCAGATCTAGGGTAGTTTGTAATTTGCAGATGCCAAATAAAGAAGCCTCTCTGAACATTTCTAACTTGCCGGCATTTCCAACCATCAGTAATTATCAGCTGGGATTAAGACCCCACAGAAGCATTTTAATACCAAGAATAATATATTTGCTTAGGAACCCATGAGAATTCATAACTAAAAAAAAAAAGATGTTTTAATATTAATAAGATACACTATCATTCACAAGTATAAACATATTAAAAATGAATACCAAAAGCCCTCTCTAAACAATAATTAGAATATGTAATAAATTCATTTGGCCACCTGTAATCTAAAAATAAAGTAATAATAATAATAACATACCTAAAAATATAAAAATTCAACTAGAAACAAAAATGCAAAGAGAAAAGAAGTTAGTAGTATATTTTAATTTGCTGATGAATACTTAATTCAATTGGGGAAAGCTGCCCCCAGGGCACTTATTGGCTGTATTAGTAAGTGCCTCGTCTCTCAGGCCTATTAATCCTACTCTGCCAACAGAGGGAGGGGATATACCAATCATGGCAACTCTCCTACCAACCCTGTTTGAATACTCAGAACAGATACTGAACAGCAAAAGGGGGAGGGGGACATGGCAGCCTTGAAAACAGACAGAATTGCTTTCTCCTTCCCCACCTGTGAGGCCCAGCCTGGAAACCCACCTTTCCACTTGCTCATCTTGCATCATGAGCCCAAGAGAGACAGAGGTCCTCGGGGCCACAGGGCGGCCCAAAGTCAACGTGGATCAGTGGGAGGAGCGGCTTCTCTCTGAAAAGGCAACCATCTTGGTCCACGAAGCAGCCGAACAGCTTTATGCAACTCATTGAAATTGATTCAGCAAATGCAGGGACACAGTTTGGAAGCCTGAACTCTCTTTGTTCCTTTGACTTAGTCTGCCCAACCTCTCCCACCATTTAATTCTAATTAGAGCCAGAAAACTGAGCTGGCAGGAAGTTGGTGACATTTAATTAACGCCTGGCTTCCATTTGTCAACGAAGAAAGCCCAAGTAATGGAAGCTTGGCATGACCATCGTGAAGCACAGGCAATGCTAAAAGTTACACAGGGGCCTATACTTTCAAAGGCATCAGTCCCCACACTGACATACGCTCTTTGCCATGGGTCACTCTTGACCCTACCCAGAGGCTTAAACTCTAAGGTTGATATTCCATCTGCATCTCTACTGCCTAGAACAGAGCTAAGACTATGACAGATACTCAAAAGTGTTGGTTAAATATCACTACATTTTCACAAAGCAGGAAATCTGGGAGTGGGGCCTGCCTCACTCCCCATGCACACAGCCACATCTACTCAAAAAGACAGTTGAGAAAATGACATTTACCAAAACGTTGAGAGAAAAGATGCCACTGAGATACATCAGTCAACTCCAATACGTACAGGTGACCTGTAGACAGAGATCACTTTGATTTGCCCCATCAAACATACCCGTAAAGGTTTTCTGAATGCAGAGAATTCTCTGCCCCACCCCTTATACAACTACACACTGTTCATTCCAGCCTTCTAGGCAAGAGTTAGAAGAGGAAACTAAGAAGGCATCACACTACCCACAATTCCTGCTGGAAGTCAGTATGGACCACTCCCTGTGCTCACATAATTCTCCATGGTGTGACATATCTGATGCAGGCACAAGTCTGATGTCTCTATGTGGTGCCTAGAAGTGTCTGCCAACTTGTGGGTGCACAATTCATTCACTGGGACATTCAACAAATAACTATCAAGTTGTCTACTTTGTAGTGGCGCTGTTCTGGGTGGTGGATATATCAGGGGTCAAAATGACAAATATTCTCATAGAGATTACAGTCCAAAGAGGAAGATAAGTAAACAAATACCTGCCTAATATAGTAGAAATGTCAAATGCTATGAAGAAATAGAAAGCAGGATCGGATAGACAGTGATGTACAGGGGAAGATCGTCATGGAAGTCCTTTCTGATGAGCCTACATTTAAACAAAAACCTAAATGAAATGAAGGAGCAAGGCACTTGGATATCTGGGGAAGAGACTAGCAGGCAACAGCAAGTACAAAGGCCCTGAGGCAGGAGCAGTGGTCAAGGAACTACAAGAAGGGCAGTGTGGCTGAAGCAGGGAAAGCTGGAAATGGAATGATGGGAAATAAAGCCAGACAGGTGAGCAGATCCTGCAGAATCTTGTGAATCACTGTGAGGACATCAGATTCTATTCTAGGTGACCCTAGGAGTCATTAGAGTTTTAAGATTTGCTTTTTCAGACTGTAACACCAAGGTGGGAGCAGGGAACTGTCAGGAGACGACTACAGTGATCCGGGGGAGAAATGAAGGTGGCTTGGACTAGGGTGGTGACTGTACAGGTAGAGAAATGGACAGATTATGGATGCATTTTGAAAGGAGAGCTCAGTGGGTTTCCTAATGGCTGAGATGTGGGGGTGAGAGAAACAAACAAGAGTCAACTATGAATACAAGATGTCCTGACCAAGTGAAGGAATGAAAGTGACTTTACTGAAATAGGGGATCACTGGGGGAAAGAACGGATGAGACTGAAAGAGGGAAGAATTCAGTGCTGGAGAGAAACACTGACTAAAGATGATGACAACAATAGTGATGTAATAAAAAACAGAGAAGAGCTCGTCCCAGTTTTCAAAAATTAAAAATGAGTCCTCACCAAACCAAGAAAAAAACCCCATCGGGAGCTCTCCACAGGAAGCTGGTCGCCAGCTACTTGCACACTGAGAAAGAAATGGACTAAAGTTCTTCTGAGTCTCATGAGCAAGGCAATATGACTGACAAATAACAACTGAATTGTCCCACATTCACCAGGGACACCCTCAGTGAACGGGTGACAAACCTCAAGGGCTCCGCTAATGAAGCCCTCACAGAGGAGGCAGGACCAGCAGTCAACACGGACTTTCCAGGAATACTGGTCATTACTGGGGTCCCAGGCCGCTGCGGTCGAGGCCTTGGAAGTCAGAGGGTCAAGCGCTCACAGACCCCTAGGCCCACCGCCTTGCCCTCCAAGTGGGTATGCACATCCTGGGACAAGAGCAGAGAATCACTAGGTATTAAGTATCCACTTTTCAATATCTTTCTCTTTTTAAATTTATGATTACTTCTTATCAAAGTTCCACATACATATCGTTAGAAGAGTCAGTTCTACAGGGCTTTTCACAGAAGAATAACAGTTACCCTGAATCCTCCCTCTGCCCCATTGCCTACTTCCCAGAGGCAACTGTGTTAACTATCTCAGCTGGTGCTTTCATTATTTACTTCCGTATCTCTAAATAAGCATGTGTACATTGCTGCCTCATTCTTCACCTCTAAGCATTATCTATTGACTTTCCACTTTGGAAGATGAGAATTTAGTGCTTGTTCTCTCCCCCTCCATACATCTAAACACACAGACACACACACGCACAGGCACACACATACCCAAATATACATATACACAGACACACAGGCAGGCATGCACACAAATAAGCACTCACACATATACATACACACAGGCCTGCATACACACATATACATACACAAATATACATATGCACATAAACACAGGCATGCAGCACACACATAAACACATATACATACACACCAGCATGCATGCACACACATAAACACACACACATATACATACACCCAGGCATGCATGCACACACATAAACACACATATATACATACACACAGGCATGCATACACACACATAACTACATACATATACATACACACAGGCATGCATACACACGTAAACACACACACATACACAAACATACATATATATACACACACACAGGCATGTATACAGCTGCATACTCACACACCACCGCAACCCTGGTCCTTGCAATAGTTATGTTTCACTCTGCTTAGCCCAACATTCAGTGTTTACAAGATTCTGATTATGTAAATGCCACTCACAGCTAAGTCATACAGATAGCTGTCTCTAGTCACTTCCTCTTCTGTACATTACTGTGGGTGTTCAGATTTAGTAACTATCCTGATTTCTGGCTTTCTCGGTTTCCATGTACTTTCTGGGAAGAAGCCATGTAAGTGGCAAAGCAGAATCGAAGCCTGTACACCTTAAGTTTATATGGCCGTGCTCTCTGACTCTGTCCCATGCACTCACACATCGAGACGTTTTTAGTCAGAAAGGAGATATTATCCTCAGAGCAACATTTCAAAAACAAATTTAGGACTATCTCACAAGAAAATGATTTTACAACCAGTTGGGTTGGGAAAGGCCTAATGCAGTGGTTCTCAACCTTCTGGCCCTTTAAATACAGTTCCTCATGTTGTGACCCAACCATAAAATTATTTTTGTTGCTACTTCATAACTGTAATGTTGCTACTGTTATGAATCATAATGTAAATATCTGATATGCAGGATGGTCTTAGGCGACCCCTGTGAAAGGGTCGTTCCACCGCCAAAGGGGTCGCGACCCACAGGTTGAGAACCGCTGGCCTAGTGTGCCATCTGGCACCAGCAGGTACTGCATCTCCTTGAACTCAAGTGCTTTGAACTACTGACCAGATGTGTTCAAAGGATCCCATGCTTTTCTCTGCTCCCTAGTTCTCAGCTTCGTACAAGCCCGATCTCTGGTGTTTGAACTCAAAACAGGGCGCCCCGGAAGCTGATGCTCTCTGGGGGCCTTCCCAGAACCAGCCCCCTCCCCCAGTCAAAATGAGAAACAGCAGTGCCCTCCCCTGTGTCACAGAAACAGGCCAGCGAGGGAAACATTAAGAACACGCTGAGCAGAGAGCATCAGAAAATAACCTCAATTCCAAAGCTATTTTTTTTCTCAGCAGGTGAAGAATAAAATATAATGTGACTGACCTCTGCCCTGGCCAGTACACAGAAGCAGTATCTGTCCTGTGCCAGACAGTGGCTTTCCTGCAATGCCCAGACTGCCTGGTCCAGGGCACTGTCCCCAGCCTGCAGCCAAACAGAACAGGTAAAGAGTCAGCACAGGAAAGGAGGGTCCCTGAAATGCTGCAAAGCATGTGAATTAGAATGATGCCAGCAAAGACGCAGTAATCCTGAGGGCAGAATACTGAATCCAGCAGGTTCCTTGGAGATTCACGGGTGAGAGAGAAAGGAACAGGTTTAAATATCCACACTAACTGACAATGTTATGGCTCACACCATTATTTTACTCGAGACCAATCTGAAATTCCGGAAGGAACAAGAGAAGAGGGCAGAGAGTGAGACTCAGGTAGTGAAGTCTCATGGCAACAGGGGCCTAAGGGTGCTTAGTAAGAGTGTCCCCACTCATGGGGTTCTCCCCACCAGGAGCTGGTATTCTCAGTGGCCCTACCTCCTTCAGTCCCTCTCCCATCCCATCCTTGTCCAAACCTCCAGACTGCTCGCCCGTGGGGCTCTGAATCGCTGCCCAGCCCTTGGTGAAGAAAATGTGGTGGGAAGTAAGATCAGATCAGGACACAGGAAGACCTGAGCAAACAGGAGGAATAACTGTCTCCCATTCTCGCCTACAAATCAAATGTCCATGCTGCGAGGCAGGCTCTGGAAGGTTTGAGGTTTTGTCCTTTCTCTCTCACTGATTCCTATTTGCAAGTGGCTGCTGGTCCTTCCCAGGCCTGGGCCCAGGTGGCAACTGGCTGGAGCCGGAAGAGGAGGCAGATGGAAGGGGCAGGCACTTCACAATTAGAGGTCCCCAAAGGAGCAGACTGAATAGCCACCTCCTCGGAAGCACGCTTGTCGGGAGGGAAGGCTGTAGGTCTCTCACTTGCTAATATACATGCGCGTGCACACATGCACATATGCACATTCCCATCGATACACACATATTAGTACGCAAACAGTACCAGAGTCGTCAGCCCTCAGCTTGTTTAGTGACCTTACATTAGAGATGTGGAAGAAGAGGACTGGAGAGGTGAGATGACTCGTCCGTGGCAGGACACCTGTTCAGCTAGAACCATTGTTCTTTCTTCTGGCCCAGCCATCCACCTGCTGGGTGAATCCATCACAGGACTGTTGCTTGGCACACTGGGGTAAGGGTGAGTGGGAAAGGCGGGACTCTGGGTTCCGGCAGATTCCATTTGAATCTCGGTTCTATCGTTACTGGCTGAGTGGCCTTGGACAAGTTGTTTAAGCTCCCTAAGCCTCAGTTTCCCTCATCTGTATGCTGAGGAGAGGAGTCTGTGAGATCCCACAGGTGCAGCACCTGGCGCAGTGCCTCAAGCAGCTGCTCCCTTAAGTGGCAGATGTTAGTAATTCTTGCCTTAATATTCAGATCTGTGGCTAATTTAGATGGCTCTGCCCCACCTGGCTGAGCCTTGATCCCTGGGCTGTTCCAGAGAAGGGAGGTCAGGGTACCCCAAGGAGGGAGCTAAAAGCAATGTCCTGACCCTGGGTAGCCGAACAGGTTCTTCCCGCAGTTTCCAGCCTGTCTGTCAGCGCTGACCGCTTTACAGAAATATTTGGTGACAGCATCTGGAATAGATTCTGAAAGGTCAATAATGTATGCACAGAGGTCAGGTAATTTGGTTGCATTCTTCAGCCTTATGATTAGAGCTCCCTCCATGGAAGGTCAGCTTAATGCTGCCCCCAAGCCTCAGTCTCTGCATCCCAGTACCGGCCTCCTAACTGTGTCGGGAGAATTGCTGAAGGAACGTGTCAGAAGTCCTCGGCAAGAGTCTGACAGGCTCTAAGAGCGCAATGAAGGCGGTGGCTCTTGTGCTGTGGCCACTGTTGTAAGGACTATGGCCTGCTCCAGCCCGCTCCCCAGGGATGGCAAGAAGTCTGCCCATGACATGGGGCAGTTTTGATTCAGTGAGGATGCACTCCCTGTAGTGAGGCAATGAGAAAACGGCCCATGCATTCATTCATCCACTAGACAAGCTCTCACGGGCCTGCATCAGCCTGGCCTGGAGGCTGGGACACCATGTTAACAGGCCCAGTCCCTGGTCTTGAGGATACTGTGATTTAAGAAGCCTGAGGCTTTTTGCTCCTATCACCATTGTGTCTAAAACTCAGTCAGACTTCGTAGGTGCTTTTTTGTAACCTAAATCCCCTGAATCTTATTTTGTAAGGTCTTCATCAGCCCCTTAGTCCTGACACTTGGGACCCAATAGGCTCATGACAGATAGTCTCTGCCTGGAGGGAGAGCATCCCAGTGCCTGAGGGACCTCCACGGGCTCCTTCTGAGTCTCCGGCTTTGCCCCTTGGCCCAGGTGCTGCCTCCTATTCCGGTTCTTGGGATTATGCCTGCCCCCCTCCTCCCTAATTGGGTTCCAGAAAGCTGCAGCTCTCATGGTTAGGCCCAGGGGTGGGGCTACCACTCCCAGCTCTCCAACCACTGAGGGGCGTTTCAGGAGACACTTCCTCACTAGAGTCAGCTCCACCTCTGCAGAGTGACACAGTGTCCTGGGGATTAAATGAAAGACAGCACAACCTCTGTCCTACTGGTGCTCAGTGCCAGGCACACTGGGGTAAGGGTGAGTGGGAAAGGCTCCTCCTTAGAGCCCTACACTCTCTACACCAGGGGTCCTCAAACTACGGCCCGCGGGCCACATGCAAATACAAATATTGTATTTGTTCCCGTTTTGTTTTTTTACTTCAAAATAAGATATGTGCAGTGTGCATAGGAATTTGTTCATAGTTTTTTTTTAACTATAGTCCGGCCCTCCAACGGTCTGAGAGACAGTGAACTGGCTTCCTGTTTAAAAAGTTTGAGGACTCCTGCTCTATACTCTCGGGCCATACCACTACCCACCAGGCTGAACCTGGGCATCAGCCCAGCCCCTGAGCACCCTCCTCAGCTCGCCTCTCGAGACAAATATCAGAGACTTCTGTGCGGTGCTAGAGGGCCGCTGGCATGCCAACACCCTGCAGACCTGGTCTCCCGGAATAAATTATAGCACAAAACATTAGGCTCGTTAGCAGGGAACCAACAATTGATTTTATATACAATTTGGAAAGAGGAGAATATGACTGTGCTTTGTTTTCCTATGGCTATTATCCCCATAAGAGCTCATTTCTACCTCTTAACAGGGATTTACTTGGACTGATGAATTGGTTAAAAACCTCCTGTCCAATTTCAATTTACTCAGCATGACATACACTGTAAAACATTAAGCAAGAGTGTAAATTCAGCCAGTGCAGCTCTCTGAAGGGCACTGCTGTTCTCCCACAGACACCCCATCTCCCCTCCATGGGGCTCTGGGGAGATAGCACAGTGACCCCTGAAGAAATCGGGGAAGCAGGGTCAAATTAGGCCTGGTGTGTCACTTCCCCCAGAGCGGAAAACTCACAGTGTACGGAACCATTATCTAGACGTGGACAGGAGGAGAGAGGGTGAGTCCTATGGCTGAGCAAATTGCTATCGCTCAGCCTTACCTTGGGCTTCAGTAGAACCACAAAAGCGGATTGGGTTGTCATGGAGAATTCGGCAGTTTCCACCCCAATCCCAACACCAGACTTCACAAATTCCAAGCTCAACTCTTCCTCCTGACATAGACCCAGGCCCCATCCTTCCCCAGTAACCTGCCATAGTGGGCAACACTAGATTCCTGAAGATGCTATTCTTTCCCAGCCACGCAGGGCCAGCACCCCAAGTGCCCAGCCTCCCTCTGCCCCACAGCCCAATCTCAGGTGTTGCAGGCCAGCTGATGGCCCCTTGTTCCTGAGGACAAGTCACTCAACCCCCCAATTTTCCCCAACGCCATGCCTTTAGGTCAGAAAGACCCCTCTCTTGGAGCCATCCTTTGAAATGAGCCCTCCACTCCTCAGCAAAGTTTCTAAGCCTAGGCCACTCACCTATGCCAGCTACCAATGAGGCTGTGGCTGGATCTCAGCTTGGGAGGCCCAGATACCTGCCTTGCTTCTCAGCCACAACTGTTCTTCAAAAGCAGTCACAGAGTTGTGGCTCCTCAGAGATGAAGGAAACCTGGCAGAGGTGCGGGATGGGTCCTGAAGACCACGCCCTGCCGGAGCCCACCTCTGGGCTGCAGCCCTCCGCATCAAGGGCTGCTGGCTTCAAGGCTTCACCCAAGGTGTCCACCAGGAAAGCCCTCAGCGCCCAGCTCGCAGTCAGCACCAAATAAGCATGAGTTTCCTGTCCCACTAGCCTGATCAAGAACCTGATTATCCAACAGTCAATTGTATTAAAACTCTGCAGAAATCCTTTTTACTTTTTAAGGTAGACTAAAGGAACAATTGATTTCTAACATTAAAGACAGATGGGCAGACAAAATTCCTACCAGAGGGCCATTTCTGTTATTCATTCATTCACCTAGTCATTCGTTCAATAAACACTACTGAGAGCTACCTGGGGAGCAAGGCAGGAGAAAGCCATGGTTCTGTAATCCTCGTGGCTTGAGGTGGTGGGGGCACCTCCAGCACTGCCCCTCATTCCTCATCATGCATCCCCCTCGCTGTGGGAACTGTCATGGCTTATTAATATTACTGACAACAGATTACTAAGTGCCGGCAATTGGCTGTGCCTTCTGCTAAGGCCTTTCTTTCAAAGATGATCTCATAAAATCCTCACAAGCCTTTGGGTACCTGGGATTACCCTCATTTTACTGAGAAGCAACCA